>NC_065578.1:89517198-89832198 GCF_024542745.1 Macaca thibetana thibetana | reverse complement strand
AGGCTTACTCAAGAAGAAGAGGGAGAAAGGGTTTTGCTGTGGCCTCCTGCCATGCTGAGTGGTTTGAGGCCTTAGGCAGCTCCATGAGCTTAACTTTATCTTTCCCTTCAGAATCAGTGACAAGTCCAAAAGGATAAAGGTAGACTTTGGACACCAAAGGAGCACTGAGATTCAAATAGAAAGGCAAATTTTAATCTCAATTGGATAAAAAGGGGGCAGAGGAAATGACTCAGATCATTGAAAGAAAAGGCCAAGTCTGAGGTAGGCCTAGCAGCTGGGTTTCTGCACCTGTCCAGCCCTCCTTCCCGTGACTGGCCAACCCCCAGACTCAGCTATTATTTTGGTTACTCAGGGCATATTCAGAGAGTGGAGCTTTAAAGGGAGAGGGAGGCAGTCATAGGGAAGAGAATGGAATGATAGCATAGACCAGCAGTGGTCAGAGTAGTTACTAGAAGATCTTCCCTGGCTATGAAAAACAAAAACAAACAAACAAACAAACAAACAAAAAACAAAAACAATAGCAAAAGGACAAACGAACAAACAAAATAACAAAGTAGGAGGAATTTTAGTATCCACAACAATTATAGAGAAGTAGCTTTGTAGAAGAGGCCATGCAAATCATTAATTAAATGGAAGCAGGTGGCCGGGCGCGGTGGCTCAAGCCTGTAATCCCAGCACTTTGGGAGGCCGAGGCGGGTGGATCACGAGGTCAGGAGATCGAGACTATCCTGGCTAACACGGTGAAACCCCGTCTCTACTAAAAAAAAATACAAAAAAAAAACTAGCCGGGAGTGGTGGCGGGCGCCTGTAGTCTCAGCTACTCGGGAGGCTGAGGCGGGAGAATGGCATGAACCCGGGAGGCGGAGCTTGCAGTGAGCCGAGATCACGCCACTGCACTCCAGCCTGGGAGACACAGCGAGATTCCGTCTCAAAAAAAAAAAAAAAAAAAAAAAAAAAAAAAAATGGAAGCAGGTATCAGTGAAGCTTAATTGAATGTATTCCTCAATGTTTATTAACATGCAAAATCCATGGTGGGGTAAGAAATCTGACTGTAGGAAAAAAAACCAGAAAATTATTTGAGGACCTAGAAATTGTCAGCATAATAGGCAGTAGTAGTCATCCAATTCCTCTAATAAGAGGACTTTATTTTATTTTTTATTTTTAATTATTCATTTTTTTTTTGGAGATGGAGTTTCACTCTTGTTGCCCAGGCTGGAGTGCAATAGCGAGATCTCGGCTCACCACAACTTCCACCTTCTGTGTGCAAGCAATTCTCCTGCCTCAGCCTCCTGAGTAGCTGGGATTATAAGCATGCGCCACCACACCCTGCTAATTTTGCATTTTTAGTAGAGACGGGGTTTCTCCATGTTGGTCAGGCTGGTGTTGAACTCCCGACCTCAAGTAATCTGCCCGCCTCAGTCTCCCAAAGTGCTGAGATTACAGGCATGAGCCACCATGCCCAGCAGAGCACTTTATTTTAGAGGCATCAGAAAAGACATTCTTAGTAACTCATTTTTGGATGTTAAATTCACTGAAACCTCTTGTGAAGGAGCACAAGGATAGGATATTATCCTGTGTGCTATAACTTATTTCTATACTTAAAAAAACCTTTTTATTTTAGAATAGTTTTAGTTGTGAAGATAGTACAGAGAGTTCCTGTATACACCATACCCAATTTCCCCTATTAACATCTTAACATTTGTACAGTACCTTTATCATAATCAATTAACCAATATTGACACATTATTGTTAACTAATGTCCATAATTTATTCATATTTCTTCCTTTTTACCTAATGCCCTTTTTCTGTTCCAGGATCCCATCCAGGATAATACATTGCATTTATTTATTTGTTTCCTTGGATGTGACAAGTTTCTTCTTTTTGATGACCTTGACAGTTTGGAGGACTACTGTTTTGTTTTGTTTTTAAAGAATGTCCATCAATTTGTTTGATGTTTTTCTCATGATTAGACTGGGGTGATGGGTTTTAGGGAGGAAGACCACAGAGGTAAAGTGTCTTTCTCATCACATTGTGTCAAGGGTATATACTGTCAACATGATAACACTATTGATGTTAGCCCTGACCACCTGGCTGATGTAGTGTTTATCATTCTCTACTATAAAGTTACTTTTCCTTTTCTGTACTGTACTTTTTGGGAGGAAATCACAATGTTGTTTCCACATCCCTGAGATGCAAAAGTAATTGCAGTTTTTGCACTGTTGGAATTTGCCATTTGATATTGGAATACATTCTTAAACAAATGTGATTCTGTTATACATCATTTTAGTGAGCATTTCTCACTTTATGTTATTTTGCTAATGGCTTATTACTTGCTATTTATTTTATATTTACTTTAGACTATGGAAATAATGTTAGACAAAAAGCAAATTCGAGCAATTTTTTTATTCGAGTTCAAAATGGATTGTAAAGCAGCAGAGACAACTCATAACATCAACAACACATTTGGCCCGGGAACTGCTAACAAACATACAGTGCAGTGGTGGTTCAAGAAGTTTTGCAAAGGAGACGAGAGCCTTGAAGTTGAGAAGCATTGTGGCCAGCCATCGGAAGTTGACAACAATGACCAGTTGAGAGCAATCATTGAAACTGATCCTCTTATAACTACAGGAAAAGTTGCTGAAGAACTCAGCATCAACCATTCTACAGTCATTGGGCATTTGAAGCAAATTGGAAAGGTGAAAAAGCTTGATAAGTGGGTGCCTCATTAGCTGACCGAAAATAAAAAAAAAAATCATCATTTTATGTCATCTTCTCTTATTCTGCGCAACAACAATGAACCATTTCTCATTGGATTGTGATGTGTGACGAAAAATGGATTTTATATGACAACCGGCGATGACCAGCTCAGTGGTTGTACCGAGAAGAAACTCTAAGCACTTCCCAAAGCCGAACATGCACCAAAAAGAAGGTCATAGTCGCTGTTTGGTGGTCTGCTGCTGGTCTGATCCACTACAGCTTTCTGAATTGTGGTGAAACCATTACGTGTGAGAATTATGCTCAGCAAATTGATGAGATGCACTGAAAACTGCAATCCCTGCAGCCAGCATTGGTCAACAGAAAGGGCCGAATTCTTCTCCACAACATCTGACCGCAAATTGCACCAATGCTTCAAAAGTTGAATGAGGCCGGGTGCATGGCTCAAGCCAGTCCCAGCACTTTGGGAGGCCGAGGCGGGTGGACCACGAGGTCAAGAGATCAAGACCATACTGGCCAACATGGTGAAACCCCGTCTCTACTGAAAATACAAAAAAAAAAAAAAAAAAATTAGCTGGGCATGGTGGTGTGTGGCTATAGTCCCAGCTACTCAGGAGGCTGAGGCAGGAGAATCGCTTGAACTCGGGAGGCAGAGGTTGCAGTGAGCCGAGATCATGCCATTGCACTCCAGCCTGGCAGCACAGTGAGACCCCATCTTAAAAAAAAAAAAAAGATTGAATGAATTGGGTTACAAAGTTTTTCCTTATCCGCCATATTCACTGGACCTCCTGCCAGCTGACTACCATTTCTTTAAGCACCTAGACAACTTTTTGCAGAAAAAATGCTTCCATAACCAGCGAGATGTAGAAAATGCTTTCCAAGAGTTTGTTGAATCACGAAGCACAGGTTTTCTGCTGCAGGACTAAACAAACTTATTTTTTGGTGGCAAACAAGTGTTGATTGTAACGGTTCCTATTTTGATTAATAAAGATGTGTTTGAGCCTAGTTATAACGATTTAAAATTCATGGTCCAAAACTGCAATTACTTTTGCACCAACCGAATATCTATGTAAGTTATTTAGAGTTATTCAGCATGGGAGATTTGTCTATTTTCTCCAATTTATTTATTCATTCATTTATATCATTATAGACTCATGAATATTTCTTTTATACTTTGGGTTATAATCTGATACTATTTTATTTATTGTTTTGCTTAAATTATTCCGGGTTTTGCCATTGGGAGCTCTTTCAGTTGGTTTCTGTGTCCTTTTGACAAACTTCCATCATTTGTTTTTAGCACTTCCTTACTTTCTGACACTACAAGATACCCCAGGCTCACCTTGTATATTCCCTGCCGAGGCCTCCAATTAGTCTAGAATAATTTCTCTAAAAATATCTGTTTCCTTTTATTGGAGAATGGTATTAGAACCTAAGATCTGGATGCTAAGGATGCTAAGGAGACAAGATGCTAGATCTTTTCAAAATGTTGCAAACTGCTAAGGAGAAGAATCGTAGTAGGAAATCCTAAATCTAGTAACATCCATTCATTCATCCATCAATCTATCCACACTTTCACTGCAAATGTTTTTGGAAGTTTGGAGTGTACCAGGCAAAGTGCTGGACACTGGGAATAAAAAATAAAGAGTAATCTTTGTTGATATGAAATTCGCAGTTGGCTAGTAGCAAGAGCTTAGACATCTACACAAATGCCGTGAGAAAATGTTGTTTGTTTAATTTTATTTATCATATGTGTAGTGTGTATTTGGTATTGTGTCAGGTACTTGAGGTACAAAGAGGAACATGGCCCAATTACTGCCTTTAAGGAATTTACACATTAGTGAGGTAAGGATGGGGTGATCAAAGAATATAGGCAAGCAGGCAATCAAAGTACAGGGTGATCTGGGGTGACTCGTTCCTAAGTTATAGTTTCAGACTTGCATATTGCACTGTCTCCCAAGTTGCTTTCCAAAGGACAATGTCCAAGAACAATACTCAAGGCCCCAAAGACCCACACTGGCAATAAATCCAGTCTCAGTCTTTCTTTGTGTCTGGCTCCCCTAACGTGTTCAGTACTTCTTCAGGGTTTTACTCATGTATGAAATGTTTGCCCTTATCTCACTATTACTGCTGGGCTTGTGTAGAATATTCTGTAGTTGCTCCCAGCAACTGCTCCAGAGAATGCCATGTCCAACTTGAGTTTGATCTGTTTCTCACTGCTGCCACCCCCTGGAGCTGGAGCTCATCACCACCATCTTCTGTGTTTGAAGCACTGTGTTCTTGGCCTGGTTGTATTTACTCAAAGATGGAACTGTCTGGTCACTTAGAGATTTTCTGACTGAATCTACAGCTCAGATAAAAATCAGATGTGCATATTTGTATTATCATCGGAGAAATCAATATGTATGAAAACTCCCATGAACTTAGCCTGAGTTTTTCCAGGATTGATGGATAGTGAAAGCCACCATTTCATTTCGGTATCCACATGGATGATTGGGCCACAGCTGTTGACAGGAGTGAGCATTTGTGGCATCCTCAGTCTCCATTTCTAGGAATGTGGTCATGGACAATTTGTTTAATCTCCCAGACTCTCAGTTTCCTCATTTGTGTGTAAAGGGCGTCATATATTTGCTGATTATTCCCTCATGGGACTGTGTGAGGATCCAATGAGTTAATGGATGGGAAATCATTTCTTTCCAATGAAACGTGTGATAATAACAATAGTCCTGTAAATATTTTATCGACAAAATATTTATTGAGATTATAAGCACATAACTTTGGAGTCAGACAGACGTGTGTTTAAATCCTAATTCTGTGACCTTGAGCAAATTACTTACCTTTCTGAACCTCGATTTTGTCATGAATAAAATAGGCAATCGTACAGATTGTATAAAGGGAGCCAATGCTTGTGATTGAATACTTGGACTAAGGTTATTTATCATCATTATGACACAACACTAATGGCAGAATTCACAGCTAAAAGGTGTGTCATCTGTGAGGATTAAGTGACATAGTTGATTCATTCCACAAATCTTTACTAATACATCCCAGGTGCTAGAGAATATCAGCAGGGAACAAAGTAGACAAATTTCTACCTTCATGGGGCTTACATTCTAGTGGTGGAAGATAGAAAATAAAAAAATAAATTGATAAGTAAAATACTTAGCATGTCAGCTGGTAGTAAGTGTTATGGATGAGGATTGAGTGGAGGGGGAGAATTTATAATTTTATGTCAGGTGGTCAGGGAAAGCCTTATTGGGAAGATGGCCTTTGTGCAGTGACCTGGAGGAGGTGAGAGAGAAGAAAGTCAAAAGGCTGTGTGAGGGTAAAAGCTTTTGAGGCAGAAGGAAGAGTAAGTTTGAAGGCCTGAGGTGAGAGGTCATCACAGTCATGGCTGGGTCTTGAACTTCTTAAGTCAGGCAAGACTCTGAAGGGAAAGTCTTTGTTCAAGACCTGGCTCTGAGTTCCTCTTCGAATGTGGAATGCTCTTCCCAAGCAGTCAGCTCTGGGTTGGGTAGGCTATCAAGTCGGCACCACAAACTGGCCACAAAAACTGCCACATAGCTTTTACTTTCTAAGCCTGTTTTTGATGGCACAGTCCCTCTGGGCTGGGTTGGTTTTAAACTCAATGGACACCCCATGCTTACCATGCTCTAGGACAGCATTCCTGATTTCTTTCTATCAGAGGCTCCTAAGCGGAGAAAGTACATGTAGACCCCTAGGGGCCTGTGGGCACAGCCCGCAGTGACATTGCACACATGAAGTTTCCTGAATGCTTTGCATTTATCTTAACAACTAATATAAACATGCCTGTTCTATTTTTGTAAAATATTAAATCTTCAAAAAAAAGAACACTCTAGAATGTGCTATATTTACCTAAAGCATTTATGCCCTTTATTGAGGTTTACTGAGATATACTGCTTGAGTTTTGAATCTCAGCTCCACCATTTACTGGCTCTGTGCTCTGGGAAAACTACTTAACTTCTCTATGCCTCAGTTTCTTTATTTTACAATGAGGGTAATTATAGAATCTAGCTCATAGGGCTGTTGTGAGGATTAAATAATTTAAAGTCTGCAAAATACTTAGAACAGTACATGGTACATAGATAAGCGTTATCTATTATCTACTATTGTTACTGTCTGAATTTTAAAAATATACTTGGTCATCTGGGTGTGCTTAATACGTGCAGGGGCACTTATCTCCCGACTTCTTACTCTAGTTACTCTCTTCTGAGTGCTCTCATAGTACTTTATGCGAACTCCAGCCCATTTCATCTCATTGTAATTATTGGCTTACAAAACCTTGTCTCTCCTTTTAAACCCATGGTTCTTAACTGACTGAGATTTTGCCCCTTCTCCCAGGGGTCATTTGGCAATACGTGGGGATGTTTTTGATTGTCACAACATTTTTAAAGCACGACTGGGTGGGATGCTACTGGCATCCAGTGGGTACAGGCCAGGGACGCTGCTAAACATCCTACAATGCACATGGCAGCCCACAACAAAGAATTATTCAGTTTAATGTCAACAATGTTGTGGTTGAGAAACCCTGCTGCACACTGCGAAATCTAAAAGGTGATATCTCCTTTATCTTCATGTATCCAGCATCTAGTATAATGCCTGGTTCATAGGAGGTAATGAAACTGTTTGTTAAATCACTTCTTGCATGAGTATTATTGATGCAGAGGACATGATACTTTCATGGGAAGTTCTGACTCCGTAAGTACTAATAGAAGGCTCTTGACTATGGACTCTGATATTCACATGTTTAGTAAATGTCTATTTATGAGACTCAAAAGACAGTATTGATAGCTTTGTAGGAGAGGATATATCTAACGCTGTATGTTTATGCATGCTTAATTTCAATTTTTTTTTTCTAGTATCTAAGCCTTAGCAAAGGCCTAATCCACATAGCTCTTTGGAAGCAGGATTGCTTTGTGTGATTTTTGACTTATCTTAGGTCTGTGCCTAAGGAGAGTTCTAAGAAGGCTTCTAATCTTTTTTATTGTTCCCTTCTCTATCTCAACTTCCCTCTCTGCAATCATCTGAAAATGTCTGGGAAGGACAAGATTCACTTTCCTTTCCAATCTTTCCTCAAATTGCTGGGTGGATGAGCGTGGAAGTACAGCCTCTCCTTTTTCCTCTGTCTCACCGGTTGCTACTAGTCTGGGGACAGTAAGGAAATGACTAAAAATTGAACGGAGGCTTCCAACAGGGCTGCGAGGAGATCTAGCCCATTTTTAGCACCTTTTAATGTGAAAATGTCTCTCAGCAGGACTCCCCCTTCATTGTTTGTTTAGCTATGTGATCAGGAAGTGGACACAATTTTCTTGAATTGTTCCTGCCAGACACTAAATTATATCTCAAAGAGCAAACCTTTTGATTTTTTTTCTTCACCATTCATTTTCATTTTTGTTATCACATCAAGGCTGATTTAAGCCATTTTCTCACTAAATTTCAGTGGAAGTGGAAAAAAAACAAGGACTGAGCAGCTTACAACTAAAAAGATGCAATCCAGGTTTGAATCCAATTAAGTTCCCTTAACATTCTTAAATGCCCACATGGCCCCAGAAGAGAAACCACCCCAGGATAAGGGGACCTTACAAGGTGCTATCTCAGACTTGCCAAGGAGAGTGTGAGAGTCTAAGATTGGTTCACCATCTACTTGAAGCTGTCACTGAATGGAAAAAGGAGAATGGGTTGGGAGCAGAAGAGAAATTATGCCCTGCTATGTAAAACTATTAAAGTTGACATTGGTTATAAATTGAAGAACCATGAAGAAGAGGACAACTCATAAAATACGTTTTAACTATGAACAAGTAATATAATTGCTAACCTTTTATTTCTCAGTTACTTTTATTATTTACAAGAACCGCCTGTTTGTGTCCAGTTTGAACCCTGTTTGTATACAAAAGTTTTTTCTTCATTTGACAAATGGGCTCTAGATGGCTTCTATCCACATCAAGTATATGTTCTAGGCACTGGTTAGATACTGGGAAGCAGAAATGAAAGACACATTATCCTTAAGAGGCATCCTCTTACCTACAGAATATTCAAAGTATCTAATCTTGTTGAGTTTAAGATTCTTTATCTGTAACCATGTCTCTGATCCTAATAATTCTAGTTCTTTGTTGTGAGAGCCAAATGAAATAATTTATATATGAAAGCCTGTTGACTGGGAACTGTAAAGCATTATCAATGTTGGTTATTATTTTGTTTTGAGAGGCCAAGTATGGAAGTGGTTTACATTACTTCTAACCACATCTTCCTGGCTAGCACATAGGCATATAAACTGCAAGGGCATTTGGGAAAGCAAAGGAGCACATGGGTATTTGGTGCTAATAAACTCTGTTTTAGAGGGGTGGAGGAATGGCAAGTCTTAACTACCTAAATTCTTTGTAGAAAGATGATACAGGATTTTCTAGAATGAAGCAGTGACTATCCTTTACATAATAATGAGCATTTACACATATGATCCATGTGCATGAAGAGATCAATACTAAATTCAGAACTCATTTTATCACTTGACTCCCTGTGTCATATCAGGCAATTTACTAACCCTTTCTGAGCCTCAGTTTCCTCATCTGTATAATGGCCTAGGCAATGCATGTCTTAGAGCTTTTTGTAAGGTTTAGAGATAAATGTGTGAAATGCCTTTGTTTAGTACCTGCCAACCAAGTAGATTCTCAGAAATGGTAAATATCAATATTTCTACCAACTTCCTAGGGTTATAAGTGAGCAAATAGAGATACATAAGGTGTCTTTGCTAAAGACACCAAGCTGGTAAATGGCACACTGGGAACTAGAACCCAATTCTATTACTCCTAGTTTGATGTTCTTTACCTTATACTACTTTTCCCATGCCAATTTGTCACCAGGACTTGAGTCACCATTTGAAATCTTTCTCTGAATATCTCCATTCCTTGAAGAGCACTGCATGGATTTATGTGATATTTTACCTGGTGCCTTTCCTTCAGGTTTTCTTTATCTGTTCTCATTCTCAATCTTCCAAATTGATCATTTTTCTGTCCTAGAATTTCCACCATCTTCTGCATGAACTCAAAATCCTTCAGCCTATTTTCCAAGGTCTTTAATCTGTCCTTTGTCAGAAGACCTAAGAAACCCGAGGAAGTGTAAGAAAATTTGAATGGCTGGGGCAGTATAAAGAAAAATAACTTACGTGTTACAATTTCAGAGCTCCATATTTGTTCTCTCCCTTCTTCCCTAATATTTGCATATTCTTCTACAATGATTGGCAAACTTTTCCTAGAAAGGGCCAGATAATAAATATTTCAGGTTTTGTTGGCCACAGGCTCTCTTATCTCTATTCCAACTACTCAACTCGACCACTGTAGTGTGAAAGCAGCCGTAGACTATCTGTAAACAAATGAATGTGGCTTTGTTCCAATGAATTTTTTTAAAATTTTATTTTTTTTTATTTTTTAGGTAGAGATGGAGTCTGGCTACGTTGCCAAGGCTGGTCTTGAACTTCTAGGCTAAGGCAATCTTCCTGTCTTGGCCTCTCAAAAAGCTGGGATTACAAGTGTGAACCACCAGGCCTGGCCAATAAAACTTTATTTATAAAAAATAGGCTACCGGCCGTGGTTTCCAACCCCTGTTCCACTCTGTTGCTTTACTTTGCCTGTTCTTTTTTTCTCTTTCCCATTTCCTAAAACATACTGTCTCTTCCAGATGGGCTGGTCTTCTTGCTATGATATATATGAGACATATAATTTTTTTTTCTGTCTTTGCTTCTATAACACCAGAACTTAGAAAGCTCTTCTTTCAACTATTCTGACATTCTCATTATTACCCCTGCTGACTGTTTTCTAGTCCGAACCACACCAAGTACATGATTTAACTATGTGAAATAAATACAAGGTATTACTTTATAATTGTTTCATATATTGTCTTATCATCTCTCAGTTAAGCACTTTTCCTGTATTCCTAACTTGTGCTAATACAATATAATCAGATACTACAAAATAAATACAACTTAAATTATTTTTTTAACCTATATTCTGCTCTATTAACTTGAGCTAGGAACTTGGCAGACTACTTTGCTTATTTCAGAAAGATACTATGGAAAATAGTGATTAAATATTATAAGCAAATGGTACCCAGTGAAATCTAACTCAACAAGTGTTTCTAGATGTCATTTCTTGTATTTTTTATTATAGAAATGGAAATTCTCTCATAGTTTTCTATGCATTCATCTAAAGAATTATCTGCTTTGGAGCTAATCCCTTTTAATATCCCAATCCCGCTATCTTTGGCAAATAAATTTGCCAATGCTCCAAGCCTAGGGTAAAAAAACAAAGCAAAACAAACAAACAAACAAAAACAGCAACAACAAAAAAAACAACTTTTTAGCTAGGGACTGAAGGATGAAGACACCTCTATAATATGAATGCTTTGGAATGTAATGCAACGTCAGCCACTGTAAATTGGTTCAGCTTTCCCAGTTTTCTCACCCATTTCCTTCAAAAAGTCATTAACATATATTTAAAAATAGTAGATATTTAGGGATTTAAGGATAAGGATGAAATTCAAAAAGGAAGCTATGCTCAGATGCTGAGCAGTTTCTGACATTTTTGGCATTCTTTCTTGCTTGGACTTCTACTAGTAAATTTTTTTTGTTTAGCCACCTCATTTTGGATGTTTGCATACAATCCAGTAAAGTGGTGTAGTGACCACGGAATTGTATGAATTGCTTTCAGACAGTTTATGAAACTTTATTCACAAAGATTTCCATCTTGGGAATCTTCTACCACCTCCGTTTGATTTCCCCAAATCTTTCTTTTCCTTCAGACTAGGTCAAGTTTTCTTCACTATTTTCATGACTATTTTATCTCTCAGCATCTTAATCATTTTCTAAATTTGTAGGCAAATGAATGCTCATACCATGCATTTTTCTATCCTAGAAGTTTGACACTTACCATTTATTTTGTTGTTACATCACATGGGTTACTGAGTTGTTTTATTATTAAACTTTACATGTTACATCTCTTGTCTGCAAGCTCTCCAAGGCCAAACACCTAATTTTATATTTCTTTTAATTTTCTTCATTATGCGTACACTTAAAATAAATAATATTTTTATTATTTTAGCAACAAGGTCTCACTTTGTCGCCCAGGCTGGAGTACAGTGGTGTGATCAATAGCTCACTGCAGCGTGGAACTCCTGGGTCAAGTGAATCTCCCGCTTCAGCCTCCTGAGTAGGTAGGACTATAAGCACATACCACCATGCCTGGATAATTTTAAATTTTTTGTAGAGATGAGATCTGCCCAGGCTGGTCTTGAACTCCTAGCCTCAATTGATTTTTCTGCCTCAGCTTCTGAAAGCACTGGGATTACAGGCATGCACCACCATGCCCAGCCTTGTATACTCTTTTGGATTGAATGAATGAGAGGCTGAAGAATCTAGGAGCATAAAATATATAAATGCCTATATGTTATGGATGAAGAGGTTTGTGCATAGTGTATCAAAAAGGCTCAGCTAAAGATGTCAAAGTAGGAAAGAACAAAAAGATTTTTCTGGTCTTCAGTGTTATCTTCTTTAATTGGCCAATTTAAGTTGGACAATTGAGGTCATTAATGTTATATATTAGTGTTAAAAGACCATCCTTTAAAAACCCTAAAGAAAGGTTCCCACATGTGCTCATATGACATTTATTCATGTAACTTGCAAGGGTATACAGTCAAACAAGGACCATTAATTCCCACATCTGGAGACGTGCATGTTTTTTGGTCAGTTGGGGAGACGGTGTTAAGGACCTTCTTGAATTATTTTTCTTCTTTCAAAAATGAGGGGAGGTTCCCATATTCCAGAGGCAAAGTTTATAATAATCTTATTTTTACACGTCAGTTTTTTATAGAACAACTTCTGAAACCAATGTCCTATAATTTTGGCAATAAGTTCTTGCAAATAAAGGAGACTAAAACATTTGCAAATCACTCAAGTCCCTCTTTGGATATAGTAAACTCTGGCGATTTCAAGGAAATTTTAGTTTTTTTTTTTTTTTTTAAATAAATAAGCCTTTTTTTTTTCTTTTAAAGAGGGGTAATTAAAATATATAGCTTAGATGGAAACTTGACCTGTGATTCATTAAAATGTTTTGTGAATATTGCCAATCTTCCCCACTTCACTAGACTTTTCCCTTGCTTCCACTGTGTCTGGCCCAGTCTTGTCCTGGCCTGTAAATGTGTTTATTCTACACAGTTTGTGTGTTTGTTCATTTATTAATTCAATAAATATTAAGTACCTGCTTATCTTAAGCACTTATAGTCACAGATGTTCACACCATTAAGCACACCATCCAAGATCAACTTGAAAAGTTTTTGGGACTTGATTGCAGCAACATCAAACTTATTTAAGTTCAGTGCACACTTGAAGAATCTGCATTATTTTTCCAAAATGCCTGCCTTTTAAAAAATCCAACACAAGCCTTTTTGAACTCGTTGACATTGAAGTACATGAAGTGTGGGTCTTGTTTTTCCTTGCATTTAAAATTCCTTCTGTAGGACAAGCACTCAGTATCTATTTGTTAAAAACAGTAGATGGCCAACTTACAATGTGTATATCTTTAATAGGGAAAGTGCTAGAGAGGGTACTAGAGAGATGCATTTGAGAAAAATAAGGCTTTGGGCAGTGTTAAGACTCATTAGTAACTGTAAGCTTATTATATTGAAATGCACCAAATACCAATGATCTTAATAGGAGACATTTGTTTTATGGCCTAAAGCACATATTTCTAAAAGAGTGCTTAGGGACATTAATAGATATTTTGTGTTGAAGAATGTTCTGTGGTTACCTATGCTTGAGAAATACTAGTTTCAACAAAGTAAATCATGTCTTTGTTGCAGGGCTTCTCAGAGCCTTTAGAATGCACCGTGAACATGTAGCATATCTCAAATGTGTCTGATCATGGAATCCCGCTAATATAGAACATGTCTTAGGACTGGTGTCTCTGCAAAACATACATGAGAATGTGCTATCTTAGAGCAATTATATTCCAATTACTAAGTACTAGGATTCTGCACAGGTGCTTGGGGTGAGGTGGCAAGAATAGTAGGCATACAGACTCCCACCATATCTGTAGCCAGAGAAAATGTAGTTTCAATTTATGTATTTGAATTCTATATGACATTTTATATGGACTCCTAAAAACTTTGCAAATCACTGATCGAGAGCTGGGGGAAAATTACTCTAAAGTAGCCGTAACACCAGCTGTACAATAATAGATTTCATAAAAGCATGCTTGACATGGTTTGGCTGTGTCCCCACCCAAAATCTCATCTTAAACTGTTAAAATTCCCACATGTCAAGGGCAGGACCAGGTGGAGATAATTGAATCATGGGGGCAGTTTCCCTCATGCTGTTCTCGTGATAGTAAGTGAGTTCTCACGTGATCTGATGGTTTTATAAGGGGCTTCGCCGCCTTGCTCAGCACTCGTTCGCTCCCCTGCTTGCCTGTGAAGAGGTGCCTTCCGCCATGATTGTAAGTTTCCTAAGGCCTCTCCAGCCTTGTGGAACTGAGTCAATTAATCCTCTTTCCTTTATAAATTACCCAGTCTCGAGTATTTCCTTATAGCAGGGTGAGAACGGACTAATACAGTGCTCTAGCAGCACTACTTAGAATGTGGCAGGCATATTAAAGCAAGCTTGTATACCTGCCCACATACATGCATGCAGACTCCCACCATACATACAGACATCACAGAGGTGTCACCTTGATGTGCTGAACTTCCAGCTTAGTTTTCTTCCTCAGGTCCTTTCCTTTCAACTCTCCGTATTCTGCCTTTTAGGCTGATTCTCCTCCTGTCGTTTCTTTAATATTAAAAACACCGGGGCCTATCATGGGGAGGGGGGAGGGGGGAGGGATTGCATTGGGAGTTATACCTGATGTAAATGACGAGTTGATGGGTGCTGACGAGTTGATGGGTGCAGCACAGCAACATGGCACAAGTATACATATGTAACAAACCTGCACGTTATGCACATGTACCCTAGAACTTAAAGTATAATAATAATAATAATAATAATAATAATAAAAAGAAATCCATGGGCTATACAGAACATACAAAGGCTAATGACAAATAGTTTTTCCTTTAGTTCATTAATACAATTTTATTTTTAGAGCAGTTTTGGGTTCACAGCAAAATTAAGTGTAAAGTGCAGGGAGTTCCTATATACCTCCAGCCTCACAGAAGTATAAGCTCACCTGCCATCAATATTCTTTGATACTTTTGCTGATTGATGTGAGTAGATTTTATTAAGAAATAATTCAGGTATATAAAAGGTAGAAAGGATAAAAACGTATAAATAATAATATAATTAACCCCTGTCCAGCTACCACTCATTTGGAGGCTTTTGTGTATTCCTCAATCCCACATGCCCACCAGTACCCATTTCCTGAACTGGGAGTTTGTCATTCCTACACATATTCTTACCTACCTAAATACCATATATCCCTTTAGAAATTACCCAGTCTCGGGTATTTCTTCCTAGCAGCACGGGAACGGCCTAATACAGTGCTCTAGCAGCACTACTTAGAATGTGTTTGTCTTTTATGTTTTATGTTTGTCTACCTAAACAATATGGTACTGTTTGGCATGTTCTTATCATCACAAAAGTGGCATCATCTTTATGTATTCCACAGCAACTTTTGTTTTTCGTTCAATATTGTGTTTGTGAAATATTTTCATGTTTATTCAATACCTCCAGTTCATTTATTTTCTCTGCTATTATTCTCTTATTTGATTATACTGTAACTTTTAAATTCTACGATTGATGAGCATTTACTTTTTTTACTTTTTGCAATAAAAAATGAAGCTGCTATCAACATTTTAAAGTTTTCCCTATGCACATGTGCAAGAATTTCCTTACATGTGCCTCAGAGTGGTCACATGTTCAACTTCATTACATTGCTTGTATCAATTGTATTCCCAACAAGAGTTTACAGGATTTCTCTTGGCTCTATATCCTTGTGAACACTCAGAATCGTAAGGTTTGGCCAGTAGAACAGGTGGAAAATAGAATTTTAATATTATTTTAATTTGAATTTTATTGTTTATTAGTAATGTTGGGTACCTTTTTATATGTTTTTTGCCCTTGGATTTCTTATTCTTTGAAATGCTGCTTTACCTCTTTTGCTCATCTGAAAACCTTCACTTAAAAAAAAATCCTTTGCTAAAACCAAAAAACATAAAAACAAAAATCAAACAACTGTAGGTTTATTATAGACTCCTACAGGGTTATTTTGTGGTCTGCTATGAGAAAATTCATTCGATCTTAATCACACCCAGACTGGTTGGAGTGGTCTTGGTCTATAGCCCTATGTGGGATTTTGAATAATCTTTTACCTCTCAGAAGTCTGGGTTGATGCGATGGCTGGACCAAAATTTCACTGTGACCTCAGGACTCTGGACAAGGCATAGGGGACTGGAAAATGCCCTGTCTGTAAGAAATCAAGACCAGGTGGGAGACTTCAATCTCCAGGAAAAAACTGGAGTTTTAATAAGACTCTTTACACTTCCTAACTAACACTTTTTGTCTGAAAACCTCGAGGCATTCAGGAAACATTAATTAATTAAGCTTTACAACAGCCCTGTGAAATAGGTAAGGATATACAGGAACATATCTCTAGGGAAACAACATGGCAGCTGTTTAGCAACATGCAGGAATACTAAGTGGCAGACAGTAAGGCACTGCAGACATATGCAATTAAAAAATGATAAAAGCACTTGGAGGTAGGATTCGTTCTTGGAATTTGGCCCGAATTCTGGCACTGAGAGTTCTAGTAATAATAGGAGGAGGCTGGTCCAAGCAATAAGTCCTGCTGAAAGCCCAGGTGGGCCATTTGAATCTAAATGCAGTGTTTGTTTAGGTAAGATGGTTTTTTAAAATTCTTAATTCTTTTATGATATAAGCTATTTCTCCTCATGCCTCAAACCCTGTAGTTGTCTTTTGAGGAATGAACAGATCTAATGTAGAAAAATAAGGAAAACATGAACCCTTTTGAATGAAAATGTATTTTTTTTGTAAAAAAAATATTTCTCCTGAGTTTTCTTTTTCGTGTCAAGGCCATCTGGTGATAAAGGGAAGCCAGTTAGAAACAAAAATCACAACAATATCCATATTCAGGATTTAGGAGGAAAAATTTTAAATGTTTGAAAGTATAAAATGTAAATAAATCTGATCTATTTAGTAAAGAATAAAAGTTAGGAAGATCATCTCATTATCTTTATTTCTATCTATAATTTTGTACCTTAAGACCCTGAGTTATTCTTTACATCCAAAAGAACCAAAGTCATGAGATTAAATTAAAAAGGGGTTTGGTAGATCCAGAGAATTATTAGCTCTCAGTATTAGGGAGAATAGCATTAACATTTTATGGGTTATTTCTACTTTGTGCCAATCACCTCATATACTATAATCTCATTTCACCTTCATGTATGAAGTATATATTTATATATGTAATATATTTATACAAGTAATACATTAATCCCATAGAAAGGTGTAAAATAAAAAGTAACATATCTTCACTCAATCATCTCTCTTCCCTTTGTATATATATCCAGAAAAAAGGTTTTATGCATGTACCTGTATGTTTAGAAATACAATGGATATGTGCATATATGTATATACTTTTTATTATATATGTATAACTTTGATTTACACAAGTAGTCATATGATCCACACCACTGTCTATGTAGCTTTTAAAATGTAAATACATATGGGAGCTATTTCCTCAAAAGCAGATACAGACCAAGTTCATTACTGTATTTGACTATGTGGCATTCCATAGTATGAGTGTACCAGAGTATATTAACTGGTTCATACTGGTGGACATTTAGATTGTTTCTTGTTTTTATAATTATAAATAGTTATAAGGATGTATTAATATCTGTGTCTTGGCAGATATTTTTGACTATACATGTCCATAGAAAACTTTCTAACATGAAATGGCTGAGTTAAAGTATATGGGTATTTAGAAATTTGATAGACATAGCTGACTTGCTATCAAAAAATATTATGTAAATGTACACTTTTCCATCAATAATAGAAGTTGAAAACAAAATTTTAGTTTCTTTTTCCACCTGCTATCACCAATATTGGTTATTATGGCAAAATGATATTTCATTATTTTATGTTTCTTTAAATTTTAGAAGTTGAGAATATTTTCATGTTTATAGGACCTTTTTATTAGTTTTCCTAAAAGCTTCCTGTTCACAGCCTTTGACTATTTTCTATTGCACTACGATTTAAAAATGAATTTATATAAAGTCTTTTAAAATTAAGAAATTGGCTTTTTGTATCCACATTGCACATACTTTTCTAAGTATTTTGTCTTTTGACTTTATGCATTTTTATGTACAAAATGTTATATTTCTGTGTAGACAATTTATCATTCTTTTAAAATTGCATCTAGGTTTTATGTCCTGTTTACAAAATCCATTCCAATTCCAAGATTATAAATAAATTTGCCTGGGCCTTATTCTAGTGTTTTTATAGGTTTTATTTTTAACAACTTTGATTCATCTGGAATTAAAATTTTTTCATGGCATAAGAAGCAATATAATGATCCATTCTTTTTCCAGCCCTTCACCCTTTCTTCTTCCCTCTCTCTCTCCTTTTGTCATTGACTAGCTACATGTCCTAATTCTGATTACTGCATACTCCATTCTTAGCCCTACTTTGAAATGCCTCCTTTATCATGTTATTATCTCCAGGTCACATATGAGAAGCCACACTAACAAAGATAGTGGCAGAGCCAGAATTTGATTCCTTGTTAATTTAAAGTTAAGGTCTAACCTTTTCTCACTTCACTGTTTTGGATTGATTCTGAGGAGAGGCATGTTTATCATCTTTTCAAATTTGCTTTTTTTTTTAAGTTTGTATTTTTTTAGTTTTTGTGGGTACATAGTAGGTGTATATATTTATGGGGTACATGAGAATGAGATGTCTTGATACAGGCATATGTTCTGAAATAGCACATTAGGGAGAATGGGGTATCTATCCCTTCAAGCGTTTACACTTTAAGTTACAAACAATTCAATTACACTCTTTAAGTTATTTTAAAATGTATCATCTTAATTTAGATTTGGATTTTATTTATTACTTTGAAACTCAGATCCTCGATTCATGCCATACTCTCCTCGTTGGTCCAGGCATGACTTTTAATTGTTTATTTTTAATATAAATAAACAGCCATATGCCCACCACTCAACCTGGAAATTAACATTGATGAATATGGTTCTTTCCTTTCTGGTTCCTTGTCTTTCCTACTTGAGTTTCCCTATCCTAAATCTTGTATTGATTTATCCCTTTTTTTAAATATGGAAAATATATTACTTCTGGTATGTTATTATATGAAAAATAATGCTATCCTTCCTAAAAATAATGTAATTTAGTGTTAGTTATTTTTAACTTTATCAAAGAGGCAAGAAGTTGTATGTAACATTTTGGGACTTTTTAGCTTTTTTTTTTTTTACTCAATGTCATATTTCTAAAATTCATGCATATTTTTATTATAGTTAAATTGTTACTGATAATTTAGAAAACCATCAGCATTATCTTATAAAGTTGAGTCTACACATTCTTTACAACTCATTAATTTCACTCTCAGTTATATACCCCACAGAGACTCTTGCAATGCATACCAGAGATAAGTACAAGAATGTTAATAGCAGCATGTTTGTAATAGCAAAACTCTAGAAATAATCCAAATCCCCATCAATAGGAGAAAGGATAAATAAATAATGGGATATTCACATCAAAGAACTTTTTTTACTATTAAAAATTATAATATTATTAGGCTCATTTAAATATTTATCATACCAAATTAAACATAATGGAGGCAACCAATGTTGCACTAATTTATGATGCCAACTTTACCCATCTTTATGTAGACTTAGAAGAAAACTCCTATTATTTTGGTACACATATTAAAAATTAAAATGTTCCATTTGTTCAAATGATTAGAAAGGTTGTAGTTCTACACTGATATTTTTGTTTGTGTTTGTTTTTGTTATACTTTAAGTTCTGGGATACATGTGCAGAACACAGAGGTTTGTTACATAGGTATACATGTGCGATGGTGGTTTGCTGAACCCATCAACCCATCATCTACATTAGGTATTTCTCCTAATGCTATCCCTCCCCTTGCTCCCCACCCCCAACAGGCCCCAGTGTGTGATGTTTCCCTCCCTGTGCCCATATATTCTCATTGTTCAGCTCCCACTTATGAGTGAGAACATGCAGTGTTTGGTTTTCTGTTCCTGTGTTATTTTGCTGAGAATGATGGTTTCCAACTTCATCTATGTCCCTGCAAAGGACATCAACTCATTCTTTTTTTATGGCTGCATAGTATTCCATGGTATATATGTGCCACATTTTCTTTATCCAGTCTAACACTGATGGGCATTTGGGTTGGTTCCAAGTCTTTGCTATTGTGAATAGTGCTGCACTAAACATATGTGTGCATGTGTCTTTATAGTAGAATTATTTTTAATCATTTGGGTATATACCAAGTAATGGGATTGCTGGGTCAAATGGTATTTCTGTTTCTAGATCCTTGAGGAATTGCCACACTGTCTTCCGTAATGGTTGAACTAATTTACACTCCCACCAACAGTGTAAAAGGGTTCCTATTTCTCCACATCCTCTCCAGCATCTATTGTTTCCTGACTTTTTAATGATCACCATTCTAACTGGCATGAGATGGTATCTCACTGTGGTTTTGATTTGCATTTTTCTAATGACCAGTGATAATGAGCTTTTTTTCATATGCTTGTTGGCTGCATACATGTCTTATTTTGAAAAGTGTCTGTTTATATCCTTCACTCACTTTTTGATTTTTTTTTTTTCCTTGTAAATTTGTTTAAGTTCCTTGTAGATTCTGGATATTAGGCCTTTGTCAGATGGATAGATTGCAAAATTTTTCTCCCATTCTGTAGGTTGCCTGTTCACTCTGATGATAGTTTCTTTTGCTGTGCGGAAGCTTTTTAGTTTAGTTAGATCCCATTTGTCTATTTTGGCTTTTGTTGCCATTGTTTTTGGTGTTTTAGTCATGAAGTCTTTGCCCATGCCTGTGTCCTGAATGGTATTGCCTAGGTTTTCTTCTAGGGTTTTTATGGTTTTAGGTCTTATGTTTAAATTTTTAATTCATCTTGAGTGAATTTTTTTGTAAGGTGTAAGGAAGGAATCCAGTTTTAGTTTTCTGCATATGTGTAGCCAGTTTTCCCAAAATCATTTATTAATAGGGAATCCTTTCCCCATTTCTTGTTTTTCTCAGGTTTGTCAAAGATCAGATGGTTGTAGATGTGTGGTGTTATTTCTGAGGCCTCTGTTCTGTTCTGTTGGTCTATATGTCTGTTCTGGTGCCAGTACCATGCTGTTTTGATTACTGTAGCCTTGTAGTATAGTTTGAAGTCAGGTAGCATGATGCCTCCAGCTTTGTTCTTTTTGCTTAGGATTGTCTTGGCTATATGGGCTCTTTTTTGGTTCCATATGAAATTTAAAGTAGTTTTTTCTAATTCTGTGAAGAAAGTCAATGGTAGCTTGATGGGAATAGCATCGAATCTATAAATTACTTTGGACAGTATGGCCATTTTCACGATATTGATTCTTCCTGTCCATGAGCATGGAATGTTTTTCCATTTGTTTGTGTCCTCTCTTATTTTCTTGAGCAGTGGTTTGTAGTTCTCCTTGAAGAGGTCCTTCACATCCCTTGTAAGTTGTATTCCTAGGTATTTTATTCTCTTTGTAGCAATTGTGAATTGGAGTTTGCTCATGATTTGGCTCTCTGTTTATCTCTTATTGGTGTATAAGAATGCTTGTGAGTTTTGCACATCGATTTTGTATCTTGAAACTTTGCTGAATTTGCTTATCAGCTTAAGGAGTTTTTGGGCTCAGGTGATGGGATTTTCTAAATATACAATCATGTCCTTTGCAAACAGAGATAATTTGACTTCTTCTTTTCCTGTCTGAATACCTTTTCTTTCTTTCTCTTGTCTGATTGCCCTGGCCAGAACTTCCAATACTATGTTGAATAGGAGTGGTTAAGAGTGGGCCTCCTTGTCTTGTGCTGGTTTTTAAAGGGAATGCTTCCAGCTTTTGCCCATTCAGTATGATATTGGCTGCGGGTTTGTCATTAATAGGTCTTATTATTTTGAGATATGTTCCATCAATATCTAGTTTATTGAGTGTTTTTAGCATGAAGGCGTGTTGTATTTTATTGAAGGCCTTTTCTGCATCTATTGACACAATCATATGGTATTTGTTATTGGTTCTGTTTATGTGATGGATTATGTTTATTAATTTGCATATGTTGAACCAGCCTTGCATCCCAGGAATGAAGCCAACTTGATCATGGTGGATAAGCTTTTTAATGTGCGGCTGGATTCAGTTTGCCAGTATTTTACTGAAGATTTTCACATCGATGTACATCAGGGATATTGGCCTGAAATTTTCTTTTTGTGTTGTGTCTCTGCCAGGTTTTGGTGTAGAAACAAGAGAATGAGGTGACTCCTGGCTCCTGTGAGAATGCAGTTGACTTGTGCAAATAATTTTGCAGTTGGTAGAGAGGTGAAACTCATTAGGTTGAAACTAAGTGGAGTGCAGCTGGCCCAGCTGATAGAGGAACTAGCCATTGGGAAGTCTTTTCCACTGGGTGAGGAACCTACCTGGTAAGAGCAGGGTAACTTAAGAGTTTAGGGCCCTATAACCTTAAAGATGCCAAGGCAGACATGAAATTTAGGCCATACACTACAAGCTGCCAGTTTCAGTTTTTTAGCTTATTAAAGCATCTTCATTACATCTATTGATCACTTTTATAGTGAGAAAATGTTGTAAATTTAAGGTTTTTCAGCACTCTTCTGTGAAAAGTAATGCTTTTAGTTGTTAAATCCTAGATTTTCAAGTAACGTATTGGTTTAAAAAAAGTTTGATTTTATAAAATGTTTCTCCATTGTCTTGGCTTGCATGGTTTTGGATAAGAAGTCTGCTGTCATTCTTATGATTATTCATGTAACTTGTCTTTTTCTGATTATTTCTAAGATTTTATTGCTAGTTTTAAACAGTTTGATTTTAATGTAACTTGGTATAGTCTTACTCATGTTTCTTGAAGTGCATTGAGCCTCTTCAATCTTTGGGTTTGTAGTTTTCATCAATTTGGAAAATGTTCAGTCATTATTTCTTCAAATATTTTCTTGTGTTTCTATTTCTCACCCCCATTAGGCAATCCAATTATACATAAATTAGGTCACTTGAAGTTGTCTCTTTTTTTCTCTTTGTATTTTATTTTAGATAACTTCTATTGTATATTTTCAAGTTCACTAACTTTTTCTTCTGCAATGTCTAATCTGCTTTTATTCAATCCAATATATTTTTCATCTCAGAGATTGTAGTTTGTATTTCTAAAAGTTTGATATGGATTGTTTTAGCTTCAAAATCTCTAATTAACATGCTCAATATTTCTACTAGCCTCCTGCCCACATAAAATACAGTTTATAATAACTGTTTTAATATCTTTGTGTACTAATTCTGTCTTTGTGTCATTTTTCGGCTGTTATTGGTTAAACGCTTCTGCTCATTATGGGTCACATATTTCTTCCTCTTTGAATACATAATAATTTTTTATTTGATGCCAGACCTTGTGATTTTTTCCTTCTTTTGTGCTAAGTGTTTTTGTCTTCCTGTAGTATATAATGTGTCTTGCTTTTGATCTTTGTTAGGTATGATCAGAGCAGAATTTCTTCAGAAACATGTTTTTCATACTGCTGAGGCAAAAGCCTCATGAACACACTATCTGATGTTTGGTGAGTTGTTTGGTTTTTCACTTTGGCTGATGAAATAGGAACTGTACCTGGCCCTGTGTGAACCCTACGTGTTGTTCCTGTGAATCCCTTTTAGTGGTTTCTTCTTCTGCTCTTTGTTTGTTGATCAGTATTCAGCAGATAGTCAAGTAGGAACCTTTGCAGCTCTCTAGAGTTCTCTCTCTTTCTTTCTCTCTCTCTCTTTTGTTTTTTTTTCCACTCTACTGTTCTGTCATGTGAATTCTAGCTACCGTAATCTCCACCCAATTCTTATTCCTTGGTGTAGGAGAACTGTTGGTGGCTGCCTGGTTTCATTTTTTGTGCTATACCTGGAAACTCTTTAGGCAGCAAGCCGAAACAATGATAGCAACTGCTTTGTTGGCATCATACATTTGCAGTATTTTGTTGAAGATTTTTGTGTCTGTGTTCCCCAAGAATATTGGTCTGAAGTTTGTTGTTGTTGTTGTTGTTGTTTTTTCCGTTGGTCCTTGCCAGATTTTAGTATCAAAATTATACTGATTTTGTAGAATGAGTTAGGAAGAAATCCCTTCTCTTCAATCTTTTGAAATAGTTTTAGTAAGAGTAGTACCAGCTCTTTTTACATCTGATAGAATTTGGCTAGGGATCTGTGTAGCCCAGGGCTTTTTTTTTCGGTTAGTAGGTTTTTTATTACTGATTTAATTTTGTAACTTGTTATTGGTCTATTCAGGATTTTGATTTCTTCCTGGATCAATCTTGGGAGTTTGCGTGTTTCCAGGAATTTATCAATTTCCTCTAGGTTTTCTATTTTGTGTGCATAGACATGTTCATAGTAATCTCTGAGGACCTTTTGTATTTCTGTGGTATCAGTTTGTAATGTCATCTTTGTAATTTTGGATTGTGCTTATTTGGATCTTCTCTCTCTCCCTCTCAGTTAATCTAGCTAGTGATCTATCAGTCTTGTTTATCGTTTCAGGTAACCAACTTTTCCTTTCACTGATCCTTTGTATGGTTTACTGGGTCTCAATTTCATTTAGTTGTACTTTAATTTTAGATATTTCTTTTCTCCTGCTAGCTTTGCATTTAGTCTGTCCTTATTTTTCTGATTCCTTTAGGTGTGACATTAGGTTGTTAATTTGAGGTCTTACTATCTCTTTGATGTAGGAATTTAGTGCTCTAAACTTCCACTTAACACTGCTTTTGCTGTATCTTAGAGGTTTTGGTATGTTGGATCTCTATTTTAATTTGTTTTAAATAATTTTTTGATTTCTTTCTTAATTTTGTTGTTTATTCAAAAGTCATTCAGGGGCAAGTTTTTTTTTTTTTTTTTTTTTTTTTTTTTTTTTTTTTTTTTTTTTTTTTTTTAGTTTCTATGTATTTGTGTGGTTTTGAGAGTTCTTCTTTGTATTGATTTCTAATTGTATTCCACTGTGGTCCAAGATGGTGCTTGATGTGATTTCAATTTTTAAAAATTTGTTGAGATTTGCTTTATGACTGAGCATGGATCAATTTTAAAGAATGTTTCATGCACAGATAAGAATAATGTATATTCTGTGGGTTTGGGGTAGAGTATTCTATAAATGTCTATTAGGTCCACTTGGTCCAGAGTCAGATTTAAGTCCAGAGTCTCTTTGTTAGTGTTCTACCTTGATGATCTTTCTAGTGCTGTTAGTGGGGTATTGAAGTCCTCCACTTATTATGGCATGGCTGTGTATCTCTTAAGTCTAGTAGTATTCGTTTTATAAATCTGGGTGCTCTGATGTGGGGTATGTACATATTTAGGATAGTTAAATTTTCTTGTTGAAGAAAATCACTGATCATTATATGATGCTTTATCTTTTTTTTTTAAAACTGTTGTTGATTTAAAGTCTGTTTTATCTGATGCAAGAACAGCAACTGCTGCTTTTTTTGTTTTCCATGATGAGGAGATGGAGAGGCACTCCATCTCTTTAAGCCTATGGGTGTCATTACATGTGAGATGGGTCTCTTGAAGGCAGAAAAAGCTTGGATCTTGTTTTCTTATTCAATTTGCCGCTCTGTCTTTGAATTAGAGCACTTAGGTGATTTATGTTCAAGGTTAATATTGATATGTTTGGTTTTGTTTTACTCATAGCGTTGTTAGCTAGTTGTTTTATAGTCTCAATTGTGTAATTGCTTTATAGGGCCTGTCAGCTGGTGGCAAGTATCATTCTTTCATTTCTATGTTTAGAACTCCTTTGAGCATTTCTTGTAGGTCTGGTCTGGTGGTGGTGAATTCCATTGGTGCTTGCTTGTCTGGGAAATATTTTATTTCTCCTTTGTTTATGAAACATAGTTTGGTGGTATATAAAATTCGTGGCTTTTTTTTTAGAAGGCTAAAAATAGGCCCCTAAACCTTTCTGCTTATAAGGTTTCTGCTGAGAAATCTGCTGTTAATCTGATGTCATTTTCTTTATAAGCAATATTGTCCTTTTCTCTAGATTCCTTTTAAGATTTTTTCTTTTGGATTGACCTTATGTAATCTGATGACTATATTCCTTGGGGATGGTCATATATTATCTTACAGGTGTATTCTGAATTTTTTGTATCTGGATGTCAACCTCTCTAACAAGATTAAGGATTTTTTTCCCCTGAATTATTATCTCAAATATGTTGTCTAAGTTGCTAACTTTTTCTTCTCTCTCAGGAATACCCATAAGTCATAGGTTTGGTCACTTTACATAATCCCATATTTCTCAAAGTCTTTGTTAATTTATTTTAAAATCTTTTTTCTTTATTTTTGTCTGACTGGGTTGTTCAGAAGACTGGTCTTCAACCTCTGAAATTCTTTCTTCTGCTTGGTCTAGTCTATTGTTAAAGTTTCCAATTGTATTTTGAAATTCCTTTAGTCAAATTTCAATTCCAGAAGTTCTATTTGTGTTTTTTAAAAAATGTAGCCATCTCGTCTTTCAGATCCTGCATCATTTTTTTTCTAATTTCTTTGCATTGGATTTCAACTTTTTTCTTGGATCTCGTTGAGTTTCCTTGCAATTCATGTTTTGAATTTTTTATCTGTCACTTCAGACATTTCAATCTGGTTAGCACCGATTGATAGATCCTAGCTAGTGTCATCCTTTGGAGGTGCAAAAACACTGGCTTTTGGCACTGGACTTGAGCTGATTCCTTCTCATCTGAGGGAGCCATCGCTTATTTTTAAATTTGCTATTGTTTGGATGAGGCTTTTTAATTTTTAAATTCTTTTTTCCCTTGAAAGTATCGATTGAAAGTAGTGTATGTTGTGTGTAATTGTCTTTGTTTCTGAGTGCTTTCAGGGAGCTAAGGGTCTATATGAGTTCCTTGGTTGTAGATAGCTTCTGCACGCTGGCTTTCTCAGATACTGCTTGTTGTAGTAATGTATTGGACTTAAGAGCCGATATACTATCTCCTGTGGGGCTGAGGGTGCAGAGATCTCAGGGAGCTTATCTCATGAACTAGCAGCAAGCCCTCATAGCAGGTTTTTTACTTGATGATGCAGTTCAGGATGTAGTCCAGTAGATGGCGCTTAAGAGTAAGAGCTGCCAAGTAGGCTGGCATCCAGGGGAAGCTCTCCCAGGATGGGGTGGGTGGGTGGTGGTAAGAAATAGTGATGGGTGCGCTGTGATCTTGGGAGAAAGGGTGTGCATCAGCTCCTCCTTCTGAGTCAGAGGGGATATGATCTTTTTCCCTATCATGGCCCTTTTGCGTGGCTCATTCAGTTTATAAAGGATTTGACTTTTGGTTCCCAGCTGCAGACCATAGATATGCCTCTGGTGGCTACCACTATAAAAAAAAAATGGGCCTTGGGGCAGAACTTCTTCCCTTAGTCCGAGGCAGGCAACTCTACAGTCTGTCCTCTGTAGCTCAGACATTGTTGCCACTCTTTGTAGGGAGAGGGAGTTGGCCTTGCCCTTTGTGAAAACCTGAGTGGCTTGAACTCACTGTCAGTGGGGGTGGAGCCGCTATGAGAGCACAACAAATGCTTTCTCCCAGTGCGCATTCACTAGCTTCTGGTGCGAAGAATGACTGCTGCATTCACAGTAGTGTAGGTGGGAGGTGGGGAGTGTGTGGAGATGACTGATATGGTGTGGATCTGTGTCCCTGCCCACACCTCATGTTGAAGTGTAAATCCCCCGTGTTGGAGGTGGGGCCTGGTGGGAGGCCATTGACTCATGGGGGTGGTTTCTCATGAAGGATTTAACACCGTTTCCCTGGCTGCTGTTCTCGTGATGGTGAGTTCTCGTGATATCTGGTTGTTTAAAAGTGTGAAGCACCTCCCCACTCACTCTGTTCCTCCTGCTATGACCATGTGAAGTGCTGGTTCCCTTTTGCCTTCTTCCGTGAGTAAAAGTTTCCTGAGGTCTCCTCAGAAGCCAGCATCATGCTTCCTGTGCAGCCTGTGGAATGGTGAGCCAATTAAACCTTTTTTTCTGCATAAATTGCCCAGTCTCAGGTATTTCTTTATAGAAGTGTGAGGATGGATTAATACAATGACCTACTTTTCATATCTGTTCCTGGATGTTGGTGCTGTCTCTTTCAGCAATTGGTGCCATGCCTATTTTTCCTTTGTCCCGAGAGAGTCTTTGGTGGGCTGTGCTCCTACTTCCCTTAGGGATAGCCCATGCAGAGGGCTAGATTTCCAGAGGCCCCCAGGTCCCCAGGGGCCACCAATCTACTGTGCATGCTAAAGTCAGAGTGGGTTGGGGGGTATGTTTGTGGGGAATCTGGTGGTATGGTATCTCAAGGGTGGAGAATCCCTGGGCAGGGCAGTGTCCCACTATGGGTGCACAACAAGTATGACTCCCATTGTCTTAGTTTGGGTCTGAGGGGAGTCTGGGTACACCTATGCAAGCTGGTACACAGTTCTTTGACCTTGGGAAATTGTCAAATTGCTACCAATATTGTTGCCTTGGGCCATGAGGGCAGAGGAGATCCTCTATAGTTTAGTGATCAGCTGATTGTCTGAGGGGTAAGCAGAGGAGTACTTCCCTCTACTCTTTCCATGGTGCTCTCAATTCCTGAGGTATTGTTCTCTGCCTGACTCTTGTTGTTCTACTTTTTTTGCACCCCAGATTCTTCCTGTACGCATCCCAACGGGTCCTGGCTCTCTTCCCTCCGTTTTCTGTTAAGAACTTGTCCATTCACCAGTAGCTTTGATCTTCTTTCCGAGGAGACCTAGCATCCAATGTCTCTAGTCGGCCACCTTGGAAAGCCAGTTTCCTTTAGCCATTCTTTAAGGATAGGTTTGCTAGTGACAAATACTGTAAATTTTCTTGTCTGAGAATGTCTTGCTTTTTCCTTCATTTCTAAAGGATAGTTTTTCCAGGTATAGAATCCATGTTTGATGGTTCTTGTTTTTCAGCACTTGGAAAAATGTTTTGCCACTTTTTTCTCACCTCCATAGTTTCCTATGAAAAATCCACTGTTACTTGAATTTGTATTCCCTTGTAGGTAACCTATCATTGCTGTCTAGCTGTTTTAAAGATTTTTTTTTTCTTTTCCTTTAGTTTTCAGAAATTTAATTATGATGTATCTTGGTATGATTTGTTTTGTGTTTATCATGTTGAAGTTTGCTCAGTTTGTTAAATATGTACTTTCAATTATTTTGCCAAATTTGGGAAGTTTTTAGACATTTTATCTTCAAATACTCTTTTATCCCTATTTTCCTTCTCCACTGTTTTTGGACCTCTGATTGTATGATTGTTGGATCTGTTATTATTATCACACAGGTCCCTGAGGCTCTCCTCTGTTTTTTTTTTGTTTTTTTTTTCTTTCTATCTTCTTTCTGTTGTTCAGATTGGGTAAATTCTATGGATCTTTCCTCAAGGTTACTAATTTTATCTCCTGCAATCTTCACTCTATTATTGAGACCACTCAGAGATTTTAAAATTTCTGTTATTGTATTTTTCAGTTCTATGATTTCTGATAAGGCTTGTCTGTGTCCCCACTAAATCAACTTGAATTGTATCTCCCAGAATTCCCATATGTTGTGGGAGGGACCCAAGGGGAGGTAATTGAATAATGGGGGCCAGTCTTTCCCGCGCTGGTCTCATGATAGTAAGTCTCATGAGATTTGATGGGTTTATCAGGTGTTTTTGCTTTTTCTTCTTCCTCATTTTCTCTTGCTGTCAGCATGTAAGAAATGCCATAAACTATAAGTCCAATTAAGCCTCCTTTTTTTCCCAGTCTCCAGTATGTCCTTATCAGCAGCACAAAAATGGACCAATACAATTTCCATTTGGTTCTTATTTATAACTTCTGTTTCTTTGGTGAGGTTTTATAGTTTTTTATTTTTTTCTAAGACAAGTTGTAATTGTTGCTGAAGCATTTTTCTGGTGGCTGCTTTGAAATCCTTGTCAGTTCCAAGATCTATTTCATGGTGGTGTTAATGTCAGATGATTATCTTTCCTCATTCAATTTGTAATTTTCCCTGTTCTTGGTGTTATGGGTTTTTTTTTTTTTTTTTTTTTTTTTTTTTTTACTGTCTTGAATATTTTGACTATTTGTATTATATGACTCAATTCTATATTCAATTTTAACAGGAGCCAACTTGTTTAATTTCAGTATGAAAATCTTGGCTACTTTTGTGGACTGGGTTCCAGTGACAATTTGATTTTCAGAGCATTATGGTGCTATTTTGGAGAGTTAATCTATTTTCTGCTGCTGGGGCTCCCATGGGTCCCTGCTGGTGGTTTGTGAGAAATAGTCAGCCTGAGGGGTAGAGGATTTCCTACAGGCTGACCACCTGGTGTCCCTGGGTGGGGGCAGACAGTCAGCTTGGGGAGGAAGTCTTCCTGGGCTGGGTGCCTGTTGTGGCAGTGCTGTCTGGTCACTTGGGGTCTCTCTGTGGGATAGAAGATTCTGTGACAGGGAAAAAGAGTATTTTCTATGCCAGGTGCTTTTTGTGGCTTTGCAGCCTCTGCTTGTTGGGGATAGGAAATGCTGTTATGGTGGGATTCTCCTTGACTCTGCTGCTCCTCACCCCTGTTATTGGTGTCTCTAGGTGGAGTAGCATCGTTTCAGTCCTGGTGGAAGGGAGAACACTTCTGTCTGCTTACTGATGATGGGGCTCCTTGTTGATACCCCTAACCTTTCTGGTACTGCTGGAATCACCTTGGTGTTGTCTGTGGGATTCATGTTTGTATGTGGGAGGAATGCATCTACCTGGGTACCTAATGTTGTTAAGTTGGGGAAGAGGAAACGTTAGACCTAGGTCTTTACTTGGGTGGAGACATAAGATGCCCTGCCACTGTAGTATTCCTCCAGTCTGGGAGTCACCTTTCCCTTTTCATCTTTTGGAGCTTTCATTTGGTTGCCTCCTGAAATGTTTCCAGGGTTTATAGTTGTACTTAATGGGGACCAGAAATCTCAAATGTCACTCTGTCTAAAAATTGGAAACTATTTTTTATTGTAGTAAAATATACATAATGCAAAAAATATTATTTTAATGTGTATAGTTCAGTGGCATTAAGTACATTAACATCACCACTACCCATCTCCAGAATGTTTTCATCTTCCCCAGCTGAAACTCAATACCCATTAAACACATTCCCCATTTCTCCTCTCCCACAATCCCTGGTAACCATCATTGAATTTTCCTTTTTTTTTTTTTTTTAATTGAGATGGAGTCTCCCTCCATCACCCAGGCACAGTGCAGTGGCATGATCTTGGCCCACTGTAACCTCCACCTCCCGAGTTTCAGCAATTCTCCTGCCTCAGCCTCCCGAGTATCTGGGATTACAGTCAGGCGCGACCACGGCCGGCTAATTTTTGTATTTTTAGTAGAGATGGGGTTTCACCACATTGGTCAGGCTGGTCCCAAACTCCTCACCTCAGGTTATCCATCCACCTAGGCCTCCCAAAGTGCTGGGATTACAGGCGTCAGCCACCGGGGCCGGCCCGGCAATTGTATTTTCTATCTCCATGAATTTGATTATTCTAAGTACCTCATATAAATGGAGTCATATGGTATTTTTCCTTTTGTGCCTGCCTTATTTCACTCAGCATAATGTCCTCAAGGTTCATCCATGCTGCAGCATGTGTCAGAATTTTCTTCCTTTTTAAGGTCTATTTTAAAAATGGTATTTTTCCTGAATATAGAATTCTAGGTTGATATTTTTCCTCGAGTACTTTGAAAACGAAGTTCCATTTTCTTCTGACCTTCAGAGACAACTGTATCTGACTAGAACTACAGCCTGCCACCTAATTGTTCCTTAAACAAATTTGACCAGTTCACTTGCTTTCCATCCAGCCTCTCATCATTGAATCTTGGCAGAGGTGGTGCTTTCAATTATTCTATCTGGTCAAGATTGAGTTAGCTTACCTCTTCAATGTATCCTCTATGGCAGAGGTTTAGATTGTAGCCTTTTCTCTGCTCTGCTAAACTAGTTACCTCCAGTCCATCTTCCTTTCATCTTTCAAAAAAGTAATAAACTTTCTTAGTTGTCATTTCCTCTTGTTCTTTGTAGAGGAGCAGATTCTAATTCAAGATGTTTAACCAGAAGCCACTCATTCAATACTGTAGTGCTACCATATTGATATGGTGTGGCTGTGTCCTCACCCAAATCTCATCTTGAATTGTAGCTCCCCAAATTCTCGTGTGTCATGGGAGGGACCTGGTGGGAGATAATTGAATCATGGGGGCAGGTCTTCCCCATGTTGTTCTTGTGATAGTGAATATCAGAAAGAACAGAGATCATGAATATCATAGTGAATATCACAAAGAACAGAGTTCATGAGATCTGATGGGTTTATAAAGGGCAGTTCCCCTACACAAGCTGTCTTGCCTGCCACCATGTATGATGTGTCTTTGCTCCTCATTTGCCTTCAACCGTGGTTGTGAGGCCTCCCCAGCCATGTGGAACTGTGAGTCAATGAAACCTCTTTCATTTATAAATTACCCAGTCTCCGGTAAGTCTTTATTAACAGTGTGAGAACAGACTAATACACATATCCTTAGCACAAACACCCGATAAGGACAGTGCCTAAACAATAGGATTATAGAACAACTTTATTTTGCATGTAGAGATAAAAATTCTAAAAATCAACCCATAAGTTTAATCCAGGGGTGTAAAGAACAATGAGATTAAGTAGAGTTTATTTCAGGAACACAATTAAACAAAATGAGGTTTACCAGTGTAATCATCCCAAATTAAAAACGTGACATTACATGGTTAAATAGATGCTGAAGGGGCAGCTGATAAAATTTAGCAGCCATCCTTAATAGGCACCCTAAGCAAAATAGGAATCAATGGAAACTGCTTAACTATAATAAAAACTGCATAAGAAAACTGCAGCAGGAGTCAGCAAACTATTGCTTGTAGGCCAAATCCAGCCCACTGCCTATTTTTATAATGCAGTTTCATTGAAATACAACTACACTCATCCATTTATATATTTTCTGCTTTTTTAAAGAGTTTCGTGGCAGAGTTAAGTAATTGTGACAGAGACCATTCAGACTACAAAGCCTGAAATATTTATGATATGACTTTCTCTAGACAAAGTTTGTTGACCCATATTCTAAAGAGTTAAATCATGAAGTTGTTTCCATTAAAAGGTAGGAGCAATTCAGGGATGTACTTCATCCTAAATATTATTAATTCTGCCTTTCATTTAGCAGGAAAGGTGATCTTTTGAAATCCAAATCTGATTAAGTAACTTTTCTTCTAAAATCTTTCAATGCTTTTCTATCATACTTGGGGAAAAAAAATCCCAATTCCTTCCTGGGGTCTGCATACAAGGCCATATGAGATCTGTCTTTTGCTGGTCTTTCCAGCCCACTATCTACTATTCTCCTTGTTCACTGTGCTTTAATTCCACTAAAGGTCTTTAAGGTCTTGAAGTCTGCAGTTCTTCCTTATCTTAGGGTCTTTGCATATGCTTTTCCCATTCCCTAGAATTCTGTTTCCTTCTGACTAGTGCCTCAGTTTTTAATAGGTCTCACTTCAATGTCACTGTATCAGAGAGTTCTGGCCTGACTACTAAAGATCTTTCTCTGTCATTTTCTATCTCTGTATCTTGTTTCTTTTCTTTATGGTATTTATTACAATTTACAATTGTTTTTACTTGTTTGTTGACTGGTTTTTTGTCTTCCCCCTCTAAAATATAAATTCCATAAGAGCAAGAGTTGAGTTAGCCTAGTTCATTGCTACGTTGCCCTATTTGTTGACTAGATGAAGATATAGTTTAATTAATTTTTCTAAATCATAGCCAGCAAAATATACCTGATATTTTAAACCAGCATGATGGACTCCCCAGACAAAGGTCTGTTTGTTGCCATGCAAAGTCTGTCAGTGGAATTCATTCGTTTCTTCATTCATTGGATAAGCATGTGTTGAACAAATGCGAAGGACCAGGCTTTATGGGTGGGGATGGTGAGGACAGAAATATAAAACATTGTTTCTGATGTCAGAAAGCTCATAGCCTGATAGGAGACATAATCAGTAAACAACTGGTTGTTATGGAGAATGATAAGCTCTCTTGCAAAATAAAGGAACCTTCATGAATCCCGAAAGAGGAAGAGGTAAGGCTGGTTTCTGGAGAAGATGCTGTCTGAGATGGACTTTGAAAGCATGTCTTATTTGCATTTAATGTAGTAATGCCTAATGCAATGTCAGAAGTACTTGAGGCATTAATAAATTTTGGTTGTTGTACTTAAAAATTGGAACTAACCAGAAAATTGAAAAGATAGGGGTGTGAGTGTGGATATATTATAAGGAAAAGGAATAGCATGGGAAATGAATAGAGTTGAGATAGAATGCGGCCCATATGAGAAAATGCTTTGGATCAGTTTGGCTGGAGTAGAAGGTATATGTTGTGAGAATGGCAAGAGGTAAAACTCACCTGGGAGACAGAGGTTAGGTCATCAAGTGTATTATGTGCTGTTCATGAAGGGAGAGACATTGAAGGACAATTGTATGAATATAGCTGAAATTATTTAGAAGCAGCAATTGTAGAAAATATGTTCTGTTTCTGTTGTCAAATGTAAGAATTGTGACAATAGATTTGATGCAATCTTAGACCAAACTTGTTTTGAAAAGTGCAGGCTTCTATAATTCTGAGTTTACAATTACTTTTTTTTTTTTCTAAGAAAAAATTTACCGTGGTGCATGGCAATCATATGCTGTCTATATATTTAACCACTTTTAGGATACCTTAGATACTGCTTGCTACACTCTTCTCTGCAGGTCCAGGAAGAATGAATTACCCTATAACTTGCTTAGCAAAATCTTCCCTGTGCTTGATTTCCCCCAGGTAGAGGACTGGGGCTTGTAGGGTAAACTTTGCAGGCCTCCAGTGTGTCTTTGCCTCCTTCTTTGGAGCCAGGGACAGTCTGGAAATAAATATCTTTTTATGTTGAGTCAAGTTCAAAACAACATGCCAGGCTCCCAATTTACACCTGTGGGGAAAAGAAGAAACTTCAATGAGAGCTAATTGAATAGCTTTGCCCTCGTAGCAGGCACTTGTGTTTCTGCTAGTGGAAAGAAGGCCCCTGAAGAATCAGGTGACCGAAATTTCCCTGGGAACCCTTGCATTCTGGAGAAATACAGGATTTCTGAGGAAATTTTTCTGTTTTCTGAACATGTGAAGTGTGTGCAGGATAAACAGTCTGCTACCTCTCTTCCAGCTGCAGCAGTCCTGTCAGAGCAGTTGCTGGGTGTAGGCTACTGGAGTGGGTCGCAAAGTGATACACAGTGTCCTACCCTGAAAGAACCATCATCTGGTGGCTGCACACACATTTGCCTCTGGAGGTCTTGACGACTGTTCCAAGGCTGATGAAGGGAGCCGTGATGGAGCTGATCAGACCTGCTGAGGGAATGCAGAAAAAGGGAAGGAACCTCATGGGGTAGGAGCATCAGACAAGGCCTTCCAAAGGTGATGAATTATGAGCAGAACCTTGAACTTCATTTTGAATTTGGTTTGAAGAAGAGAAGGTGCAAGGTTGTTTCAGGCAGGTAGAAAGACAAGAAACATTGGAGATAGATCGCCAGAGCTATCCAAAACACCTATCTGACCTTGTTGCTATCCTATTGAAACCTGTCATTGGTTCCTCATCACCTGCATAGTAAAGTGTAAGCTCCTTACCTGGACCCACTGGCCTCTGCTTATCCCTCCAGCCTCCTCATCCCCCACCTTGTGCCTTGGTTCTTATGCTCTACCAATATCTTACTCTTATCCCTCTGAGTACCCCATGCTATTTCATGCCTCCATGACTCTGTCTCTAATGGTTCTTCTTGTTCCCTTTCCTGTCTGATAGCCTGGTGAAGTCATCTTTGCAAGCTCTTGTGAGACCTCACTAGCTGTATTAGTTTGTTTTCATGCTGCCAATAAAGACATACCCAAGACTGGGAAGAAAAAGAAGTTTCACTGGACTTACAGTTCCACACGGCAGGGGGAGGCCCCAGAATCATGGCAGGAGGCAAAAGGCACTTCTTACATGGTGGCAGCAAAAGAAAATGAGAGAAGAAGCAAAATCAGAAACCCCTGCTAAACCCATCAGATCTTGAGAGGTGTATTCACTATCACAAGAATAGTACAGGAAAGACTGGCCTTCATGATTCAGTTACCCCACCTGGGTCCCTCCCACAATATGTGGGAACACAGCCCAACCATATCACTAGCTGACCAAGGTCATGTAATAATGGAAATGAGAAGAAGCCTGTTTGGGCTGATTCCGGAGCCTTTGCTCTTAACCACCATGCAATTCTACTTATAAGGAAGAGCCCATTATTTATAATTTCATGCTGTTCATAGTTAGTCTTCGTTGGTGAGCTGAGCCCTTTGGGAAGAGAAGTGCCCTGGATTCTAGCTCTCTTCCTGCTATGACACTTAGAGCAAGACATATGAAATACCTGTGGGCTTTATTTTTCTCATCTGTAAAATGACAACCTTTGTCTTACAGATAATTACAGGATATTTTTAATTCTATCAAAATATATATTTTAAAAGATATTCCAGGAATATTGGCCAAGGTTAGCTCATGGATATAGAATTATACCTAGGCCTGGGATAACAGGATAACTAACATCTGTTATCCCAGTACTTTGGGAGCTGAGACAGGTGGACCACTTGAGGTCAGGAGCTCATGATCAGCCTGGCCAACATGGCAAAACCCCATCTCTACTAAAAATACAAAAATTAGCTTGGCATGGTGGTGTGTGCCTGTAGTCCCAACTCCTAAGGAGGCTGAGGCATAAGAATTACTTGAACCTGGGGGGCAGAGGTTGCAGTGAGCCAAGATCGTGCCACTGCAATCCAGTCCGGTCCACAAAGCAAGACTCCATACTGCCCCCTGCTGCCTCCCCCAAAAAAGAATTATACTTAGGCATCTAAATGAATGACTTCTCCTTAAATGTCAGGGCTTAATTTACTGATACAATATGGTCTAATATCAAAGTAGGGATTTAAAACAGAAATTGGAAACCAAATAGAAGTTGTCTTTGTAAAAAGTTGGAGGAAAAAATATAAAAATATTCAGAAAGCTCCCTCTTCTTCCTGGCTGTATGACCTGAAGAAAGATTATCCTATCTAATTTTCAGTTTTCTCCTCTGGAAGCAGAGATACTAATATAATGTACTTCATAGGGTTGTGTGAAGATTAGATAAGGTCAGGTGTGTGACGGTCTTAGCATAGTACCTGGCATGCAATAAATAACCCAATAAGTATTAGCTGTGGATTATGGAATGGAATGTAGCGACTGGGAGGGGGTGGGTGCTGGGTGAAGGCTTGGGGAGACCTCATGCTTTCTTATTTAGCAAATATTCCAGCTTCTGCATGTCTCTAGTTGGTATGCCCCAGAACTCAGAGTCAGGTTTTGGGGAGTAGTGGTGTACCCCACAGTGCCCTGGATATAGGCTGAGTTTGGTATAGCCCGGGGAAATCCTGAATACTAAAAATCATAAAGGTAGTAACAGCAGCAGCAACAACAGTTATCACCATTACCAGATCTTTCTGACCCCAGAGCTTGTGCTCTTGACTGTTTTTATTTCTCTGAGACACTGAGAGTCATCCTTTAAAAGAAGGGGGAGCCAGTACTATCATTCCATAGCCTGAGACACTCTGATGGGTGCAGTAGTACCAGGGTTGTTCCTGCCTATGATGGGGCCTGTGTGATGTCATCAGGTGGGCCGGGAATAGCCCTCATGAGCTAAATGCCAGAGCACCTGAAGGTTCCAGTATGCATCACCCTTGGAGACAGGAGCACTGGCATTTTCTATTAAAATCCAAATGTAATCTGGAAGACATTGTGCACCATTCCTTTATCATCTTTTCTAAAAATTATAAATCAGATTTGCCAGTCTCTTATTTGGGCAGGAGGCCAGGGACAGTTCAGAACATAGGGTATCGCTCACCTCTAAAAATAGTTCAATACTAAATTGTCATTCTTCTAAATTGCCTCTTCTGTGCCCAAATCTGGACAATTTCATTTTCTTTTCATTGGCTTTATAGTTGAGTGAAAGTAGTTCATGTCCTACTCCATAGAATATTGCACATTTTATAATACAAGGAAACAAGTTTTTATTCTTAAATAATAGATACTTTGAGAAGCTTCTAGGGATGGGTTAGTTCAAGCTCAATCTTTCATTTTTACTTAAATTTCACTGATATTCAGTATAGTCTCTCTGTGTGTATGTATATCTCCTATCTTATTCATTGCTTTGTGGCCAGCATCTAATACATTCTCAAGTAAATGAATTAATAAACTGAGTACTCCTATTGTGAAAGGCCCTAAAGACAATGAGAAAATCAGTAAATAAAGGCTCTCCATCCTCAAAAATCTTAACCTGTAACAGAGAGACAAGTTCTAAGGCAGGAGAGACTGAGGGCCTGAACATGCTGTGGAGATGCAAAGGGGAGATGGGGTGAAAGCAAGGGGGGGCAAGGAAGGGGAAAAAGGCAAACGTTACTCTGTGGTTTTGAGCTTGGATGCCTGGCAGAGCAATAGTGCCATCAAAAGAGAGAAGGAAGTCAGGAAGAGGAGCAGATCTGGGAAAAGGGGATAGAAGGAGCACATGATGAGTTCGGATCTAAACAGATGAGGTTTGGATGATGTAGACTTGGGTGCCACTTAAGATGTGCAGCTGCCCTATAAGCTATGATGAAGATGAGTTAATTGCTGAGTTCTAGAGTAGCTTCAAACTTAGGCTATTTTATTCTCTTTCTTATTCAACAGGGCTTTGTGCTAGGCAATAAAAAGGGATTTTAAAAGGTACAAAAGGCATGATCTTTGCTCTCCCAGAGTTCCTGAGTGAGGCGGTATGTGCTCAACAGTGCCAGGCAAGTAGCAGCCTGTAGAAGGAACAGAAGAAGGAGTGGCTTGGGCGTGACAAGCTGGAACCTGCAGCAGCTGCAGGGGGAGGGCGTTCTGAGAATCTAAAGATCAGCATGCCCCTTCGGACCTTTGGAAGGAAGCTATCAAAAATGAAGACATGACTTCTCAATACCAGGTTTATTTAAAAAGGAATTAAACCAATGTAACAGGTACACCTTTTTACAGTAATTACCTTATTGGTATACAGAGAAGAGGCAAAATCATGAATTGGTTTGTTTTGTCTTTCCATGAGGAAAATGGCTTTTTTGAGCCCAAATGAAGGGGACTTAATGGCTTGGCCCCAGGATGATCATTACTGCTGTGGGCTGGGAAGCCTTGGAAAATTGCCCTTCTCTTTTCCTGCTACTTTCCATCCCACTTTTTTCAGAGACATATTTTGGGTCCCCTGTCTCCTTGAATCTGCTAGCAGTGTGTAGAGACTCACCCAGTGCCTGACTGCCTGTTACTGCTGCTAAGCCTTGTTCTGACTGGCCATGGTGACAATGGCCTAGGAATCTCAACTTTGAGAGACTCCACAAATGCCATGAGATGGGTGGCCGCTTATGTGGTTATTGTCTAGGGCTGACTCTGTCCCCAGGGATGTGATTTTAAAGCCCTGGTATATGAGGTTGAGAACACCTATAACAATAGCCAATCCTAACAAGGAAGGCTCTCCAGGTTTATAGAGGGGGTCTTCAAAGGATTCAACTTCCTAATAGTGATCTATGAGGCCATACCAGTGGCATGGGGGAAAGTGAGAATTTAGAAAAATTGTTGGAAAGTATTTTCCTCTTGACAAGTAAAGAATTAGAGTATTATGGAATTGTAAGAAATTACAGGGTTAGAAGATTCCCTCTTTTAGTAATACATTTTATACTCTGATTAAAGCACTTACCTGTATCTGATAGTAAGGATGCTAGAATAAGGGCTTTATTGCCTCATTAAAATAGTGCCATCTAGTGGTAAATGTTTTGAATTGTAGCTCGGTGCCCAGAGAACTGTCAAACCCTCAGGGGACTTGGCTTAAAGATTAAGCAGCATTTATCATTTTCTTGTTTATTTATTCATCTATTCTTTCACTTAGTTTACTTATCACTTACTACATGCTGAGTATCTTGATGGGTGTTGCGTATGAAGAGACGAGGAAGACACAAGCGCTGACCTCAAGTTGTTCATAGTCCAGTGGGTGAGACTGCCTGTAGCCCTGTGATTGCAATCCAGAGATAATGGCTATTTGAGAAATGCAGTGGAAGCCCAGGAGATTCAAATGTCACAAGCAGTTTCACTGCCGCTGCTGGAAGGCCCTCCCATGTATATAAGGACACAACTTGCAGGAAGCGTGGAGTCAAGGAAGGGACAAGCTGTTGGATGCTTCCTCAACTTGCTACTTGTGTGGGATTCCCCACCATACCAGCCCTCTCTTTTGGGTTCTCCTTGTGTCTCTGGCCCTACTCCTAAATCAAGGAACTGAATGAACTTGTGGTTTGCTGCCCACAAGAGAGAGAAAGCAAGCCCTCTCTTTCTCTTTCATGGGCTTGATTCTTGGTCATTCTAGGACGTACATTGTTGGACACAGGGTGGTGTGTTTAAAGCCCTGGACACTTTACAGGAACCTATCAACAAATTTTTACTTGCCTTCTCTGCCTTTTGCTCATTTATATTTCCCTTTTCTTCTGCCATGAGAGGTTTGCATAAGTCTTTCTCTTCTTCACATAACTCTGTCTCTGTGCAATACAATCTATACTGTTCTTTTCTGGAGAAATGGACTCATTGTGAGATCTTGTTCAGGCAGCTAATCTTTCTAGTTCCAAGAGTTGTTTCCTCTTAAAAACCAGACCAATAATATTGACCTACCTAGGTGCTGAGCATGCAGAGGCCTGGGATGATGAACTCTGAAGATGTGGGAAAGAATTCACAGTGCATGAGGCATTTGGACTGGGATGTGAAGAGTGGTTTGGAGATTATCAGTTGGAGGAGGTTTATGTTACTAAAGGACATCCTACCTAGGTAGGTCAATATTACTGGCCTGGTTTTTACGAGGAAACAACTCTTGGAGCTAGAAAGATTAGGTGCCGGAACAGAGTCACACAGTGAGTTCATTTCTCCAGAAAAGAACAGTGTAGATTGTATTGCACAGAGACAGAGTTATTGGTAAAGTGTTTTAATTCTTATTTAATATTTTATGACATATAAACATGAGCAAAACACTTGTTATGCTTTTTCTTCACTTGTCTTAAGTTTTACTTTGTAAAAATTAGCCATCATACTGTTTATTTTTTCTTGGTAGAGTTTAACCCCTAAAAATTTTCACTTCATTTACTTTTTAACACCATACTCCTTGAATAAGTCTTTTTTGCTTTCCTTGTAATTGATTCTTCTTAGTTTCCTTAGCTTGCATCTTCTTCCTTGCTCTCTGTTTTCTCTATGAAGAGTGCTTTCCATCTCTTTCCTTCTTTTGGTGTCCAAGCCATCTTTTAATGTCATAACTCTCACCTTGCTTTCTTTGTTTCTTCTTGCCTATGCAAACTCTTTCTGTCTGTCTGTTCTATGATCTTTTCTGGTTCTTCTCATTCAATTCTTCCCTCTCATTCTCTTTTCCACTTCTCCATGTGTCTCTCATTGTGTGTGTGTGTGTGTGTGTGTGTGTGTGTTTTACTATCTTGATCTTTTAGGTTGTACTTCTCAGAAGTTTATAGTACCGATTCCATGTTTAGTTTGTCTCAGTCACCACTATGGGCATAACATTCTGTTGGTGTGGGAGAGGTAAAAGATCTGTCAGGAAGGAATAATATATTCATTTATTCATTTGTCAGACATGTGTTGTGTGCCTGCTAGGTACCAGGCATTATACTAAGAGCCAGGTAGGGATAGAGAAGAAGCAAAGAAGAATGAGATGGTGTCCACTTGCAAGGAGCTCATATTCTAATCAGAAATAAATAGGTCAAAAATTCTTATGATGAAGCTCTGACTTGGGCTGCATTAGAGATAGGTAGAAGATATTGAGCATGCAGAGGCCTGAAATGATTAACTGTGAAGAGGTGGGAAAGAATTCACAGTGCATAAGGCTTTTGAACTGGAATGTGAAGAATAGTTTGGAGATTATCATTTGGAGATTGTTTGGGTCACTAAAGGGCATTCTAGGCAGAGGCAATTTACAAAAGACTGAAGCCTTTAATAAATGTGGTGGGCCCAGGGAAATGCATATGGGAGATACAGGGTGTGTACTGGAAAAAGATGAGACTGAAGAGGTGGGAAAGAGTTTCATGGAAAGTCTTATAGTCTGTGTAATGGGGTTAGGGATTCCTTCTGAAAATACTGGTGAGTCATAGACAGAAGGCACATAAGTATTTTGGTTATCTGCAAGTTAAGGAGACAGATAAAAGTGGATGGATTTAATGGATAATTTAGAGGTCAAGTGGACAGAACATGTGATTGATTGGATGCGAGAGGCGAAAGAGAGTGGGCATTTAAAATAAATTTGTTTTAATTGGCATATTTTCTCCTGAGGATTTCAAATTCCCTTAAGAGTTATTATCCCTTTCTATTCATGGGATTCTTATCTTTTTCTAGTGGGGTCTTTTCCTAAGGAATCTAGAATTTGAAGTTTCTAGCTCACTACTCAGATACATTGTTTTAAATTTTGGCAATAAAATTCTGTTTTCTTACTTTGCTGGGTTTGGCTGACTTGTCTGTGCAGCACTGCTGGTTCTGAGGAATCAGTAGTTCCACACTCAGCTTCTGGAAGGAGGCAGAGGGTAAGCACAGCATGCTTTGGTGTGCGTGGGGTAGTGCTGTTGAAGGGGAAGTAGCAAGATCTTTACTCTTCTTACAGACTAGGTGCCCTGTATATGCTGGTAGGATGGAGGGAGGAATAACTGAATGGTGAATAACATAAAGAGTACTTATAGTGTCTTTATTTAAATTACTGTATGAGGTGGGGAGAACTTGAATGGGAAACTGGAGGTCAGCAGGCTTTCTCTTCTTGCTGTCTTTTATGTAGACCAATATTGAAATTGAGATATATTTCTCAAGTTCAAATAATGGGGTAGGGGAAGGAGAAGTTAAACTGTAATAAATGTTGTGGAGACTTAGGACCAGGTTAGGGTTTTTCTTTCTTGGGAGGATTCACCAAGGGGTAATTATACTGAATCAGCAGGACCTAATGTCATAGGTTGAGAAATAAGAGACATCAAATTTGGGATCTAGCAGCACTTACCCTGCACTCCTAGATCCCCACCAGCTCACCCTCAACATATCAGATTCAGTAGAAGATTTTTAGGTTTGGTGTTTCTTTTTCCTTTTTGGAGGGCCACATAAACTCATTAACTCTGGATTCATCATTCCTTGCTACATATCTTCAATGTCTTGGGTGTATAACCCATTGTTATCATCATACAAATACAAAGCATTTTCTGGAGACAACAGTACCTTTGTCCTGAGTATCCGTCTTCATTAGGTGTTGGATTGCATTAATTTTCTCAATTCTGTACCCTTCTTGTTTCCATGCACCTTTGGCATATTACTTGGTAATTTCTTTCACTGTAGTTGATTTTTCTGTCCTTTGATTCTGAGTTTGGCCACATGACTTCCTTTGGTAAATGGAATGTTGTAATAAAGAGTTTGATTCCAGTTTTGAGGTTAGACTGTTTGATAGGATTTGGACTTCCACCCTTACTTTTTTTTTTTTTTTTTTTTTTTTTTTTTTTTTTTTTTTTTGTGAAACAGAATTTCGCTCTTGTTGCCCAGGCTGGAGTGCAATAGTGTGATCTCGGCTCACTGCAACCTCTGCTTCCCAAGTTCAAGTGATTCTCCTGCCTCAGCCTCCCAAGTAGCTGGGATTACAGGCACCTGCCAGCATACCTGGCTAATTCTGTATTTTTAGTAGAGATGGGGTTTCGCCTTGTTGTTCAGGCTGGTCTTGAACTCCTGACCTCAGGTGATCCACCTACCTCAGCTTCCCAAAGTGCTGGGATTACAGACGTGAGCCACTGCACCCAGCCACGTCCACCCTTCTCTTTCCCACCACCATACATCTGGTACTTTAGACAAGAAAACACATATACACCCCTGGCTTCTTTGCATCACAGAGAAGTTTGAAAACCCTCACACACATGACAATCCCTTCCCCCTCCCCAACCCCTGACCACTATAAAGGCTCAAGTCACACTCCTGTCTTGTCATTCCAGATTGTCTTGTGTCTACCCTGCCCCCAACCACCCCCCTGCCCCCACCCAAAAAGTCCCTTGTGTGACTAATAACCTTTCTTTCAAATTCTCTTGGTGTGCGAAGCATTATCAGTCTGGATATCCAACCTACTAATTGGGGTCAGAGGGTCTATTCCACCTTCACAGGATGACTGCAAAACAAATATTAATCTATGTGTGTGTGATACTTGCAGACGGTTGGAAGAAATGCTTGCATGTCTCTGCTTCAACTATTTCTCCTCTGTTATGGCCATGAGATTATGTCTAGGCTAGCCCGCTAGAGAGTGAAACAAATGGAGTAGCATCCCATTGTCTTATCACCTCAGTCAGCAAATCAGTCAATGAATAGCTGACCCCAGACATGTCAGCAAGCCCAGCTAAGATCAGCAGAGCCTCTTAGTCAATCCACAGCTAACTGCAGATGCATGAGTGAAGCCAGGCAAGATCAGCCAAGGCCGATCAAGATCAGCTGAACCCTCAAACTTGTGAATTAAATATATGCTAATTGTTGTATACCACCAGATTTTTGGGGTTGATATGTGGAAATACTGTGGCAATAGATAACTGAAAAACCGAGTGTGGGAACTTTTAGACCAACCCTGGGGTAAATATAAGGTCTCCAAAATTTAGCAACTCTCCCTGAAATCCAAAATGAAGCAAAAGATTATAGTGCAGCTTGTATTTAGCCCTTTGGCCTCTATTTTTAAGAGTTAATTTTGTTTAATTTTTTTGTGCTAGGACTCTTAATAAGCAATTAAAAAAAAAGCCTTAAGTAAGATTAGCAATTTGCACCTTTTTAAAAATTAACAGCACTCTGTTGTTTTGATATTGAGCTCCATTATCAATTTGCATCTTTAAAGAGGTGTAACCTTTCTCAGATATTTTGCTCTGTGTTCTTACATTTAACTAGCAAGACTTGATTTTTACATTGCTTATGTTGGCTTTGCTTCTGCACAATTAAAACCAGAGGAAAAGAAGAAAAAAATCTAATACTCAATAATTAGAAGTATGATGTAGATTTCTGTAACCCTGGCTATTCAGAGCTGAGTGGTGATCAAGGCAGGATTGATGTATTAACATGCAAGGCAGGTATGTTAATAAAGGAAAAATGTCCTACAGTTTTAGGACACATATCAACAAAAATTTCTGCATCCTTGAATGGTTGCAGATTATACCTTCTTATTTATGAAACTAGCTCCTAGGAGCAGTAAACTTTGAACTGGCATGGACTCCTGAACTCTCCCAGTTGTATGACAGGAACCATTTTGACTGATTATGTCCCATCTTCCACACTACCTTGCTCTGCCTATCCAAAGTCGACTCTCCCCAGGAAGACCATCCACCAAGCTGCACCCTGAGGTGCCTCACAGGCAGAAGAGGTCATGTACCTCAGTATCATCCTTTGTTTTCTACTCATATTTTCTCTAGTAAAAAGATTCAGTTGGTGGCAGTGAAGTCCTTCTTTATTTGGGAAAGTGTACCAACTACCCTTTGCTTGGTTAGGACAAAAATACTAACCATGTTGCTCAGTAGAAAAATGTATTTGAAAAACTAGATTGTGAGTAATTACCTGTATTTTTTTTTCAGTTACACAAAGTATGAAACATTTCTACATCTTCTGGACTTCATTTTGAACCCACTCAGTGTATTTTCTCAAATCATTAACCAAAACAATGTATTTTGTTTATTCAACAATGGACCAGTGAAAACTGGAGCTTAAACTGTATGTTTTCTCAATCTCTGAGCTGGAACCAGAACATCAAAACTTTCGTGAACTGAGCTGATATTCCAGAGTTAAATCCTTGTTGAGATCCTAGAAGGGTGCAGTGGTTCTTGGTCACTTTTTAGAATGCTGTGTAAAATCTAAAAGCTTTGGTTTTGTTCCTAATTAAAACTAATTTTATCTTGTATTATTCCTTCTAATGTAATGAATGCAAAATATGATGTCACTCGTTGCAGAAGAGAAAAACATGAAGCATTCAGGCAGAATATACGTCTGTCTTTACCATGGAATCTAAGTCACTTGTTAATCTGGCTTGTGACCTCAGTCCAAGCAGATTGCCGTGGGATATATAGATGTGTTGTCCCCTGTGGCAATATTCTCCAGCTATTTAGATGGTATTTTCTTTGGAGTACTTGATCCTGGAAATATCTAGGGAATACTTTAATTTCTAATTTATCATGAATGTACAGTCAAATGGTCTTTAAATTTTTAGCTATCCATTTCTGTAATCCAAACTACAGATTGAAAAAAATAATACCACATCACATGGAATTTGAAGACATTTTAGTTACACTGATAAAGTGGATACGATTAACTCAACAAAGGTTAATGTTTTCAGATAATTATTTATTCTTCCAAGGATTATACGGGAATGCCTGGCCTTTCTCACATAAATTGAAAAATTCAAAAGGGGAGTGAATGTTTGAGATGTCAAAGGTATATAGGAAATGGCCTGCATTTAAAAATTTAGGAAGAAAAAAGATTCATAAACAGTAAAGGGCAGGATAATGATGAGTAGGAGTTCAAAAAATAGTAGCCTGATGATGCATTAATAGACTGTAGCCTCTGGCTCAGCAGTGAGTCATAGGGCAATCAAGAGACATGTGGTGGTGGTCTCTGTGATGAGGGACTGCCTGCTGCAACTGAATTTGAATTCAAGCAACCACTGCTCTGATTTTTAAATTTTTTATTGGATGTTTTATAAATTACAGAGCAATTCAATCTAGTTGTTATGAGTGAAACAATATAAAAATGTATAAGAGAACACTAATTATTGCTGCTCCTTCTATGCCCAATCCCATGCTTTGGAAGGATTCAGTATTAGTTGACTGGTGAGAACCTTCCACACTTTCCACTTTTTTTAGATACATATACAAAAATATATTCTCATGAGTAATTTAAAAATAATTGTATCAAAATAGGACCAAATTTGCACATTAATCTTTGCTTTTTTCACTTGAGAATATATCCCGGGAAATCAGAGAGGAGACATAGATATAACGCTATCCTTTTTCATTTTTTTCTTACTTTCTTTATATGTGAACACACACATACACACACACACACACACTCTTACCTAAATGGAATCATTAATAGAAATTGTTTTTACACATTGATTTTTTTCTTTCTTTGCCTTACCTTCTTTCCTTTCCCCTCTTCCCCATTCCCTCCTTTTCTGTCTCAGTCCTGTAGCCTACATGTAGAGTATGGTATACATCCTTCACTACCTTTCTCCATTCTCATATAATCCTTATGCACAGCCATTCACATGGAGACACACACACACACACACACATACACACACACACAGATTTCACTCTGTGTTGTAAGCCTACAATGTGCTTTGAGTTGAGATTAGAAAAGTTGACCTTTCTTAATCTCTGTTCTGGGCTCCTCTTCCTTTGATTTCATTTCATCAAACTAAGTTTCTTAGTTTTACTTTGTTTTTAAACACAGTTTTTAAACACAGTCTTAGTATGTTGCTCAAGCTGGTCTTGAACTGCTGGCCATAAGCATTCCTCTTGCCTGAAATCACAAAGGTTGTCAGTGCTACTGGCCTCAGCTCATGACTTATTTTTCTACATCATCCATGTAGGTGGTCTCATCCATTTAATGATTTTAATTATCATCCTTGCTGTTGATGTCCAAATCTACATTCCCAATTTAGACCTCTTTGGTCCTTATATTCAGCTTGCTTCTGGATATTTTCATCTAATTTTTCCATAGGCATCTCAAATTGAATGTGCTCCAACTTCACCCTTTTCTTCTCCCCTTTGCATCCTGTATTATTTATTGCAATTGGTGCTATCATCATTCATCTAGATGTCAAGCTAAGAACCTACCACTTAACAATCAGTCACCAAGTTCTGCCAGCTTATCAGTTAAATAGTTCTTGAATTTATTCTTTCCTCCCCATTTCTTTCATTAGTACACCAGTTAAGATACTCATTCAGCCTCATATATATTATTGCAAAAGTCTTTCAGCTTTTTCTTTCATTTGGATCCCATACCCATAGTGAGTTACTGGGTTTCTATGGCTTCCAATCCATCAAAGAAAACATTTCATTGTTTTTGGTAAGGTTGGAAGCATAATAGAACTGTCCATATTAAGGTGTTCTTCATTTTTTTCTTCTGGGGTAGAAAGTGTGAAACATTTATTAAGGTATAAAACAAAAACAAAAACCATGACCAGAAAGAGAAGTTGGACAATGCTAGGAAAAAGCAAGAATATCCTAGCAAGCACTGATACTCCAGCAACATGGGGAACATATGTTCCTCCCCTACTTCCAACTCCTCTTCTCACTCATGCTGTGCCTTCCACTTTAGATAAGTAATTCCTATGCCATTGTTTTCCTGTCTGTTCTACAGTCAGAGTGAGTTATGTAAAACACAAATTTGGTGTTTGTGTCACTTTTGGGTGCTGGGAGCATTATGGCACCTTGATGAATAGAGCTGACTTTATGGGCTAGGGTTGGTTCAGATTTAACCAGGCAGAAGAAGAACAGATGAAACAAAGATCCTGAGTGATGGGCACAGCTGTCAACAGAAGATCATTGAGTTCATGTTGTGGGTGATGGGGAACAAGCTGATAAGACTGTCTGAGGCTTTTTGGAGGTATCCTACCAAATTGCTCATGAGATGAATTCCTTCCAACCTGTGCTGTTGGTCAGAACACTTAATCTGTGATCTCCTTTGGCCACTAAAAGCTAGACTAAATCTCATAAGTAGCTCCCTGAGGCTCTATTAGACAGTTATCTACTGGAGAGACAGAGGCTTAGGAAGCAGGAGTTAGGAAACACTATAACTAGATAGAATGGAACAAAGCATTTGGAAGAAGTGTAGATGGCAGTGTGGTAGTGAAACTGGAATGGGAAGGAAGAGGAACTTAAAATTCAAAGAGCCCTGGTTCTCATTTGTCATAGCTGCTAAGCCTCCTTGAACACTGTTTTGATAGTTTTGGCAGCTTTTATGAAGGTGAATCTTATGTTATCAGGATTTTTATATTGGATGTGGTGAGATCAGGATGAAGTTTATTAATGTCAGTTACCAAGGGCACTGCTGGGTCAGTAGGTACTGAAGGCTCTCTATGAGCCTCCCAGTTATCTCCTTGTGGTTTTCGTTATGCTTCACAAGTGGTTAGGAGTAGACTATTGCACTTCATTCTGGACACCAAGCTACCAAAAGTTCCATGTTGCTTTGTGAAAAGCTCAAAAAACATTTCACTGGCCTGAAGACAGGGTCACAGCACAGAGATTTTGTCTGGTTTAGGCCTACCCAGGTAGCTCATACAGATGTTGGAGACTCTTTGAATATGATCAGTGTTGTATAAAAGCCTAAATTGTTAGGTCCTATGGAGGTTGCTTTTTGATAAGGGAAATTGGATGCAACATACAATGAGAGAAGTGATTTGGCTTTCATTGCTCCCAGGGAGGGATTGGTACCAAGAAAGTTCTGGAAGTTATGGAAGAAGACTATTGATTCCAAATATTAGTAGGATTTAGATGATTTGGAAATTAAAATGGAAAAAGCATCAAACATGATTCTTTCTACGGAAGCAGAAGACTAGTTTTTTGGGTCAGTTATACACCTACATATCATAATTTCATAAGTCTTAGCCTCAAGGACGTACAGTAAAACAAATGAACCATACGCAAAAAAAAAAAAAAAAAAAAAAAAAAAAAGTCGCTAAATCTTCACATTTAGGGGCACCAGAAAAAGTGGAAGCTAATGATAGTATCTGGTTTTCTGTCTTTCCTGGACTAATGCCTAAATATGGAAGCACAGAACTACTGACGGTATTAAGAAAAATGGAAAGTCTAGAAGTATTTGACCTGATCTTATCCTTTAAAACATGCAACATATTCCCATTGACCAATAAACATAATCAGCAGATATTATAATCTTGTTTCTGTGTGACAGGACAAAGACTGGAGATTTATGCTATCCCTATGAGAAAATTCTCACTTCTTTTTTTTACCTCTTCTGCAGGGAGTATCAGAAGTAAAATGAGATGACCAGCCCCAGGAGGTCACCCCAATTTAATCAGCGGTAGTGGGTTAGTATTAGTTACCTGGGGTAACTAATATTCAGTCTAGACTGGAGAGCAGGAGAAAGAAAAGGCCAAGAATGCTTCGGACTTCAGAAGGCCCCAAAACTGATCTCAGAAAGAGGAGTGGGAAGGTGGTGACTGAGTTCCACAGAATGAAGTTCACCCAGATGGAATTAGGTTTTAACAGCAACACCAGCAAGGTGTTAAGCTCTTGGCTGGAGTGGAGAGGTCTAGTCACATCTCTTGGGGTGGTGGGAAATGTTGCTTTCTGAAGTCTCACTCTGAGGCCTCAGAATAAGTGTGCTACTCTGCGCTGATCTCCCAGCTGCTTCAAAGCACCCCCTCCCCTTTTTGAGCAAGGCAAGGTAAAATAACTAGGCAAAATATATCCATACCAAGGTCATCTGGAAGGCACAACTGTGTCCAGTGATGTTTCTCACAACTCTAGCGTACCTAGGGGTATTGCTGTCTACTCCCTTTCTTCTCAAGGCCTTCTTTAAGTGCTCTCGTTGTTTTGGCTTTCTGTACTCCAGCGTGGCAGCTGATAGACAATAAATATACTGCTCTGGGGATGAATTTCAGATGTGGAGTCTTCCAGCAAATTTGAAACTTAGACAAGTATCTTCTCCCATTCCTACTTTTTATTCCTTATAATTTCTGAGAAACTTTCCTGCCAGCAGACTTCTCAGACAGTGACAAACTGAATCCTCATTAAAACAAAGAAAGGTTAAGGGGAAAAAAATAACCTATTTAAAATGAGGTAACTCACTAGTCTTTCAGCTATAAATTGACAATAGGATTTATATAAATCCGTAATTGTATCTCTTTTACCTGCAGTTAGGCTAGTTAATGATGAAAAAAGTATACAGCTGATCGTGTGGCTTTAATGAGGATTCTTTTTACAGAGTTAAAAAAATCCACCAAATTAAATTCTGCCAATTTACTTCATTGCAAATTGAGCCACCACCCTGTGAGCAAAAAAAAAAAAAAAAAAAAAAAAAAAAAGAAAAAGAAAAAAAATCATCAAGTAGCTTAAATCAGTTACAGCTAAATGTGTAAGTCAGCATGTGCTTTAGCCTTTAGTCATGAAGAATATATTAGATTTTAAAAATAAATGGCTTTCTGCTGAGTCTTCATTGCGGTGGCTTTCTGACTTTTAATTAAATTTTCAGTACTTGTGGATGCTTCCTCATGTACTCTGGCCACAGAGCTCGCATTGCCTCCATCATTAAGTGGAGTGGAAAACCAAATTGGAGATTATTAAGCTTGTTCATTTCTTTGTTATCAGTAGCTGGTGGCTCTCTCCTTTTTACTTGTTAAATAAGGATGGAGCTTTCTACCAGGATATTTTCCAAGAATGAAATAAGCTCTCGTAAACAGAGCATGATTAGCCCTAATGCGGGAGCTTGTTAAATGTTCCTCATTATACATTTCTGATCTGTTTCATCAGTGTTAAGTGAACTTAATGTAAATTAATAAAAACAGGTTTGCATTATTTTTAACAGGATTGAGAGTAAAGAAGAAAACTGTAAGCAACACTAAACTCAGCAACTAATGTTGAAGTTTGCACTTTTTCTCTGCTGCCCTTTCTGTTCTATGGAATTGAATAAATTGAAAAGCTTAATATTTAATCTGTTGGAATGGAGCATTGTAGTTTAGGTATTACATTAGAGACTGTAATTGCTAGTTTGGTGCTTTTCTGCAAATTTTGTGTTTGCTCCTTTTGAACGTCCCAGAAATAAAGAGATTTATGAAAATCATGTATTATTGGAGGGATTAATCTTGAACAAAGGAATTTTAATTTTTATACCAACAGGGTCAAGAACATAATTTTGGCTATAGAACCTAATGGTTGGATTTAAATTCATATTTGTTTTGATTTATAAAACTGAGTTCATTGCAGATGCTTCAAGGGAAATGTGTTATGTAAAATTCACGTTGTTTTAAACAGTGACATTCTTAAAATACAAGGCTGCTTCTCCTCTTTAAAAAGAAACCAAACTGAAAAGACACTTAAACATGCACAGAAAGTCAAAAAGCTAAGGGCTACTAATCTAAATGATAAGATGATTTATCTCTGAGATGCAGAATTAGATGCCCATGAGCAAGTTAGAATAATTGGGGATCCCAGCATTTAAATTTTTAGGACCTTTATTAACTAAAGTATAGTGTGCCTAAATTGCAAACTCCTTTGAAAAATATTGTTAGGAAAGTGAGGCTGCTATTGACTTTGTGGTTTTTGTTTTGTTTTGTTTTGTTTTGTTTTTTGAGATGGAATCTTGCTCTGTTGCCCAGGCTGGAGTGCAGTGGCCTGATCTCGCTTCACTACAACCTCTGCCTCCCAGGTTCACGTGATTCTCCTGCCTCAGCCTCCCAAGTAATTGTGATTACAGGCGCCCACCACCATGCCCGGCTAACTTTTGTATTTTTAGTAGAGACGAGGTTTTGCCATGTTGGCCTGGCTGGTCTCTAACTCCTGACCTCAGGTGATTCGCCTGCCCTCGGCCTCCCAAAGCACTGGGATTACAGGCATGAGCTACCGCACCCAGCCTGTGGTTGTTGATAGAGTTAGTGGAATCTCTGTATGTAGTGATTGTGATTATTTGATTACATTCACAGACATCTTAATGCTCATGAAGTCTGAGCAAGTGTTTAAAATATAGTGAAATCAATAAAAAGTTATAAATTACGAAAAACATGCAATTGTGGATGCAGTTCCATTTTAAAGGAATTTTCTGGAACTTTACTTTTCATTGAATATTATGTAGTTCCTTGGACAAATAGTGCATATTAACTATTTGTTTAACATTAGTGGTAACATATACAGCAAAGTCTTGATTTTAACTAGAATTCTTAGAACATGTCATCCTCACAGCCCAGAATGGTGAAAGCAAAGGAATGTATGCCATAAATATCCACCATGGCAGATGTAACTGATTGTTCACAGTGCTCTTTCCTGCTCAACCTACATTAGCTTCAGAATTCTTCTCAATACAGTGGCCCAGGCAGTTCCTACCATTGGATTGCAGTTGGTATATGAGAGGAAGCCTTGTTTGTCATCTCTATTATAATTGGTGAACTTTTTTTTTTTTAGATTTAGTTAGGAAATTTTTGGCTGAAACAGTTTAGGTCACTTCCTGCCTTATTAGAGTATGATGAACACATTTTCATTGTTACATCATTATTCATTAAATTTTTATTTCCTGAAGATTTTGTTCTGATTCTGTACTGTCATTATTATAATGAATTTTATTTTCCCAACGAATTATATATGTAGAAAGTATAACAGATTAGAATGAAATTGAACCAAACTTAGGATATGTACTAGAATATTCCTGTTCTTCCCTCTCTTCTTTCTTTCCTCCTTCTTTCCTTCCCTTCTTTCTTGCAAACTTTGATTCATTGGAATTCGGTCAGAAATCCAAGATATAATTTAGGTTTCCCAAAGCATGACTTAGAGGAAAGACAGAACACAGTCCTTCTAAAATGTCCAGGTGATCCTAAAATGTGGTCGAGTTGGCTTTGTCTTAGGAACCATCTACTGCGAACTTTAGCCTCATTCTGCTTTTCTGTTCTCTGTTTATCTTCTGTCCCATTCAGCTTTGCCTTATCTTCTGACATTTCCATGCTGGCTTCCTCATTATCAGCTCGCTCCTATCCCGGGTCCTACCGTGGAATTAAGATACACATAGCTCTCTCGTCCCTGCACTCCCCAAGTAAAGCATTAAAGCTAGATACTGGTTAATTGAGAGCTTTTAGTCACGGAGCTGTATTTAGCAGAACTGACTAAATGTCTTAATTGAAAAAACAGCAGACAAGCACTCCTCCTTGGTGGCATGTAATAAGGACCACCAGTGATTCAATGCATGTGTGAGGGTAAATGTCACAGGGAGAAATTGGGACCTTTCAGAACAGCTTCAGAAATGGAGCTGCCGCCTTAGTGTCAAGACAATAAATTTAAGGACTTGACATGTGGCCAACATGAAGAGTAAATATTGAAACAATAAATGACTCTAGATTAGTACAAAAAAACACAAAAGAAACTTAAGTGGTACACCAAAAAGTGGTTAGAAAATATCCTTCAAAGATGGGAAAAAAGGATGCATTATATATGTCTGTAAAGTAATAATAATAACATGATGATGATAGAAAATATTAATTAAACACTTAATATGGGATAGGTACTATTCCAAGAATTTTACATATGTTAAATCTTTCCGTACTAAAAAAACTTTAGGGGTAGCTACTATTACTATCCCTATTTTATGAATAAAGACACCGAGTTATAAAGAGAGCAAACAACTTGCTCAAATAGCTAGTAGATGACAGAGCTGGGAATTGAATCCAAGCAGGAATTGAATCCTGACTCTAGAGCCCATGTGTTCTTTGGTTGCAGTTCCCAAAGTTAGAGTGCTGTGTTTTTCTCTCAGCATTCTTGAACTTAATCTAAGAAAGAAGCTATGTAGGTACAGTCACTGCCCCATGAGCCAAGTTCTTTTGGCAGAAAAAATGATGCTACAGAGCAGGGTAAAAATAGAAGCTTCTGGAGACTGACAGATTATGGGACTATTGCCCAAAGAGCATTCACTTTTATCAACCTAATGGTACTGACCTCCAGGAAATCAGAATAAAAATAATTCAGAAAAGCATCATCAAATCTCAGACTTTTGGATAAAACTGAACATAAACATAGGATAATACTTCAATACCAACTTCTCTTATTCCTTTTGTGATTGAGTGTTGAGGGAAGAAATACAATTATGAGTTACTTATTGGATGGCATGAAGATTTTCACAGACATCAGAGGAGATGAGTGACCAAAATTAGAGTTTTTGTGAATAGAGGCTGGCACTAGGTGTGGAGCTGGGTTTGGAGCCACAGGGGTTGTGGAAGAAGTAATGCAGATGAAATTAGAAGGTGCACGTAGGCACCCAAACAACCTGGTGTAACGGCGATGGTGGGCACCGGGTCAGAGGAGGCCTACCATTGACTGCCTCCGCTGATCATTTGACACAGCTGATTGTGGCCCTGAAATAACCACTTGCTTGCTTTTATTTTTTTTTTTTCTGAGACGGAGTCTCGCTCTGTCGCCCAGGCTGGAGTGCAGTGACTGGATCTCAGCTCACTGCAAGCTCCGCCTCCTGGATTTTCGCCATTCTCCTGCCTCAGCCTCCCGAGTAGCTGGGACTACAGGCACCCGCCACCTCGCCTGGCTAGTTTTTCTGTATTTTTTTTTTTAGTAGAGACGGGGTTTCACCGTGTTAGCCAGGATGGTCTCGATCTCCTGACCTTGTGATCCTCCTGTCTCGGCCTCCCAAAGTGCTGGGATTACAGGCTTGAGCCACTGCGCCCAGCCTAACCACTTGCTTTCAAGGGCCTTTTTCATAGTTCTTCAACATTCAGTATATATGAGGTCTTGTGTAGAATTCTAAGATGAACATAATAATCCTTGTAGATAGATTTTTTAAATTATGGAATTTTAAAATTTTTTTAGAATTTAAAATTTTTTTAGAATTTAAACATTTTTAGGTTTTTAAAAATTGCTTTTAGCTCTACTCATTCCTCTTAATATTAAGGGAGGAGACCACCCCTCATATCATCTTATGCCCAATTTCTGCCTCCAAAGAAGGAAGAAGTAAAAACTAAAAGGCAGAAATGAAATCCACAGGCAGAAAGCCTGGTGCCGCACCCTGGGCCTGGTAGTTAAAGATCGACCCCTGACCTAATTGGTTCTGTTATCTGTAGATTACGGACATTGTATAGAAATGCACTGTGAAAATCCCTATCTTGTTTTGTTCCGATCTAATTACAGGTGCCTGCAGCCCCCAGTCATGTACCGCCTGCTTGCTCAATCAATCACGACCCTCTCACACGCACCCCCTTAGAGTTGTGAGCCCTTAAAAGGGACAGGAATTGCCCACTCCGGGAGCTCGGCACTTGAGACAGGAGTCTTGCTGATGCCCCCAGCCAAATAAACCCCTTCCTTCTTTAACTCAGTGTCTGAGGAGTTTTCTCTGCCAGCTTGTCCTGCTACAATATTAGCTATGTTGATGTAGTTGAGGGTTGCCTGGAGAAGTGCCACATGCTATCTATTTAATTTTGTTTATTTTCTGCCACCTAAACGCCCTAGATAGGAGCTAGTTTGCACACTTAGATTATTATCTTTATCATTCATCATTCTGCTCATTGGCTATTTATAAAATAAATGTACATAATGTGCCTAAAAATATGAAACAAGAACTTGAACAAAATTGAAAAAGAAAATGAGAATCTGGCATTCTGACTTCTCAAATATATCTCCAGTTTATTTAAGGGAAAAAAAGGCAAAGAAAGGAACATTTCTTATTCATATAATCATAGGAAAATCTTAACAGGTGGGGAGATTTCTTCCTAGAATGCAATGTAGTCTCCTCAGTTGAAAGTAATTCTTGTGATATTTAGCAGAAATGAGCATTGCAATGGAGGCTGCTGTGCTGCGCTTCCTTTGGAGGGTTCTTAGAAGAACTGAGTGGTTTTCATTCATGTTTGCCAATTTCATAGATTTTCCCAACATAAAATTCAAAAGGCAGAAGGAAACCCTAAGTCTACTTAAAAATAATTGTGTGTATTTTCTTCACAACACTTTCAGAGTGGGGTTTTCTCAGAATCTGTTTGGTTCTTGGGTCACACTGATAGGGCCGAAGGCCCACAAGCCACCATTCATTCATTTTCCCCATCCTGCCCTTCTTTCATTTATCCTGCACAACAGTCCATGAATGAATCCACAGGCAATATTAGGAAGCTATGCAATGCAACAAATGATGTCATAATATTAATAGCTACAGTTTATTAAATGCCCAATCAACAACAGGTGCTCCACCTGCACTTTTTTTTTTTTTTTTAACATTCTCATGGAAACTTTGCAAGACAGATACTGTCCCTATTAGTCAGATGAGAAAGCCAAGACTCAGAATAAGTTTAGTGGTCTGCTAAGGTCTCCCAACTGATAGGAGGTAGAGCTGGGGTTCAAAACAATGTCTGCTGGATTGTAAACCCAATGCTTTCAACATGACACTATTCTGCTTCCTTACATTACCTGCATTAAAAAATTCTGTACTACCCAATTCCTGCCAGAAACAAAAGGACAGCCATGCCATATTACCAAGCTAAGAGTTGCAAGGGGCCTGCGAGCCCCATCCGGTTGTTTCTGACTACTAAGAACTAACACTTTGGTTAGGTGCTTAAAACATAGGCTTTCCCAGCCAGGCAGGTGGGTTGGCCAGATAGGATTAAGGCACAGGGACTCTTTACCAAGCAAGGTGCTCCTTCCTGTCAGAACACATTTCCGTAGAGCCCTGCAGTCTGCAAGCTGGTAGCACCTCCTCCTGCTTCTGCCTCCTAGTGGGCTGTCTGAGGGAGGCTATACATATGTATTAAGTTATTAAGCGGTGGTATGGGTTCTCACAAGTTCAAACACAAAGCATGCTGTGTCCCTGCTCGAGCATCTCCAGGAGGGCCTGGATTAATAGAAATGCAAATGGAGCATCTGCACAAGGCCATATGATTAGAGCCTCCCCCTCACACCTCAAAGTCAAGAGCAGAAAAACACTGCATGTGAAATGCAACAAAAAATGGTGATATAATATGCAAAGTCTGTTACCCATTTCAACAGCAGTCAACAAAACATTTCTACTCACACCACTCAGAACAATTCTGCCCCAACTTTATTATGTAAGCTAATGTCTTTCCTCAGGAATAAATTGCTGTTGGCTCGTTAGAGTCTTTATTGACTGCTTTATTGCTTAAGACTGTCTGCAGACCACTGTTGGGCCCACTCAAGAAATTTGCTGTTAAAAGATGTAGGGCTTTAATTTTTTACCTCTGCTCTTTTCCTCTCCCCTGGGTAGAAATGCAACGGCCAATGAAGACTTAAGGAATAGTAAGATGAGTCTGCCAGGGCTGGCCTTGGAGTCTCAGTCTGGTGCGAGTCATAGACTGGTTTGGGCTATTAGGACCCAGTCACAGGTTTCATCTCCATTTGAGTCAGGTAGCCTCACTCTGTTTTCGTGGCTGCACTCTTAATTCTGTACAGTGGCAGGTGTCACTATGTGACCTCTCAGGATGGGGACCAAATCCCAGCATGTTGGCACAGTAGTGTTCCATGTATGTTTGTGAGATGATTGAATGCTTGACTGAATAAATGAAAATAAAATCTGCTTGCCTCTCAGTGCATGATGTGGGCAGGAGGGTATCCGTGTGAGGGAGTGTGGATGATTTAGTGCAGCCATCCCCACTGGAGAAAAACTCAAAGCTCACACGTGACTGTCCTTTCTTTGTCTCTTTCCTTTCTACGAGTGTTCTCCCTCCCTGAACCCAGCCTTTTTTACTTTAGCTGGTTGATTTGGTACACATATGCCTATCTGACTTTGGGAAATAATCTTTCCCTAATCATGACCCTCCAATCATATCTCACTTATAACCGAGTGAGTGAATCATTGTTCTTTCCTGTCTCAGAGAAGCAGGGGGCATTTATGTGGCTTAGAGTGAGTCATGGCTAGGGATGAATTCTGAGGTGACCCGATGCCTGGATATTTGCTATTTTCTGTATTCATGCAGCTTTATGCTTTGAGTGACTGCTGAGCTGCTGGAGATGCCATATACTCATCAAATTGGATGCTTATATTTATTCTTAGTTATATTTCTAGAGAATGTTTTTCACCAGAGAACATTGCTTTTAAGTTGTCGTAGTAGATTTTCTTTTTACCTTATCCATACCAAGCAACCCATCTTACCTTCCTTTGCCCCCAGTTTCCTGTCTGCCTGAACATTGTTCTGCATCTCATCTGGGACACAGCTGCATTCTTTTCGTCTCTAGGCTCTTTCCCCCCATTCGGTTATATGCACACTCCTTCTAGATCCATTCTTCTAAAACGTAGCTCTGACTATATCACTCCTCAGCTAAACACCTCAGTGATTTTTCATTGCTTAATAAACAAAACACAAGCTTCTTATTCAGACATTTAAAACTCTCTAGGATTTGGCCCCAAGGTGAATTTTCCAACATTTTAAATTAACTACACTCCATTCACACCACACAATGTATAGTTCCTTTTCTCTATAAACCCCTAAACACCATTTACTTCACTTGCAGTGAAATTTCTTTCTGTGGTCCATCCCGGCTTTCTGACCCACCCTTCAGGAAGTATCTTAGCTGTCACCTGCAGTTGGAAGCCTACTCAAATTCATCCCTGTGATTTCTTTGTATGTGCCTGCCTTTTGCATTTTGTCCCTCTTTTTGGCCAACATCCCACTTTCCCTACTATTCCAGGTAATGCTTATCGCTTGGATAGGTATGCAATAGAACAAATTTTATTTACTGAACAAAAGAAAGAATGTTGGATGAATGTGCATCTCTGAAATCTCCCCTTAGAGTTTGTGATGAACCTGAGGAGGCAGCAGTGTGATGTAGCAGAGACTGAGCCTTGGAGTCAAAAACTGGGGCTGGAGACTCTGCTTGGCCGTTTATGAACTGTAGGAGCTTGGGCAAGCTGCCTAACTTCTTTGTGTCTCACCTCTGTCAATGCTTGTTGAATGCATGAACTTATGTTGTGGATTTTTTGTTGTTGTTGTTCATATGCATATTCTTTACTCCCTGGAAATGCTGAAAAGCAAAGTATTGCTTGTCTTACAGATACGGAATATTCTCTTCACATATAAGTCATTTCATGAACTGACATCATAATGTACACTACAGAACTAGTAAGATTTCATTGAAAAATAATGAGTCAGGTAAGTATCCTATGATTGCACTAGCATCTACCTCTTTGAAAACTAACTGTGAACAATGGAAACTACATGCTTGCTTTTAAAGACTATACATTTTGATAGTTTAACTAATTTCAAGATCTACTAATAGAAATGACACAATGCTGCTAATGTAAGTGTCCACAGTGAGTAATTTATTGGACAAAGAAGAAAAGGAGGGAAAAGTTTTCACAGTGATTTCTTGCATCTGCAATCCTAAATCTAATTTAGTATTAGTGCTCCTGACAGGAAAAGAAATTTCAGGGCAGTTACTCACACTTTTGAAGGTTTTATTTGGCTTAACCTCAGAAATAACTGCAGTGATGGAGCTGAGTGCTCTCAGATGTGGGTTTTCTCTCTGAAATAATGGACTCTTGAGTTCATTCTTTTCCTAAAATTAGGTCCAAGATGCTGTAGAGCCTTCCTGAGGAGTGGCTTTAAGTACCTTGTGATGTTAAAAAAAAAAAAAAAAAAAAAAAAAATCCCCCGCACACTTACATGAATACATACAAGAAACTAGGAAACCTCACTGACCACACAATAGATTTGAACGTGATGGACAGTGGGCCTCTTTGGGGCCACATGTTGCTATTGCCAGCACCTCCATTGTGAGCCAGTTCTGAGCTTTGTGCCACGGCCACTGAGTTATGGCGAGGGTTCCACCTGTGTCTCAGATGCTCTCTGGGAGGAGGCATTTCCATGTTATTTACAGTATTGTCTCCCTTTTCATGGCATTTGTCCTTTTCTTTTGAAACTTCCCTCTGGCCACTTGTCAAACTGCAGCAGGAAACATAAAACTGGGAAGCATACACTCACTTTCTGTTGGGGATGAGATAAATAACTAAGCAAGAAATAGTCATTCACCACAAACACCACTGGTGTAATATTACATTATGTCATAGCACTGGCAAAAGGAGAGGTTCTGGCTTTGGTATGGGATGTAACTGAGCACAGGGCTAAGTTGTTTTTTGTTGTTTATTTTTGTTTTTTCTTGTGTCTGTGTCTGATATTATCCTATGAGAAATCTCTGAAAAATCACTAGTATTTGTATAGTTCTTTACAACTTATAAAGCACTTCCCACACAATTTTAATGTTTAGTAGAGCATCCCTGTACACCTGATGTTATTATTTATATTTTTCTGATGATGAAACTGAGGCAGCAAGGTCCCACAAGTTAAGTAATAGAAGCCATGGAGCACCATGTAGTGGTTACAGTCCTGCCAACAGTGGCTCTCAGAAACATCAGGACTTGGAGCTGCACGCTCAGACTAATGAGAACCTGGAGCATTAGATGGGGACTGGTTTCGAAAGCCTGGAAAAGAGCTGACCTGAGGGTTCCAGAACAGATACTCTAGGGGAGATTCAACACAGGGGATAAGAAGCCCAACTAAAATCCAGGCAGAAGGTGAATACGGCTGTCATTCTGAGAAAACCACATGACTAAGCAGAGAAGGGGAGGAGGTTATAGGACAAAACCTGTGCCCCCACACCAGGATGCAAGGGTTTCGATTAAAGATAAGGAGTTGGAGCTTGGTGGAAATCTCTTAGTCATTGAGAAATAGCTGCAGGTGTTTTGTGTTGAGTATTGTAGCCTTGACCATGGGTAGGGTAGAGCAGCCTCAGATGTCAGATCGTGAATTTGGGAAGATTGAGTTAAGTCTTAGGATTGACATTCAGGGGAGATACAGAAAATAAAGTGAAGAAACATTTGAATACATGTTATGGGTTGGAAATCTAAATGTCATTACCTCTAGAAATTCCCAGGCCATCTCTTTTTTTCTTCCTTCTTCCCTCTTCTTTCATTTCCTCATCTCTCCCTATCACCCCTCCTTCCCTCACCATATTTCTTCATTATATTTCTTGTAGTAGAGCTATTTGGCAGTGTGCCAGAGACTGTTAGGCTCTGGGGTTGCAAATGTGACCTAGAAAAACGTTTAGAAATCTTTTGTCAATGAGGAAAGCTATGTGGTTACCTTTGGATTACCCTTGTCCAAAATTTTCAACTTTTCACTTCAGGTACATGAATTTATGGACTGAAAATAAAAACAATAACTGGGTACTCATTCTGAGTCTCTATGATTATGTGCGTGTGCACGTGTGCATGCATAAAGAAATATATAGCTTACCGATTAGGGTATTTTAATGTAATAAGGAAAACCTGTTCTTCAAGATCATACACTTAACTTTTCCTCTCTTTTGTAATTTTCATATAGCTCATCTTATTTATGTAAACTCAGTAAATCCTTGCTGATTTATTATTTTTTATTTACTAATTTCAAGCTTTCTCCTAATCTCTGGTCCTGAAAATAATGATTTGTATTTCAGTATTTTAAATTCTGAAATACTCTTCCCGTATGATTTCGAATAATCCCTTGTCAGCCTTCACCTTGCCTTTTCCACTTGTTGTCTAGGTGTTTAATCAAAGCAGGTGTGAGTGTAGAATAGGAATGGGTTAAGGTAAACTGGATAATTTATAGAAATCTACACCTTTGCTATAGAAGAAAAAGTGTTTTGAGCTTGAATAATGGAGACTGACTTTCTATAAGGATAACAATTAGACTGAGTAGCAACATATATTTTTAACTAATGTTCTCCATCAATAAACTTTTCCTTTACAGAACATATGACTATACAAAAATCTGCAATGTTCAGGAAGATGGTGGAGGAGTAAATAAAAAAATACAAGCTTATCTTGGAGCGCCAACCGTTCATGTCTCTTTCTTTTCAGAGAATCTATGTGTTAATGGCCCTGAAAGAGTGTTGAATGGGATATAGTTCTAAATCAATGAGAGGTGTTATTATCTTTATTACCATTTAGCATTAACAGTTCATCACCATGCACTTTTTGTAGTCCAAGATACCAATATTCATAGGACTGAGGAGATTTAAGTTTTATCTTCATGAGCTTGTCACTGAGATTCAAGAACAGTTTATACTCCTGGAAAATACTACCTAATGTTCTAAGTATGTATGTCTAATTCATTTGAACTCAGAAATTTCAAAATCCCCCTGTGCATAGTTTTTCCAAATGATTGCCCACATCAAAACTACACAGGCAAAAGGCGGAATAGTTAGCAAAATGGGAAGCTAGATTTGGGGCTCATATCATTTTCCGTACTAATCACTTACCTTGGGAACCCATTCTAGGAAACTGTCAGGAAGTAGATTTTCAGTATGTGTATACCTGGATGTGAGGCTTTGCCAGTGGTCTTAGAGGGGGTGCACAGCAGCTGTGATCCCAGGAAATCCACACGTCAGTGATATGGGGAAACAGCAATTCCTATCTACAAAGAGACTCTCATCCGAGATTATCCAGGAGCTGATTCACTGCATCTATTGTCTATTTCATGAAAGAGAAAGAGGCAGCCAAGGAACATACTCCCATTTTACAGATAGGCTTGCTAAAGTTATTTGTCCCAAGTTGTAGATTAGGCTCAATAATGTGACCTAATTCTGAATTTATCCTGTAGATAATTTAACATCTTAAAAGATCAGCTAGGACTGATAAAATCAAACAAATAAAAAATATATTCACAGTGGCAATGAAATGCACCTAGGGCTCCCTTACTTTTCCAGTGCCTCACTTCCCAAGTAAGTATCTGGCTAATAAGTATTTTGCGTATTTTTCTATGGAGACAGATTTATTTTAGTCTGAGATCAGGAGAAGATCATTGGAGAGACTTGGAACCAGGTCTGAGAAGATGAACTGGGTCAGCTGGATTCTTCTGGGAAATTGAACAGGTTGAGTTGAGGAGGTGAAATTGAGGAGGTGGGACAGGACAGGGTGTACTAAGGGATGTCTTGGAGTGGAGAGAGACCACGATGGGCCATGTGCAGGCTGAGGAAAGCCAAAAAAGCTGCAGATAGATTAGACAGGCGAGGAACCAGCAGCCAGCATGAATCATAGACAGAACACAAAGACCCTAAGAGAAATGGAGAGATGCGTTTTTTCCCCAGAGGCCTTGGAAGGTAGAATTGCTGAATCCTGTTCCAGTTCTCTAATTCCTTTGATGTCACTGTCTTTTTTTATTACTCCAATGTATCTTTGCATTAACTTAATTGTCACTTCCCTAACATTTTCTTGAGTCAGTTTGAGTGAGGTTCTGCTCGTTGCAATCAAGTCAACCAGACATAAACACCTTTTACAAAAACAAACAACACCCCTCCTTCCTTCAAAGAAACGATGACATTCCTCAGCATGGATTGCAAATCAGAGTTGCATTTACCTCTACAGTGAGAAAAACATAAGACAGTTGGCAAGAGCCATCTTGTTTTACTCTACCAATTTATCGCTGTTTGATGCCTTTTGGTAACTCTGGTATAGCTGAGATCACCTGAACTCATAGTCCTCAACTAGCCTCTATTCAAGTGAGTAATCGGCAAATGATGTTTCTGAAAAACCTCGTAAGTGGAGCCTGAATTGACAGTGTTGTCTGGGGTCTTAGTGGTTTCTAATAATCCTGTCAAATTTCCTTGTAAAACTAAGAGAACTTTATTGATTAGGCCACTGCTGTTTGCAAGAGGGCAGGAGGATGGGACAAAAGAATAAGGCAGGGAAGAAGAGAAGGGAATAAACAACTGAGTTATGGTGTTTCTTAGCCACAAGTCATCAGATAAAATTCCTTGCTAATAAAATATCTTGCTGAACAGGTAGATTGTCACACTTAGCAGTGCCTTCTTTAGTCCCTTGGGGAGCTGGTGTGCTGAGTCAGAGGTTTCCAATTCCCCATGTGAGGTCAGTACATCAAGTGCTTCTGCTGCTGTCTAGATTCGGTTAGACCCTGCTATGTTGCAGCTCTCCAAAGTGGCAGCAAAGAGAAATGGATCTGGACCTGTTCAGATTTCTTGAGAAAAGTTCTGAGGAGGGTATAAGATGGGAAGGGGTATGGCAGGGTTTAGATAACCTAGATCTGAAACAGAAAACATCTCTCTCCATCATGAATTTGTACACAGTGGTGTTCTCCTGCTGCGTTCCTGAAATCAGCGTCTGGTATTCATGCTCTCGTTGCCAAATGATGGATCCCGGGCATTTCAGGTAACAAGCTACCTGCTGTCTGAGTGGAAGTATTTAAATGCCTGCTGTTTTTCAGCATTCAGGTTGTTTCCCCCTGTGTTTCTCCTGCTAGGGAGCAGGGCTGCCATATGTACAGGGCCACCTGGCTGGCAAAACATAAGAATCGTGTTTGGTGTTGGATTTATTTGATGGTGTACTATTCTTGGCAGCTGGGTTGGACTTGCTTTGGCAATTGTAAGAGGAAGGCATCGTCATTATGCTCTAATTTATTGCATAGCCACTGGGTTCCAATTTAGGCTGAAAGACTGGGGGTCTGTTAGTGTGATTAATATTGCTTGGCAACTATTCTATTAAAATAGAATCATAATAAATACCTTGAATATTAGCTTCAACCTTAGTCTTCTGGCTTTAAGCAGTGGGTAAGCATTTGGGTTCTGGCATGGACAGGCATGTATTTAAATTCAGACTCAATTTCTATAATGGTTTGACTTGTAGCAAATTGCCTAGTTTCTCCAAGTCTCAGTTTCCCTTTTTGTAAAATGAGGATAAAGCAGTATTCATCTGACAGGGTTGTTTTGAGGAGAAAGGGAGCCCTTGGCCTTGTGTCAGCTACATAATGAGCAGTCAATAAATATTTATTCTTTTAGCTTGTGTCAGATATGAGCAACTGGACACTTCTTTGCTCTTACGCCTTACTAGTTTGCAATGTTCAAAGTGTTAGGTAGCTTGTAGAAAAGACGTAAGACTTACTTTCTACTTTTTTGTTTAAATATTTTAGGAGACCAAGCTTTGCAAAATTCATGCCAGATCCAAAACAGTTCAAAGGAGTATAAATGCTGGCCTTTGTTGGTGGCTGTGCCTTTCAGAAAATACTATAGGCATATGAGATAGGAAGGCAAGGTGATCATAATTCTCTGTGTCGTAAGTATCTCATTTGGGGTTATTTTTAGTTTTCTATTGGTGAATTTAATTTTAACAAATTTGTTTCATCTCTTCTGTTCCCACTGGCTACAGCCCTCGTTCAAGGTCTAGGAACATAAACTGAATCAAAGAATAATTGATACTTGGTTGAAAGGGACCTGAAAACTCATTCATTTTTGTCGCAGGTGGTAGCTTGTTCCTTTTTTCTGTTTTGGGTGTCCTCTAGAGGTTCTTAAAAGATCTTATGGGAGAAGAGTTAAGAAGGCATTATATGAGGAAAAGAATAAGAAAGTCCAAAATAGATTTTTTTTTTTTTTTTGAGATGGAGTCTCGCTCTGTTGCCCAGGCTGGAGTGCAGTGGCGTGATCTCGGCTCACTGCAAGCTCTGCCTCCTGAGTTCACGCCATTCTCCTGCCTTAGCCTCCCATGTAGCTGGGACTACAGATGCCCGCCACCGCGCCCAGCTAATTTTTTTGTGTTTTTAATAGAGACAGAGCAAAATAGATTTTTAAAGGAGTAAAGAAAGAAAACAACAGATGAATAAAAAAATTAAAGGAAATTATTTGAGAAATTAGAATATACAAGAATAAAGTATATGTTTGAATTATATTGTAACAGGAAATTTTCTGGAAGTTTTGGGGATGGGTATGATAATATTACCAAGTTTCATGAAGTGTATTTTGAAGTCAGCTTAAGCAGTCTCTGCTTTTTAGAAGGCCCAGTGAAAGGAGTTTTTCCCTTCCAGGAAGCTGTTAAGGTTGTGAATATTATAATCAAGGCTTTGTTTCTGAAAGTATAATTTAGGAAATATACATTGTATCTGATTTTTTCCTAAGTAAAATATTTATCTGCAAATTGTGAGAATCACAGGAATAAATAATCATGTAGCTAACCAAGAGATTGTTCAGCCATGAAAAAACCCAGCAATGATATTGAAAAGGACTGGGAAGAAAAAGTAAAGATATACATTCATATTTTTCATTTCAAGCACCAAAGTTGGATAGCTGAGCAATTAGCCTGTGCATTTTATGTTTCTGGAGAAATGAAAAATGAAGGCAGGCTTCATTTTAGTCTCTGCAGTCAAACATAGCCAGACGAAATGCCAAATTAACAGACCTCACTGGCAGCTGTAAACAAGCTAATCCTTTTATTTATTAGAGCAATAGGACATGCATAATACATTGGGCTCTTGTTACCTGTAGAGAATTGCTCAGTGATAGCAAGATAGAGGCAGTACTAGTGGAAGAACATTTACATGACAGAAAATCTATATGTGTAGGAAAGAAGACATTAATCTAGTAGAAAATTAGGAATGATCCTGAGGAAACTCTTGGCCTGAGCCAGCCGAATTATTCACCATTAAGTAATTACTTCAGATGCAACAGGTGGCCTTGTAACCAACTCAACTCCTCCAACCTAGAAATCTTCCTAATTATAATCATTTGGATTAGTAGTTTAATAAAATGCCCAAGGAAGAGAATGAAGTAATAATTAAGGGATCCTGAAGGGAAAACTTTATAACAGAAGCCATTTGACAGAATTAGATCAGATCACTGGAGGTGATAATTTTATGGAAGTATATATGTTTAAATAAGAAGGCAGATATAAATAGAGGTATTTTTCAGAAATAGCCATATAAAAAATTTGATCCTAAATGCTGCTTCTTTCAAATGCAGATGAAAAATCAGGATTCAGATCACCTAAGGGGGAAATATTCTCATGAATTAATATCATAAAGTGGACATTTCAGTTGGCCTTATGTAATGTAGGCACTTAGAGAACTTGTAGCAATTGTGAATCATTAAGGAGGGTGAGAAAGTGAAGATGGGAGATAAACATTTTCAATTCTTGATCCCCTATCCTCACCGTTTAAAATATAGTAGCCACGCAATTTCTGAAGTATTTCAGAGCTAAAGGAATCAACTGGATAGAAATGTGGGCAAAAGTTGGGGCCCAGTGTAATAAAATTCACTTATAAATAAAAGTTTATTAAGTCCTTCTACCGATTATGGAGGGCCCCCAGGAGCTCCACCCCTTGGGTGCAGGACTCCAGATGTTGAGAGGCACAGCTAAGAATATAAAGAAAACTCTTCTGATTATGCAGTGAAGATAAGATTATCTCTCTTCTCATCCACCTGCAGAGAAGCAGGATTTCTGTTTTGATTGACAAGGCTGTGTTTCTACTTGGACTTGGAAAAAACATGTTTTTTTGTGTGTGTGGTAGACAACCTGTTTCCATCATTTTTTTATTTCAGCTGACCTGTAGATGTTCCATTCCCAGCCCCAGCCCCATTTTACAGATGAGGAAACTGGGACTTAGTGAAGTCATGTACTTAATGAAGGGTTAAACTAGGATTTGAACTGAATCTCTTGATCTTAAGGCTGATGGTCTCATTTGTTCCATCATGCAGCTGCCTCAGACCTGTGCAATATCCCTTTATGCCACGCAAGGTAAGGTTTTGATTCATGTTAGCACCATTGAGCAGATGGTCGGGTGTGTTTGTGGGGTGATGGACCTTGCCTAACTTCCCTGAAGTCACATACTTTATTCTCTGGGTAACAGTGTGGCCCTACCACCCCCACCCCCAAATGTGAGCATATGATTGTGGTGTCATTATCAGATTTTTAAACTTTGTGAGCAGATGAGGTACAGCAAAGGAAATAAGTAAGTTCTCAGTCTCCATTTTATGAGGATGGAACAAAGTGAGAGGGGTAAAAATTCTTGAGGGACACAGGTTGTGTCATTAAAAAAGAGTGAAGGCAGAGCCCCAGATTTTGGCCTCTCCTATCAGTACCCTTTCCGCCAGCCCCTGAAACCACCATCTACTTTATATTAAACCAGAAAACTTCATGTGCTAACCTAGAAAACCCTCCTGCTAAGCCCAACTTGCTGTGTGGTTAACAAGGGAAATTCCTTTAAAATGGCTTTTTTCTTTACTCAGTGTTGTTAGCATCAAGTATAGTTATTTATATGTTTTTCATTTGCTACTTGATTTATTTTGGAGACTGACACTTTTACAAGCTGACATCTCAGCATACAGACGCTTTTACTTTGCTGAATGCAGCCGATACTACTTACTTGATGCCACGCTGAGCAAAACCTACTTAAAGGTTTCTCTTTGTGCAGCAATCCATCACTCTTTTTACAGTTCTTCATCGGGATGAGTGTAAAGTGCCTCCTAATTTTGGCATCTGCTACCTGCCTTTCTGGCTGCTCCCTGTCGCTTCCTGATATCACTCTGTCAGGTAGACACTTGAGGATTTCATTGCTACTCGGTTGTAGCAAATTCAAAATTGTTTAATAGTTTTTTTAAGCTCCTATTAGAATAATTATGATGGATGAGTGATTAATGGGCAATTAGGTATTTAAACAGAAAACCGATCAGTTATGTTAGTTGGTTATTCATTTATCTATTCTATTTGAAAAACATTTATTGTTTGCCTTTAATGTACCATAAGATTTAGGGCAAAAGAAGTGCCCCTTCCCTCAAGGAGCTCTCAGTATAATGAACAACAACATGGTCACCTGTTTGATAAACCTCTGGAATAGGTCACTTTGCCTCCAACTTTTCCATCCCTGCTGCTTCTTTCTTTTCTTCCATGGGCTTTCTTTGAGGGAACAGTGTCATACAGAGAGGCCTACAGTATAACCTCATTCTTTTGACTTTTCTTAAACCAAAACATAACTGTCTGTGCTCATTTTTCTTGGGCTCTGTTTTCTATTTTGGGGAAAATGAACTAATAATCTGGTAAATAAACTTATATTAGTGTGTTCATGCCGTACACTTCCAGGTGCCAGATGTGACTTTTTAGGGGGTAGGGTTTTTAAGGTGCTATGGACCTTAAAGGACCTAAGGGAATTTGTTAGGTCAGATGTTGGTTAGGCTGCTTTATTAGCAACTGAAACAATTCATGCTTAAACAAAATAGTAAAATCATTTCCCTCTTATGTGAAAGCCTAAGCTAGTCTCTGTTCCAGGCCAGTAGGGTAGCTTAGTTCTATGAGCTGATCCTGATGTCTGGATCCTTTCTATCATGCTGTGTCTCTGTCCTCAAAGGTGTTGACCTCATCTCAATGGCTGCCATCATAGCAAGGTTTCATCCCACAAGGAGTGGAAAAGAAGACATAGACTGTAAGCAGTTTCCATTAAGGGCACAGCCTGGAAGTTGCACAAATCACTTTTGCTTAAATCTTATTGGCCAGAATAAACACCAAGGTCACAGGTGTTTTATTCAAATACTGGAAAATATAGTCCCTAGCTGGGCAATTATATGCCTAGCTAAAACTCCAGAGAGAACTTTTATTAACAAAAAGGAGAGGAGAGTGAATATTAGGGAAAATTAGCTACCTCTGCCTCAACGTATGTGTAGAATCTTCCAAAAGGGAAGGACCATATGGACTATCTCAACTCAGAGGTGATTAAAACAGAAACAATGACCCTGTAATACAATATATCATTGTAAATGTAAGTGGTTAAAAAGTGATTATGTTTCAATTGACTGCCAATATATTACTTCAGTGTTTTCTGAGGAATACCTGGTCACTAAAAACATCAATTCCAGCTGAAATTGGCACATTACCTCTTTAAGAAGTGATTTTATTTTTTTTTAGCGCACCTGAAATATCTTACTATTCCCTTGAATTTATCTGTATATGTCTAGTTGGGCACCTCTGGTCAGCCTATTGACCAGAGGTGGAAGCTGTTTTCATAATGATGACTGCTTATACCCTGTTATGGAATCAAAGTCATTCTCATCTAATTTGTTTCAAGTTCATTCAACAAATATATAATGAGTGCCTTCTATGTGGCCGGTACCAGGTGGTAATATAAAAAGGTTCAGTCTCTGTTTTTCAGAGTCTCACAAGGTAGGAGGTAAGATTGACAAAAACATAAAAAGCTTTGAATACGGGGTTGACTGTGACAAGTACTGTGCTAGAAACACAAATGAAGTGCTACAGGAGCACAGGAACAAAAGGCAGTTCTGAACATGAGAGGCAGAGGAGACTTCATGAGGTTGTGAGATTTAAACTGGAAAAACGGATGACATTTTATGTGGCATGCATGGGACAAAAGCTCTTCCTGGCAAGTTTACGCTTAAGTAGACTGATGTTGCTGGAACTTAGTGGGTAAAAGCCAGGGGAGGGGAAGAGAAGACTGTTGTGAGATAAGTTTGTATACATTAATTTTGGAGTCAAATCATGGAGGTCTTTGCATACCAAAGGAAGAAGCAGCTAAGAAAACTCTGGGAGCAATGTATGGGATAGCTTGTATTGCTAGGTACCAGGGCGGAAGAGTGTGTGCGTGTGTGTGTGTGTGTGTGCGTGTGCGTGTGTGTGTGTGTGTGTGTGTGTGTGTGTGTGTGTGTGTGTGTGTTTGGAGGATGTGGGGTTCTTGCAAAAGAGGGACTAATTGAGAGGTGGTATTACTGGTTTGAATGAGAAGAATTAAGAGTATAAATTAGGACTCAGGCATAAGTATGGATGTGGCACAAAGATTATGAGAATTTGATAACAGTTGGCTTCGAGGGTGAGAGAGAGAGACTAGGATTGTCAGTTTTCAAGCCTGTATTCCTGAAAAGGTGATGGCATTAATCAAGATAAAAAACATAAGTTAATTTGTGTATGTAACTGGAGATATTAATAGCCACTACATCCCACAGCTATTGTACAAAGGATATCAAAGGGCCTTGGCAAACAAAGTGCCAAATGAAATGTGAGATGACATTTTAACTTACACATCCGAGTGGGCTGTCTGGAATGCTCCTCCCTGGTGACAGGGACCATGGCTGTTTTATTCCCCACTGTATACCCAGTGTGTGGAAGAAAGCTAATGAATTTTAACACAAAAGGCTCCACAAAGTCGTTAGTAAAGAAACATGCTAAATTTTGTTTAACCCAGTATTTCATTTGGTCTTGAACCCTCTTGATGAAGATATCCTATAAATGTCTCACAGAGTATTTTCTACAATACACTTTGAGAAAGACTTCCCTAGGGTGACGTGGGATTCAGAGTTAAATAAGATAAAAATTCTAAAGGGAGGAGAGAATTGTGGTATAAGTCTGTGCATCTGTCTGTCTGTCTGCATATCTTTCTCCATCTAGCAGAACTAAAGGCACTGAGATCTTTGGAAGAGGTGTCCCTTGGCAAAGATATAACCACAAAGAGGAATGAATGACTGACCTCTTCCTCCACACCTGATCACAGGTTTTAAAAGACACCATCAATTTTAAAATGTGTCTTTAAAGCTCTAAGTATGGCCGTAGGACTTTACTCTTTAGACTCGAGTTCAAGATGATGGTCACAAGCATGTCCTGGAGGCAGTTTTCAGCACTTTAAAAGCTTCATTTAGTTTTCAAATGTTTATCTGTGCTCCCAGCTCCCAGAAAGGCCAAGAGAGGCTTTCAGAATTCAATAGAAGTACACAAAAGGAATGGGGCCCAGGACCTAATTATTACTATTATTTTTATATCATACTGGCTTAGTTATAGAGGAAAAACTGTAACACACATACACACAGCAGGATTTATATTTTATCTGTTCTATGGAACCTCTTTAAGGGATGGATAATATAAAGAAAAAGAATGTCAATGAAAAAAAGTCAGTATTGTTTATTCCTTTGTATGGAGGATTTTTAAAAAGCAAAGCAGTACTTTTTTTGATATATTGTAATAACATAGCCCTTTGTGAAAAATCACAAGATATTTTAATAATCTCTGCTTTATATATGTCAGTCAATATGTTAATACCTCTATTCCACAGGCACTGTTTTACAATTGTCAAGCCCGGAGTCAAAGCCTTGGGTGTTTCATGGTTACACTAAAGCCCATGTTCTGTTACTACGTATTTAATAACTAGTGGCCATGCTTGCCTTTTGTCAAAAAAGACTGCTATTTCATGAATGATTAAAGTGCTAGAAACCTAAGATTTATGACTCTCTTGCTCAAAATGCTCATGTGACTCTTGTCTGATTAAAGGTACCCATCATTGAACATATTTCATTTACAGTGTAATTCTTGGGTTACCAAGGTAACATTCAGGTTAATCAGCTGTACCCCACTTTGCCTAATTGAGGGAGAGCACTTCAGCTCCCACTTCAGTCCCTGAAAGATAACAATCGTTTTCTTTCATTTTTTCAATCTGACATTTGGAGGCTGATTCAGATGCTCTTGACTTCAGAACCATTTCCCTCTCCGACGCTGACACATGGTACTCTGCCCTCATATTAGCTGTGCTTGAATAACTGGGTTTTAGAAAGGCCATTTCCCTATTTGTTATATGTAAATAAGATCACACTATTGTATACTGTTCTCTGGAATTATGGTAAGATGATTGAAGTTATGATTTTGTATATTAATATCAGCACATTGAAATGTGTTTCCTACTTACCTTTCTTCTTGGCTTTCTGAGTGTTTGACCATTTGAGTGGCTATGAACAAGAAATTTTATGTAGAGAAGGGGGTTGAGAAGACTTGGCTGAACTTCCTAAAACTTTGTGACCAAAGCTGTTAGGCAAAATTTCCAAGTGTCTTTTAACTCTCTTTCTCTTCTTACTCCATCTCCCTCTGAAAGACTGTAAAAAGTTACTCCATCAGCCACCTGCTGCACTAAGTAGTCAGATAGTAGTTAGCATTAATCAAAGTTAAAAGAGGATAGCTGAGGATAAATGTTTTGGAACTGTTGAAAACAAATGTATGATCTCTTAATATTTAGTATCCAACCTAGAGAGCCATGGAGAAAACCAGTCTATGAGATCATGCAAAGTCAAAGCTTTTAAAAATTACTCTGTGTCTGTGCAAAGTGTGGATACTCAATTATACGAGTTTGGGTCTTGGCTAGTAAGATCACTAAGTAAAAGCTGAGCTGAAAAAATTAATAATGTACCTGAGATTCTTTGAGTTTTCAAGACTTTCCATATGAAATTCTTATTTTAAGAATTACTTATGCATTCCCTTTGCTGTTTTCTTATTGTTAGATTTGGGGAATAATGGTTGAAATAATGTTTTGTTTTGTTCTGTTATTATTTAATATGACTTGCAATTTTTTTAACACAACAAGTGAATTATTGAATGCCAAACATCAAAACCACTATACTCATACTCCTAAATTAAAGAGTAGAAGTTTCTTTCTGAAAGTATTTGGAAGCAAGAGTTTGCACATGCTGGAAGAATTAATCATTATTTGGAAATGTGCAAATCTGGCCATGTCGTATTGACTTTATATCATGAAAATATATATGCATTAGCATTAGCAGTATTTTCTGATCCCCCGTGTTGTACAGAATGGGTGAGTTTGGGGTGAAAGTAAATTGTGCCAATTCACAAATTCTCCTGGCTATGCCCAAAATGTTTGCTCTCCTTACTTAACCCCTTTCTCTTCTACATCTTTAACTTAGAAATATCCTAGAGACATCTATAGCTTCTCAAGGTGGTGGTGATTAGTGTGATATGAAAAATGATCTCACTGACTTGTGTTCAATAGAAAATTACAGTTCTTTCACCTTGATGAGTAGGATATTAGCCCTTTTTGTATAATACTTGCTATAAATAGTTTTCCTAGTTTGCTGTTTGCCTTCCAATTTTAATTCTTTTGAATAGTTTGTATTTGTAGTTAAATCAGTTTACTTGTAATTCAAACAGCTTTATTTTGTGATTTATCTCGCTGTTTTAGCTTAGAATGTTCTCTTTCTATAATGTTGGTGTTTTATACTATGTATTTTCTTCTAGCTCTTGATAGACTAATTTTTTTTTTTTTTTTTTTTTTGAGAAGGAGTCTCGCTCTGTCTCCCAGGCTGGAGTGCAATGGTGTGATCTCAGCTCACCTCCAGCTCCTGGGTTTAAGTGATTCTTCCTGCCTCAGCCTCCCAAGTAGCTGAGACGACAGGCATCTGCCACTACGCCCAGCTAATATTTGTATTTTTAGTAGAGTCGGGTTTCACCATGTTGGCTCTGCTGGTCTCAAACTCCTGACCTCAGGCGATCCACCTGCCTCGGCCTCCCAAAGTGCTGGGATTACAGGTATGAGCCACTGCGCCTGGCCAGATTATTTTTCTTAATTTTATTTTTAAGTTTTGTGGGTACATAGTAAGTGTATATATTATGGGGTACATGAGATGTTTTGATACAGGCATGCAATGCACAGTAATCTCATTATGGAAAGTATCCCTCCCCTGAAACATTCATCTTTTATGTTTTAAATAATCCAGTTATACTTTTTCAGTTATTTGAAAATGTACAATTAAGTTATTATTGACTGTAGTCACCCTGTTGTGCTATCAAATACTAGGTCTTATTCATTCTTTCTATTTTTTTGGTATTTATTAAATATCCCCACCTAACCCCCAGTACCCCGACTGGCTCTTCTCAGCCTCTGGAAACTATCTTTCTATTCTGCTAGATAATTTTAAAAATTGGCCTAACTTTTAAAATTCATCTAGAATTTATATTCCATTATAAGATAATGATATTATCTTAATAGTAAGATAAGATAACATAAGATATTAGGAGAAGATAAAGTGGCTTCTTCTCCTGTTGGGTATAGCACTATTGACTGAGTCAGTATTTCTCTCCTCTACTGACTTAGGCTTTCTCTTTCATCATATATTGCATTTCATATGATATAGTTTCTGAGTCATCTATTCTGTTCCATAGACTTTTCAGTGTATTCTTGTGCTATAGTCATGTCTGTTTTAATTGGTATTAGTAATTAGCATTAAATTAGTATCAGTAGGTCTAGTATTCTAACAAGAAATGAGGATTTTGTTTTGTATTTGAGGTGGTGAGTGTCCCAGTTACACTTGTTTGAGCTTTACCAATTATATGACTATATTAAATTATCACATGTGCCTGAAAAATATATACATCTATTTGTCTCAATAAAATTTTTTAAAAAGTTGTCAAAGGACTTGAAGAGATAATTTTCCAAAGAAGTTATGCAAGTGACCAACAAGCACATGAAAAGATGCTCAATATCACTAAGCATCAGAGAAATGCAAACCACCTTTCACTCATTAGAGTGGCTACTATCAAAAAAACAGAAAATAACAAGAGTTGGCAAGGATGTGGAGAAAGTAGAATCCTTGAGTACTGCTGGTAGAACTGTAGGATGATGCACCTGCTGTGGAAAACAGTATGGCGATTATTCAAAAAATCAAAAATTGAATTACCATGTAATCCAGCAATTCTCTTCCTGGATATGTACCCAAAAGAATTAAAATCAGTATCTCAAGGTGATATTTGTACACCTATATTCATAGCAGCACTATTCACAAAAGCCAAAAGGTGGAAGCAACCCAAATGCCCATTGACAGATCAATGGATGAGAACAATGTGGTATATATAGACAATGGAATATTATTCAGCCTTCAAAAGAAAGGAAATCTCTATATATTGTATAATATGAGTGAACCTTGAGGTCGCTATGCTAAGCAAAATAATCCAGTCACAGAAAGACAAATGAGATATATCATTCTACTTCTATAAGATACCTAGAGTAGTCAACTCATAAAGACAGAATGTAGATTTCTCCATATCAGAGACTGAGTGGAGAGGGAAATAGGGCATTTGATGGATGTAGAGTTTTGGTTTTGCAAGATGACAAGAGTTCTGGAGATTATTTGCACAATATAGATGTACTAAACAGTACTGAATTAAACACTTAAAAAGCATTAAGATTGTAAATTTTATATTATGTGTATTTTACCATCATTAAAAAAATGCAACCTGTATTGTGTATATTATAGATTTTAAACATGAAGAATCAGTCATCCCAGAATTGATTTTTTAAATATTCCTTTCCAGTCTTTTTCCTTGTATGCATATATTTTTAGAATTATAAGATGCCTACATTGTGAATGTTGCTTTTCCACCAAACAATTTATCAGAAAAAAGCTTCTTAATTATAACTTTATTATTAACTTATGAAATGGTATTTATATAAACCCATTTGTATGTAAACATATATGTAGGCTCAAGAAGCACAATAAAAACCTAGTTACACCGTTTTAGACTAACTTTCCTACAGATTTAAAGAATTGTTTTTCGCTTTATTTCAAAACTTCTCAAAGTAATGTTTGATACATATGTGACCATGCCATGAAACCTGGTTTTAGAGAATTTGCTCAGTTCTGAAAGCAATCTTCCATAAACTTGGGCACAAAACAAAAAGAATAAAAATGGGAAAGTATGACATTTTTTGCCCAAGTATTAATAAGGAAATTATGAATATTACTGAGCAATAACATTATTTCTCTTACCTTCTCTTCCTTGCTCCTTGCTTCTTTAAAGAATACCTTTTAATTTAATTACGAATACGACAGTTTTGGATGACACCTTTCAGTTATTAAGGGATAAATTATATATCTTTCCAATAGTCATCATGATTCTAGCAATTATGAATTCAAGAATGTTGATCTCTTATTTGGCCTAAAACCTGAATCCCCATTTGAACTTAATATTCCCCTTGTATATTTATTGTGCTATAAATGATACAGGAGACATAAACAGTCCATTTTATTCTAAAGAGCACAGTGTTCTCTGGATTGATTTCTCTGTTTACCAGAATTTAGCTGTTTTCAAATAAGGATTTTTAGCCAGATGTCATCTATGCAACTTTTTCATGTTCTAAGAATTAGCATTTAATCTCTTTCTGGCTGAAATTTAGTTAGCGATGTTGACACCTCTGCATTTTAACACTGGGATTTCTTTGTGGGACACAATTCCTTTCAATCAACTTAATATCCCATCTTGGTCTCTAAGAGACAATAATTGAGTTTAGGCTAGTTTTAAATAGCGATAAGGACAGGGAACACAGATGGGTATTTCATTGATTAACACTAACCCCGGCCTAAGGCCCCAGTGTCAGGCATTAGATTAGGACATTACGAAGAGAATGACGGAGTTTTGGTACTTTATTCCTCTCAATAACATTCTTTCACATATTAAGTTTATCCCCCCCTAGGTAGCTACTTTATCATGCAGAAGGCCTTAATCCACTGATGTGACTCTCTCTGCTCTCACTTTGATGAAGCCTCTGTTTACAAGAGTAATGCGGCCTGTGTAAGACAAAGTACTTGGGACAAGGACAACTGAATAAGGCTTTTAGATGCACAGTGATCCGACCTAAAAACAAAACAAAACCCCCTTTGCACACACACTTGCACACACATAAATCCACAGACACACACACACAAACACCAACAAAACTGAGACTTTTTGGAAATGAAGTTATGGCGCTTGCATCCTGAAGAATCAGACGTTAGGATTTCTTCAAGAAGACCCGACGTTACTGATCTCCTTGTTTGGCACTTTATCTTTTCTTCACCTTTGACCTTCCTTTCAGGCCCTCTTCAAGGCATCCTGAACGTAAGCCCTCGTGGTGTTCTTTTAGAAGTAGGATTGCTGCCATCCCCTCTGGTGAATGTAAGCAGCTGCCGGAATCAGTGACAAGGTTGGGTACAGATTTGGTATCCTGGCTGGGAAAGAGATTATGGGTCAGTCCCCAGTGCTGGGATACAATAGATTCAAGCAGTTCAGGATTTTTTGGATATCCGAAAAAGATTTCATGAAATTTGTAAAGATCTAACAGTGTATTGCAGATTTCATGTGGTCTAAACAGCTTATACTAAGTAAAACTCTCGGTAGTCAGTAAATGGTGTTTTCACAGCGATGCAATTTTAACTGCTCTGGAAGAGTTTAATTTCACCAAATTCTGTGGTTGCTGGATGAAGCAGGTGGCCTCTTGCATTTAGATGCTTTATCTGTTAAAGGGTATTCTAACTTTAGAGAGTTCTTTCTTACTCTTTGAAGATTTACATGTTCACTCTAGTACATTTAGGTGATTAGACAATGCCTTTTTAATTCTTTAGAGCACCAGCAAGTTATAAAGTTAGATATTATAGAAAGTCTGATTTATATATGATATATACAATGACAGTAATTTTTTGGTAAGCTATCAGGTAGATAAAATAGAAAGTCAGATATATATACAGATATATGTATAAAATATATATGTTATATATACACATATATGTATATATATAAACAATACTTTTTCACATAAAAATAAACAATACAATAAAATACTTCTGTTTAGTCCTTTGTCATCATTTCATCTTTCACCAAAACCTCAAGAGAAAATCTTTAGAATTTACCTAGGGTTGAGAGTTTTAAAAAAATTTTCTTTTTGTTTATAATGTGGTTACAAAGAAAGATGTATTATAAGTACATACGGAATTCGTAAATTTCTAAAATTCAAAGTGCAATTCACCAGACGCTTCAGCATTTTGATGGAAGAGAATTCTGTATATTCCTTGTAGTCTTTCCTTTTTTTTTTTCACCTACTTTTCCTGGAAAACCTTGGAATAGGAAGCCATTATGGCGTTGTACAGTGATCCCTGTTTGTTATAGAGGGCAATGCATAAACCAAAAGCAGGAAAAGCCCATTTTTAAAATATAGAACATCTGACCTCACCAGTGTATGTCCCACATCAGAGCCTGTTGCATGGACCAAGAGCAAGCTCTCTGGCATTGACTTAAGACTGTTGCTCCAGGAAGGGGCACACCCACATTTACCCAATGCCCATAAGGTGTGTAATTGCTGTGGTAAAGCAGGCTCATTCAGTGGAGTAGGATGAACAAGGAGAGTGGCACATTTTAACTTTTCAGAGCTGGTAGTATGCTTTGGAGGCAAACAGTGCTGGTTCATACTACTCCTTTCCCAATTAATTGGATCCCTATTAATACATTAGTTTGACTTAATTCACAAAAATTTATTGAGATCACAGCACTATCAAACAATATATACTGCCCACACATGGAAACCAAATCGTGAACTTCTTTTGAAGAACATCACTTCATTTGACCCAAGTCACTGATTAAACCAGATAATCACAAAACTTCAAGAAATCCTCAAGACCCTCCGATTTTGTGGTTCCCAAATTTTTATCAATCAAGACTTGTTTTTAGTATTTTTTTCTATATGGTATCCATACTTTGAAAGATTTTACCCATGAGTCTGGTTTCCATTAGTTTACAAAATAAATCCAAATAATTCAGGAATAGTAATCCATATGGGGGAGATTCCTAGAGATTTTTTTGGCCTCAGTTTGGGAACCTATGATCCTGTGTGTTCTCATTATATTAATGAAGGAGCTGAGCTTACCTGACTTTTGCTTCCCCAAGATCATAGAGTTAGTTTTAAGCAGATTTGAAACCAGTTTCTGGGTAAAACTGAATTGGCTAATAAGTCTAAAGAAAGTTTTTTAGAGAACAAGTGAGAAGTGTGGCAATGGTTCTTCACCTCTGGAGTAGTAGAATCGTCTGAGGGAAATGTGTTTTCATATACCATTAACCTTTCTTTTTACATGTTGTTGGGAAACTCCTAAGAACTAAATTCTCACACCAACAATTACAACAAACAAAAGCATTATGGGCTACTGCCTCTCTTTAACACTTTCACATGACTTTCATCATTATGAAGATTGGCTTTTATGATATTCATATGAGTTTGACCTGAGCCAACAAAAGCCAGGGAAATCGATTAGAGAGGAAAATTCAGCCTTAAATCTTATGTTCCGTGGGGGCCGCCTGTAGCTTCTGGTCAGTCAGGAGCGTGTATGTGGCTCATCTGTGACACAATTCTGAAATAAAATGAGGCGAATGCAGAAGCCCAATTCCTAAGAAAAAAAGAAAAGTGTCCCTTTGGTCCATTCAAGTTACCACCTAAGCTAGGGCTTTCATGCCCTTTAAGTCCCAAATGAAAAGTAATTATAATGAGGCAAAAATCTGATAGGGAAAACTAGGCAGTTGGCTTGAATTCCTCTGTTAGTTTTTTTTGTTTTGTTTTGTTTTTGTTTTTTAATAATAATTTGCTCGTCTCGTGCTGGTGGATTTGGTCTCTTGCATTCTCTGGCAGTCAAGGAAAAGTTAGCTTAAGTTTTGCTCCCTCTGCCATTAACAGATGGCACGCAGATCTAAGCATAAGCTGTGGCTCCCGGGCCACAGGCAAAGGGTGAGGGCTGCTCCCCTGTGGACACCCTCAAAAGGCCCTAAGCTTGAGTAGCACAAATGAAAAGGTCTAGTGCTGGTGTTAATTACGCAGAAACCACACAGAAAGTGCTGGCTGTTACTGAGTTGAGAGGTTGGGCATCTCTTCTTCCCCAGATAAAAGGCTTGATATGAAAACATTTTGCAGAGGACAATGAAGTGAAGATTAGCATAATCTTCTGCAGTATCCTCAGTAAGCTATCCATGAGTGAGTTGCTTTTTTCTCATTCCTTCGGCTCTAATGTCTGGATTTAAGGAATGGTATTGTTAAGAGTAGGCTTTGTCCTTGGAGCCTGACAGTTGTGTTTTTCCCGCCTTCATGTGATCATCCCAGTTGCTAGTCTCCTGCTCTTCGGGGAGGCAGACAATGGAAGGAAAAATGAAGTGTCAGTTCATTGACAAAACCTCTCTGTGCTATGTTATTCTTAATCCAGACTCTTCAGGGTTTTTTTCTTTTCTTTTCTTTTCTTTCTTTTTTTTTTATTAAAACATTCTCTCATCCATGCTCTTTGAATAAAGGAAAGTCCCTTTAATATCATCCCGAGGAAAATGTAGAGCAAGTAACACTGAACTTTGAGGTTTAGGCAGCTTTAAATTAAAAAGCAAAATCAAATTGTATTGTCTCTGTACTTCAGTCAGAACATTAAACTGCTGTTGTTACCTTTTATATCAAAATGCGAGTAGCTGTTAAAATGGTTATTCAGATATATGCAACTGAAAGCCATGAGTGTTGAGGTTTTTCACGAGAAGAATTTAACTACTTGTACAATGCAGCTTATTGCCGTTCTCTCGGGGGCTGGTCCGGTGGCTAATGCACTAGTTTGTTGGCCACTTTGATCCTGGCTGCCCTGTTTTAAGTCTTGCTATGACTGGTTAAGCTAGTGCTCTGTAACCCCGGGGATAACTTGAGGGTTCTGAAAGTCATGAGGCACGGTCCCCAAGATCAAAATATAAAAATAGGTCTGGGGTCAGGGAACTCAACAGGCCCCCGGAAGCTCTTCACTTTTATAGCTGGAGATAGTCTCTTATGTATTTAGAATTCGTCATTAGGATTCTGACAAAGAAGTGCAGTATGGGATTGCTGCAGGGCAGGCTCTTTGAATCTTACTCTTGATAACAACAACAAAAAAAAACCCCAACTTCGAGCTGCTGACAGGAGACAAGGCGAGTACAAGAAACGCATTAAAAAGCAGCGCATGTCTATTGATGGCTGAAGAAGGGTTAGAATGGCTGAGTTTTGAATTTGGGTGAAAACCACAGAGTTTATTTATTATACCAGATGAATCTGGGGATTCTCCAGTGGTTTTTAAAGGCCTGGAGAGCCTATGACTATGGATCTCTTAAAAGCCTGTGTCAGACGATTTGTTGACCTTTCCCAAGTTCTACTATGGCCAATTTTGACATAGATTTCATTCCCGATCTAGACTGCCTACTTGTTGTACTGCCCAGGTCACGCAGAAACTTGGTGTTTACATCTGACTTACCTAAGATTTTCTTCCCTAATACAAATGACTTGAATATATCTCATTTTCTTCCAGAGAGATAGCTCACTCCACTTCAGTTTATAATCCAAACCAAGATCAGTCATTTGTTACATCCAAGGTAAACTGACCTGTTTGTGGTCTGAGTTCACCATATTTCCACAGTATGACACTGAAGAAGAAAGGAATTTTACTTGTCACTTGATAGTTATTGTCTCATGACACTAAGCTATGACTTGGAGACAAAGGCCAAGTCAAGCCCCACTGTGAGATTCACTGATTTCTGTGGTGGAGAAAGAAGCATTTGATGTGGAGCCTGACACACCTGGCAAGTCCCAGCTCTGCTTCTTAGTGACTTGGTGGTTGACCTTTCATGATCATTGTTCTTTCACCTGTGCAATAACCGTCTCAGTGGCAACTCTACCATTCTATTGAGAGGATTCAAGGCAATTGTGTATTTTAGAGCAATTTGAGAACTGTAAATCCCAATACCTACGTGAGGTATCATTAATGACACTTTCAGGAAGTTTCCCATTAGGCATTTATTCATTCAACAAACATTTATTGGACACTATGTTCCAGACTGTGGGCCTTGGGGGATTACCAATAATATACAGCCCCTGTCCTTAAGGAAGTCACACTCTAGCAGGAGGTAGGAAAAAAAAAAAAAGCAACCAAACGCTTGTAACAGAGACTACAATAAGTTTAAGAAACTCTATCCCTTCCAGCAAGTTGAAAACAGTTGGAAACTCTGTCCCTTCCAACAAGTTGAAGACAGTGCAATGTACATATTAGACTGAGTGTGCTGTACACTGCATTGTGCTCAGTATTTTGGTGGGTGTGATGAACTACTGACAAGTATGATAATCTGTTTGGAAAGATAAGACATAAAATGATCTCCTCTACCTGCTAATATGAGACAGTAAAAGATGAGTGCCAAGTGAAAAACGTGCATAATAAATTCAAAGGAGAAAGCCATAATTCCTAGAGAAGATAAGATTTGAGTATGAGAACTCTTTGACCTTCCATAAGGCTTCATTTTTATCTCCTTAAGGCATTTACCTCTGTCTCCCGTATATTATTGTAATAGCTATTATCATGATTACTGCTCCTAGTAAGCTCCCGAAAGCAGGTTCTTATCTTACTCATTTTTTAATCTCCCATAATACTTAGCAAATGCCTAGCATAGAGTGGGAACTCAAATAATATTTGTTCAATGAATGAATATAGAGGTTAGAGGGGTGATTTAATAGTGCATTGGTAGGGATAATACAGGATATTGTATTTCTATTTGTGTACTCCCAAATAATTTCTGGTTTGCCTCTGTATCCCTCAGTGTATCCAGTGGTGTTGAATGAGTAAGTACATGAATTTTGAATGAATACACCTGGAACATCTTTCTCTTCCCAGCCTAGTCAAATGCCTTGCCCATAGTATTTTAAAATCTTTTAAAATCCCACTCCTCAGTGAAACCTTTGTCTCTGGATTGGGAAAGTGCTCAGATCCCTCTCTTTGCCATCCCCACCCAATCCCCATAGAAAACAACAAGAAACTAGTTCTGTCACTTTTTCTGTTTTCCTATTCTCCAAGAAAATTCTTCCAAGATTATTATCTCTAACCTCTATTCTAATAATCTACTTTTCCTAGTTCCATCTCTAAAATACTTTTGGAATTTATTTACTTTGTCTAACTAGATATTTTTGTAACAGACCAATGTCTCCATCTTAGAGCTTTTTGTCTACACAGTGTGTTGCCTAGAGATTCCAAGTACTTAGAAGGCAGTCACTGGCCCATGCAATTTACTTATGATAACATAAGCCCAGTGCTTAGTGCAGCTAGAAATTTAATAAATGTGTGTTGATAATAAACTGAGTCATTTAATAATTCTTTCTGAACATTTTGAGAATGTTAAACTAATGACATGACTGTAACTTGAAAAGTTTGATAATTTTGTCTGGTTCCTTTTTTGCTTGAAACATACTATGGCATGGGCAGTATGAGCAATTGACAATACTGTCATGTTCTTTTTATTTGTGAATGGGAAGCTCCTGGAATACTGCAGGTGTAGACGGTATGTTAATGGCATAGTATCTTCTAGAATTATTTTGGAATGGTTTATTGAGATGGTTTGTTATTCTTCTATGTATTTACTCCTTTGGGTTACTTCACATGACCAAGCTGACACAGAATGGCAGACTGGGAATGACTAATGTAAACAATTCATGCCAGTCAGTGGCCTGCGGTAGCTGTTCACTTGGAACTCAGTAAACACTTTTCTTTGAGTGCCACAGATCTGCTCTAACAAAGTTGTCTTCATCTCACCCTTTGTTATCCCACTAATATAAAAATGTCTCTCTTTGTGTGTCTGTTATCTTGTGTCTAGGACATTGTCTTTTATCAGATTTTATGTTCTGAAAAAGTTCTAAGCTGCCAATACTATATATTAATATCAGTGCTAAATAATGGTTATTGAGGTCTCGAACAGTGAACATTTTTGCGGAAGGGACGGGAAGAAATATCTAGCACAGCTGCTTCTGAATTCCCTGGCTGGTCTAAGAACTCTGTGAAGCTGTGATGGAACCCCCAGGAGATGTTCTGCAGCTCCAGACCTCACTTCACAGACTCACTGCAGGGTAAGTAGAAAGTAGTCCTGACGTCCAAATAGGACGGTAGGGTGATGTTTGTTTGTGAGAAAGAAAAGCAGATTTATGCAATAGATAAAGGAAGAGAGAAAAGAAATAATGCTGTAAAAAGAGGACCCTGGGAGAGCACAGACATTCCTGAAAAACCTTCATAGAGTCATTAATGATGTGGGTATCTAGGAATATAAAGTGTCTACAGGCACTATGGGACTACTGTTCTTGGCCTAAAGGCAATGGGGACTGAACCATAGGAATTCTGGATACTATTAAAAAGAAGCAAAAGCCAGCAGGATCAAAACAATGCCCAATAATAGATGATAAGCAATTTCTACTTATCTACTTCGGGTAGAAACCCAAAAGCCAATGTGGAAATCTGGCTTTTTGGAACTGCTCAGGGAGGTGATGTTATAAACCTGTGTACGTTGTCAGCTGTGCCTCTGCCACACATTGTCTTTTGGGATTAAGTTTTGCCTCACACAATCCCTTGGGGTTAAGTTGATCCTCAAAAAGTGGGTGAGTTTATTAACTTCATTGTATTAAGGGATTCTAAAGTAAATTGATGGTGGCGATGGAAGATGTTTTCTAAAATTTTAATGAAGAACTCAAATAATATGCTAACTTAAAAAAAAACAGGCTTATTAAGCAAACTGAATGAGTGGTTAGTTCAAAACATTGCTCTCTGAGGGCAGGGGCTATCCCTCATTTTTGTACTCCTAGCATGGAACACAGGCTAACACAAAAAAAGGTGTCCAAATATATGCTCAATGATTTACATTAAATCTGTCCACCTTGAATTTGAAGGAAAAACACCGAGAGGAAAGTAATCTGAGGTCTCAAACAGTGAACATCTTTGAGGAAGGGAGGGGAACACATATCTAGCACAACTGCTTCCAAATTCCCTGGCTGGTCTAAGAGCTCGTTGAAGCTGCGCTGAAACCTTCAGGAGACGTTCTGCAACACCAGGCCTTGCTTTACTGACTTGCTGCACAAAAACAGAGAGGAAAAGTGATCTGACCTGTAGTCTATTTGCTTTGGTGAAAAGTATGGTAAACAAGCGTTACCCAGTGCTTATTAGCATTCGAATCATTTGGAGCTTATGTCCAGTGAGGGTGGAAGAGGCAGTTGTCTTGAAAGCATGACGTGATCAGAGGGTCCCCTGCCCTATTGTTTGAAATTCTCACCTTTAAATCCATGCCTTTGAGATAAGGCATAGATTTTAGAAAGCTTTTCTTAAAATGCACATGTGTTACCTAGAATGGGAAACAAATTAACCTGTGCATACGCTGTGCATAAAAATGCCTTAGCAATTGTCAGATTAAGAGGCAGAGGGCAATTCCTTGCTTGAGCAGGACCCAAGACAGGTTTTGCTCAGAGGCTCTGGGTGCGGGAAGGAGACATGAAATGTAAGGTACCATCCATCTTATAAGCTGTGGCATTAAGCAACCAGGATACAGAACTGGATAGCAAAAGGGAGACCTTGGAGATCATGGCCATCAGGTTTTGTTTTCTCTTTTTGATGCTGCACAACTGTGATGTTGGCCTCGTAACATGAATTCTCGGAACCTAACACAGTTGTTCCTAATAATCTACTACTTTTTATCTTGTGTGTATAACATTCAATAATTTTGGCTTTTTGGATAGAGTAATGGTGGAGGAGTAAGACCAGTGGCCAGTCAACACGATACCAGTCAAATTGATTGTGTGTTGTTCTCAGTGACTATATGTCTTTTTGTTTTGGTGAAATATAATGGAAAAAAGCTGTTATAACACCTATTACAATGTTTCCAAAGTGACCCAGCAGGAGGAAAACCATTCAGGAGAGAAAGATTGGAATGTAGAGACAAAACAGCTGGGTCTAAGAAGGGTCGTGGAAAAATGGGGGAAAAGAAGCTGACTATATCAATTATATGAAAATCCTAGTGCCTCTATAGGACTTCAGATTTCCTACTCTGGAAAAATTGTCAGCATTTAGTGGTCCACCAACCTGTGCAAGCGGCAGCAGGGGAGGATATGGCTTGGCCCTGAGATACGGGCAGTTAAGACCATATATTCTCTGAACATTTAAAGAATTCTGGAGTCAGTCATAATCAACCTGAAAGCACAAAGATTATGTTTTCTCCCAGCTCACACTACTCTTGAGATCTAATAGACTTGTATAGACAAATTAAAAAGTGAGTGCTTCCTCTGCCACAGATTGCTTTACCTGCAGAGGGGTAGAGGTAGGAGTGATGTGAGAAAGTATTCATTGAGCATCTCTGCAGCTTTGTGTTACAAGGAAATGCAGGTGTCTCACTGCTCTCATGTTAAGTTGGTGTGATAACAGGGAAAGAGCAACAGACCTGGAGCCCAAGATTGGCGTAGATTCTCAGCTCTCTACTTAATGAATACTGATGCATAAATAAAATCTCCAGCCTCGATTTCTTCATCTGTGAAATCAAGGGTTCTATATGATATATCTACCTCAACAGGCCATTTTAGAGATAAAGTGATAGTGAGTATTAAAATGATGAAATATCATACAACTATAGTATATTATAATATATTTTATTTGTAAGACAAATGCACAAAACAATAACCAATACTTTTCATACAGTGTGTGTAATTAAATATTTTGCTGCAGTTGGGTATGGTTATAAGTGCAGTAGGAGATCAGAATAGGGAGAAGTTGGTGTGTATTGCAGTGGCCAATGAAGTTTTGGGTTTGCTTCCATTGTGCTACCTGCACTTATTCATTCCTCATGTTTCTGAATGTCTTCTTACCCTTGAACAAAGCAGACTTAGTTAGCTCTGGCTGCCTTTGTTCCCTGACAGTAGTTAAAGCTTCAATTAGGCTGGTATCCATTGAAAGTTGACATACCCATTTCTTTTACGTGTTTGTACAGACATAGAAGCAAGCCTGTATTTGGGTTGTGTTTTGGCAGGGTTTGAAGTCATGTTCAAAGATCTAAAAAAAATTGAATGACTGAGGACACAGACTAGAATTCTAACCTTCAGTTTATGTGCAAAATCAAAAACATGCAAAGTTTGTGGTATCTGAGCTTCATCTGATCGTTCATACATGAAAGTATAAAAGAAGGCCCAGAAGTAGGAGTCTTGTCAGTCTGAATGTTAGTTAAATAAGTACATAAGATAAACAGTTCATGGAAGGTTATGCAGCTGAATTTTCAATCAGAATGCACATGAGAGTAGTGCACTACCATCTCTTGGTAATCAGAGCCTGTTGAATTTGTTGCTCATCCTACTTACATAGACAAGGTTGTGAGTTTAATGCTGTGAGCTTTAATATGCCCATGCCTTCCTCCCTCTGAAACATTGTTAGATCTGCCAGCTCAAACCCCACTTTCCTCCAGCTTAACATTGTTTAAGAGGTAGTTAACAATACCTAAATTCAGTCATCTCTCCACTCCCTGGATATTGTATCTGTGATAAATTTTCCTCTGAGTGCTGGAACTGGGTAGATTTCTTGGACATTTCTTATCTTTCTAGGGAGAAGAAGGATTAAATCCTGAAGTGAAGGTTCCTACTGGGCTTGAAGTAAGAAGGGAAGCTGGGCTCTGGGGCACTGTTGACTAAATGTGGGGAGTCTTCAGAATTTTTCCAAATGGCAGTTTGTGTACCTATCTTATGCTGTGTAAAATAAGAACAGGGGTCCTGACTATAACTGTGTACTTAAATTTACCGAATTTTAAATATTAGGTACTCTGCAAATGTTTGTGTCAGGGACAGACAATATGTATAGTGGGTAAAAGCAAGGGCTTGAGAGTCAAACAGACCTGGATGAATCCTGGTTCTGCCATTTGCTTGTTGCATGACTCTGGAAAAGTCATTTCACCTCTTTGAGTTTATGATTTCCATTTTATCGAGGAAACCACATAAGATCTACCATTTATGGTGGTTGTGAGAGTTAAATGTGATGTTGGTAAAGGGCTTTTATAAATTCCTGCTTGTCAGAATCAGCACTCAATAAATGGCAACTATTTCCATCATCTTTACCATCATAATCACAAATAAATAAGTATTCTAGCCTCCTGCATTTTCTCAGTCTTTTTTTATTTTATTTTATTTTATTTATTATTATTATACTTTAAGTTCTAGGGTACATGTGCATAATGTGCAGGTTTGTTACATATGTATACTTGTACCATGTTGGTGTGTTGCACCCATCAACTCGTCAGCACCCATCAACTCGTCATTTACATCAGGTATAACTCCCAATGCAATCCCTCCCCCCTCCCCCCTGCCCATGATAGGCCCCAGTGTCTGATGTTCCCCTTCCCAAGTCCAAGTGATCTCATTGTTCAGTTCCCACCTATGAGTGAGAACATGCGGTGTTTGGTTTTCTGTTCTTGTGATAGTGTGCTGAGAATGATGGTTTCCAGCTGCATCCATGTCCCTACAAAGGACACAAACTCATCCTTTTTTATGGCTGCATAGTATTCCATGGTGTATATGTGCCACATTTTCTTAATCCAATCTGTCACTGATGGACATTTGGGTTGATTCCAAGTCTTTGCTATTGTGAATAGTGCTGCAATAAACATACGAGTGCATGTGTCTTTATAGCAGCATGATTTATAATCCTTTGGGTATATACCCAGTAATGGGATGGCTGGGTCATATGGTACATCTAGTTCTAGATCCTTGAGGAATCGCCATACTGTTTTCCATAATGGTTGAACTAGTTTACAATCCCACCAACAGTGTAAAAGTGTTCCTATTTCTCCACATCCTCTCCAGCACCTGTTGTTTCCTGACTTTTTAATGATTGCCATTCTAACTAGTGTGAGATGGTATCTCATTGTGGTTTTGATTTGCATTTCTCTGATGGCCAGTGATGATGAGCATTTTTTCATGTGTCTGTTGGCTGTATGAATGTCTTCTTTTGAGAAATGTCTGTTCATATCCTTTGCCCACTTTTTGATGGGGTTGTTTGTTTTTTTCTTGTAAATTTGTTTGAGTTCTTTGTAGGTTCTGGATATTAGCCCTTTGTCAGATGGGTAGATTGCAAAAATGTTCTCTCATTCTATAGGTTGCCTATTCACTCTGATGGTAGTTTCTTTTGCTGTGAAGAAGCTCTTTAGTTTAATTAGATCCCATTTGTCAGTTTTGGCTTTTGCTGCCATTGCTTTTGGTGTTTTAGACATGAAGTCCTTGCCCATGCCTATGTCCTGAATGGTACTACCTAGGTTTTCTTCTAGGGTTTTTATGGTATTAGGTCTAACATTTAAGTCTCTAATCCATCTTGAATTAATTTTCGTATAAGGAGTAAGGAAAGGATCCAGTTTCAGCTTTCTACTTATGGCTAGCCAATTTTCCCAGCACCATTTATTAAATAGGGAATCCTTTCCCCATTTCTTGTTTCTCTCAGGTTTGTCAAATATCAGATGGCTGTAGATGTGTAGTATTATTTCTGAGGACTCTGTTCTGTTCCATTGGTCTATATCTCTGTTTTGGTAGAAGTACCATGCTGTTTTGGTTACTGTAGCCTTGTAGTATAGTTTGAAGTCAGGTAGCGTGATGCCTCCAGCTTTGTTCTTTTGACTTAGGATTGTCTTGGAGATGCGGGCTCTTTTTTGGTTCCATATGAATTCTTATACACCAGTAACAGAGAAACAGAGAGCCAAATCATGAATGAACTTCCATTCACAATCGCTTCAAAGAGAATAAAATATCTAGGAATCCAACTTACAAGGGATGTAAAGGACCTCTTCAAGGAGAACTACAAACCACTGCTCAGTGAAATAAAAGAGGACACAAACAAATGGAAGAACATACCATGCTCATGGATAGGAAGAATCAATATCGTGAAAATGTCCATACTGCCCAAGGTTATTTATAGATTCAATGCCATCCCCATCAAGCTACCAATGAGTTTCTTCACAGAATTGGAAAAAACTGCATTTTCTCAGTCTTAATTTGAGCTCTTCACCATTGCCCTGACAGTGTTATCTACAGGAATTTCAGTTTCTGGGAGTCTGTGCTGATTGCAGAGGGCATGGACTGAGGTCTCAGTGACTCTGACAGTTGCCTTGTTCAGTTAAATCCTTTTTCCTATCTCTGGCTGTTCCACTCATATAGTTGTTTGTGTCTGTTTTTCTTTCTCACTCAGCATAGTGTTTTTTTCTAAAATTTAAATGGATACGAAATGTTTGCACATATTTATGGGGTACATATGCTATTTTGTTACATGCATAGAATGTGTAATGATCAAGTTGGTATTTAGAGTATCTATTACCTTGAGCATGTATCATTTCTATGTGTTGGGAATATTTCAAGTCCTCTCTTTTAGGTATTTTGAAATATACAATGCATTGCTGTTAATTATAGTCACACTACCATACTATCAAACATTATAACTTATTTCTTCTATCTAACTGTATGTTTATACCCATTAACTAAACTCTCATTATCTCTCCACTGCCCTGTCCCTGGCTCCCCACACCTACACTGTTCCCAGTCTTTGGTAGCTAACATTCTATTCTCTTTCTTCCATGAGATCAGCTTTTTTTTTTTTTCTCCCACACATGAGACAGAACATGAACTATTTGTCTTTCCATGTCTAGCTTATTTCAGGTAACATAATGGCCTCAAGTTCCATCTATGTTGCTGCCAATGACAGAATTTTGTTCTTTTAATGGCTGAATAATATTCCATTGTGAATATATTCCACATTTTATTTTTTTATTTTTTATTTTAGGTTCAGGGGTACATGTGTAGCCTTGTTATATAAGTAAACTCGTGTCATGGGAGTTTGTTTTACAGATTATTTCATCACCCAGGTACTGAGACTGGTATCCAATAGGTGTTTTTCCTGCTCTTATCCCTCCCTTCCTCCTCCCACCCTCCACCCTCAAGTAAGGCCCCAATGTCTGTTGTTCCCTTCAAATTGTGTCCTTGAGTTCTCATCATTTAGCTCCCATTTACAAGTGAGAATATGTGGTATTTGGTTTTCTGTTCCTGCATTAGTTTGCTAAGGATAATGACCTTCAGCTCCATTTATCTTCTCACAAAAGACAATCTTGTTCTTTTTTATGGCTTCATAGTAGTCTATGGTGTACGTGAACCACATTTTCTTTATCCATTCTGTCATTGATGGGCATTTAGGTTGATTCTATGTCTTTGCCATTGTGAATGGTGCTGCAATGAACATTTGTGTGCGTGTCTTTGTAGTAGAATGACTTATAGTCCTCTGGGTATAAGTACTGGGATTGCGGGGTCAAATGGTGGTTCTGTTTTTAGCTCTTTGAGGAATTACCACACTGCTTTCCATAATGGTTCAACTAATTTACACTCCCACCAACAGTGTATAAATGTTCCCTTTTCTCTGTAACCTCACCAGCATCTGTTATTTTTTTTTATTTTTGATTTTTTAATAATGGCCATTCTGACTGGTGTGAAGTAGTATCTCATTTGATTTGCATTTCTCTAATGATCAGTGATATTGAGCTTTTTAAAAATATGCTTGTTGGCCATATGTACGTCTTCTTTTAAAAAGTGTCTGTTTATGTCCTTTATCCACTTTTCAATGGGTTTTCTTTTCTTGTAAATTTGTTTAAATTCTTTATAAATGCTGGATATTAGACCTTTGTCAGATGCATAGTTTGCAAATATTTTCTCCCATTCTGTAGGTTGTCTATTTAGTCTGTTGATGGTTTCTTTTGCCATGCAGAAGCTCTTAAGTTTAATTAGATCCCATTTGTCAATTTTTGCCTTCGTTGCCATTGCTTTTGGCATCTTTTTCATGAAATCTTTGCCCATTCCTATGTCCAGAATGGTATAATCTAGGTTGTCTTCCAGGTTTTTTTATAAGTTTTGAGTTTCACATTTAAGTTTTTATTCATCTTGAGTTTATTTTCATATACGGTGTAAAGAAGGAGTCCAGTTTCAGTCTTCTGCACTTGGTTAGCCAGTTATCCCAGCACTATTTACTGAATTAGGGAGTCCTTTCTTCATTGTTTGTTTTTGTCAGGTTTGTTGAAGATCAGATGATCATAGACATGCAGCTTTCTTTCTGGGCTTTCTATTCTGTCCCATTGGTCTATTTGTCTGTTTTTGTACCAGTACCATGCTGTTTTGGTTACTGTAGCCCTATAGTATAGTTTGAAGTTGGGTAGTGTGATGCTTCCAGCTTTGTTCTTTTTGCTTAGGATTGCCTTGGCTATTTGGGCTCTTTTTTGGTTCCATATGATTTTAAAAATAGTTATTTTTAGTTATGTGGAGAACATCATTGGTAGTTTGATAGGAATAGCATTGAATCTGTAAATTGCTTTGAGCAGTATGGCCATTTTAATGATATTGATTCTTCCTATCCACAAGCATGGAATATTCTTCCATTTGTTTGTGTCATCTCTGATTTCCTTGAGTTATGTTTTGTAATTCTCATTGTAGAGAACTTTCACCTTCCTGGTTAGCTATAGTCCTAGGTATTTTAATCTTTTTTGTATGGACACTTAGGTTAATTCCATATCTTTGGTATTCTGAATAATGCTGCAATAAACATGGGGGTGTATGTATCTTTTTGATGTACTAATTTATTTTCCTTTGGATAAATACTCAGTACAGGTTGCTGAATTGTATGATAGTTCTTCTAGTTTTTTTGAGAAATCTACATACTGTTTTCCATAATGGCTGTATTAATTTACATTCCCACTAACAGTGTATGAGAATTCCCTTTTCTCTGCATCTTCACCAGCATCTTTTTTTTTTTTTTTTTTGGTCTTTTTGATAATAGACATTCTAACTGGGATAAGATGATATCTCATTGTGTTTTTAATTTGCATTTCCCTGATGATTAGTGATGTTGAGCATTTTTTCATATACCAGTTTACCGTTTGTATGTCTTCTTGTAAGAAATGTTTATTGAGATTCCTTGTCTACTTGACAGAATTTTTTTTTTTCTGTTGAGTTTCTTGAGTTCCCTGTATATTCTAGAAATTAGTCCCTTTTCAGATGAGTATGTTGCAGATATTTACTCCCATTCTTCAGGTTGTCTCTTCACCCTGTTGATTATTTCCTTTAGTTTAATATAGTCCCATTTGTCTATTTTGTTTTTTGTTCCTTGTGCTTTTGGGGTCTTAGCCATGGCCAGACCAGCATCTTGAAGAGTTTTTCTGTTTTCTTCTAGTAGTTTTATAGTTTTGGTTTCTACATTTAAGTCTTTAATCTATTTTGAGTTGATTTTTGTATATGGTGAGAGAAAGGGCTCTAGTTTCATTCTTCTGAATGTGGATATTCAGTTTTCCAAGCACTCTTTATTGAAGACTGTGTCCTATCCCTAATATAGGTTCTTGGTGCCTTTGTCAAAAATTAGCCACAAATCCATGTGTTTATTTCTGGGTTCTCTATTTTGTCCCATTGGGCTATGTGTCTGTTTTTATACCAATATCATATTGTTTGGTTACTATAGCCTGGAAATATATTTTGAAGTCAGGTAGTGTGATACCTCCACTTTTGTTCTTTTTGCTCAGAATTGCTTTGGCTATCTGGGCTCTTTCTGGATGCATATAAATTTTAGGATTGTTTTTCCTGTTTCTGTTGAAAATGTCATTGGCATTTTGATAGGGATTGCATTTAATCTAGAGATTGCTTTGGGTATATGGTCATTTTAACAATAATGATTCTTCCAATCCATGAGCATAGGCTGTCTTTTAATTTGTTTGTGTCCTATTTTTTTATTTATTTAATCAGTGTTTTGTAGGTTTTCTTGTAGAGGTCTTTTACCTCTTTGGTTAAATTTATTCCTAGGCATTTTGTTGGTAGTTATTTTAAATGAGATCGCCTTCCTGACATCTTTTTCAGGTAGTTTGTTATTTGTGTATAGAACCCTACTGATTTTTGTATGTTGAGTATGCTGATTTTATATCCTGCAACTTTACTGAATTTATTGATTAGATCAAAGAGTTTTGGTGGATTACTTAAGATTTTCTAAATATAATAAAATTATGTAATCTGCAAAGATGAACAATTTGACTTTCTCTTTTCCAATTTGGATGATTTTTATTTCTTTCTCATGCCTGATTGCTCTGGCTAGGACTTCCAGTACTATGACGAATAAGGGTGGTGAAAGCGAGTATTTTTGCCTAGTTCCAGTTCTTAGAGAAAAGGCTTTCAACTTTTCCCCATGCAATATGATGTTAACTATGGGTTTGTCATATATGGTCTTTATTATATTGAGGTATGTTCTTTCTATGCCTAGTTTGTTGAGAGTTTTTAACACGAAGGGGTTTGAATTTTATCAAATGCGTTTTATGCATCTACTGAGATGATCATATATTTTTTTTTGTCCTCCATTCTGTCGAAAACATTTATTAATTTCTCTTTCAACATTATGATTTTGAGGTCCATCTGTGTTCTTAAGTGTTACAGCACAGTAGTACATTTCTTTTTGCTATTGAGGACCATTCATGTGGAAGGCTTTGTGTGCACATACATTTTGATTTCTTTTCTGTAGATGCAGAGCAATGGAATTACTGCATCCTATGGTAGATTTATGTTTAACTTAAAAAAACAGCTGCCAAACTGTTTTCTAAAGTGGCTATATCATTTTACATTCCCAGCAGCAATGTATGAGGTGCAGTTTGTTCACATCCTTGCTAACATTTGGCATTGTCACAGTTTTTGATTACAGCCATTTTTAATGGATGTTTAGTGGTATTCATTGAGGTTTAAATTTGTATTTGCCTAGTAACTAATGATGTTGAACATGTTTCATGTACTTATTAGCCATTTATATATCTCTTTAATAAAATGTCTGTTCAATTTTTTTCCCTGTTTTAAAATTGGTTTGTCTGTCTTCTTGTTATTTGGTTGCTAAAGTTCTTTGTGTGTTCCAGGTGAAAGTCCTTTATCTACTATAGCATTTGCAAATATTATCTGCCTATTTGTGACTTGGTTTTTCATTTCATTAATGATGTCTTTTGGAGAACAAAAGTTTTCAATTTTGATGAGGTCAAATTTATCAATTTTTTTGAATAGGTTTTGCTTTTGGTATTATATTTATGAAAGCTTTATCTGCCTTAAGGTCACACACAAAAATTTGCCCCTATATTTTCTTTATAAAGTTTTAGTTTTAATTATTACATTTAGGGCTGAAATTAATTTTAAATTAATTTTTGTGTATGGTGCTAGGTAAAGATGTAAGTTCTTTCTCCTCTTCCTCCTCCTCCTCTTCTTCCAAAATATAAAAGTTCCTTTTTTACATATGGATAGCCAATTGTTCAGCACTATTTGTTGAAAAGACTATCCTTTCTTTATTGAATTGTCTTACTTACCGTAAATGTGAAGGTTTTATATCAAGACTCTATTCTTTTCTACTGATCCATTTGTCAGTATGGTATTGGCATCATTTTACCAATACCACACTGACTTGATTACCATAACTTTATAAGTTTTGAAATCAGGTAGTTTAAGTCCCCCAGCTTTGTTCTGCTTGTTCAAAGTTGTTGTGTCTAATCTTGGTTCTTTATATTTCTACCTAAATTAAGACAGTTAATTTCTACAAGGGTTCCTGTGTGGATTTCGATACGGATTACATTGATTTACAGATTAATTAGGGGGGAATTGCCATGTTAGCAATATTGAGTTTTTCAATCTATGAAAATGATATATCTCTTCATTTATTTAGGTCTATTAAAAATTTGTTAGCAATATTTTTTAGTTTTCAGAAGTTCCACTTCTTTTATTAAATATATTTCTAAGTACTTTATTCTTTTTGATGCTATTGTTAATAGAATTATTTTCTTATGTTTTAGAATTGTTATATAGGACACAATTGTTTTTTATATATCTTGTATACAAACTTGTATCCTGTGACCTTGCAAAACTTGCTGATTAGTTTAAGCTGATTTTAAAAATAAGTTTCTTAGGATTTTCTGTACAAAGTTGTATTATCCAGGAAAGGTAATTTTACTTCTTCCATTTCAATGATACCTTTAATTTACTTTTCTTGCCTAACTGTACTGGCTAGAACGTTCAGTACAACTTAAATAGAAGTGGTGAGAGTAAACATTCTTGCCATGTTCCTGATCTTAGGGGGGAAAGCATTCAGTCTTTCACCATTAAGTATGATTTAACTGTACGTTTTTCATAGATAACTTTTGTAGGGTTGTAAAAACATCCTATTCCTATTTTGTTTAAAGTATTGCTTTTTCCTTTTTAATTATTACTGGGTGTTGAGTTTTGTCAAATACTTTTTCTGTGTCAATTTAAATAATCATGGTTTTTGTTCTTTATTTTGTTAATATGGTATGTTACATTAATTGATCTTTGGATCTTAAGCCAATCTGTTCTTGGTAACTCCTGCTTGACTTTAGTGCATAACTTTTTTTTTAATGTGTTGCTGGATTTGATGTGCTAATATTTTCTGAATAATTTTTGCATCTATCTCCATTAGGGCTGTTGGTCTGTAGTTGAATTTTTTGTGATGTCTTTGTCTGACTTTGGTATCAGGGCAATACTGGCGTCATAAAACAAGGTGAGAAATTCTCTGTTTTCTGAAAGGATTGATATTATTTCTTCCTTCAATATTTTTAAAATTTAATCAGTATAATCTGAAGTTTATATGTGTGTGTGGTGGAGTGTTGAGAAGATTTCAAAATTCCTTTCTCATGTTCTTTGTTCGATATATGTGGACTCAGATATTCTATTTCTTCTGAAGACAGTTTTGGTAATTTGTGTTCTTCTAGGAAATTGTCTATTTTATTTAGTTTGTCTAATTTGTTGGAATAAAATTGTTCTCTTATAATCCTTTCTTATTTCTGTCATGTCTATAATGATCTCCCATTTTTTATTCCAATTTTAGTAATTTGTGTCTTCTGTCTTATTTCTCTGCTCTAGCTAAGGATTTATCAATTTCGTTGATTTGTTTCAAAAAACAAACTTTTGGTTTTATTTATTATTTCTTATTCTCTTTCCTATTTTATTGATTTCTGTTTTGATAATTAATATTTCTTTTTCTGTGTGTTATTTCATTTATTGTTGGTTGCTATTTCTTTTCAGCTTGAAAGACTTTCTTTAGTATTTCATATAGAATAGGTCTGTTAGCAGTAATTTATATCCGTTATTTTACCTTGAAATATATTTATTTTGTTATTATTTTGAAGGATTGCTTTATTGGATATAAAGATCTTTGTTGATTTTTTTTCTTTTTTTCTTTTTTTTCTTTTTATCATACTTTAAGTTCTAGGGTACACGTGCACAACGTGCAGGTTTGTTACATATGTATACATGTGCCATGTTTGGTGTGCTCACCCGTTAACTCATCGTTTACATTAGGTATATCTCCTAATGCTATCCCTCCCACATTCCCCCACCGCACTTTTGATGGGGTTGTTTTATTTTTGTAAATTTGTTTGAGTTCTTTGTAGATTCTGGATATTAGCCCTTTGTCAGATGGGTGGATTGCAAAAATTTTCTCCCATTCTGTAGGTTGCCTGTTCACTCTGATGGTAGTTTCTTTTGCTGTGCAGAAGCTCTTTAGTTTAATTGTATCCCAATTGTCAATTTTGGCTTCTGTTGCCGTTGCTTTTGGGTTTTAGACATGAAGTCCTTGCCCATGCCTATGTCCTGAATGGTATTGCCTAGGTTTTCTTTTAGGGTTTTTATGGTTTTAGGTCTAACGTTTAAGTCTTTAATCCATCTTGAATTAATTTTTGTATAAGGTGTAAGGAAGGGATCCAGTTTCAGCTTTCTACATATGGCTAGCCAGTTTTCCCAGCACCATATATTAAACAGGGAATCCTTTCCCAATTTCTTGTTTTTGTCAGGATTGACAAAGATCAGATGGTTGTAGATGTGTGGTATTATTTCCGAGGGCTTTATTCTATTTCATTGGTTTATATCTCTGTTTTGGTATGAGTACCACGCTGTTTTGGTTACTGCAGCCTTGTAGTATAGTGTGAAGTCAAGTAGCATGATGCCTCCAGCTTTGTTCTTTTGGCTTAGGATTGTCTTGGCAATGCAGGCTCTTTTTTGGTTCCATGTGAACTTTAAAGCAGTTTTTTCCAATTCTGTGAAGAAAGTCATTGGTAGCTTAATGGGGATGGCATTGAATCTATAAATTACCTTGGGCAGTATGGCCATTTTCACGATATTGGTTCTTCCTATCCATGAGCATGGAATGTTCTTCCATTCGTTTGTGTCCTCTTTCATTTCGTTGAGCAGTGGTTTGTAGTTCTCCTTGAAGAGGTCCTTCACATCCCTTCTAAGTTGGATTCCTAGATATTTTATTCTTGTGAATGGGAGTTCACTCCTGATTTGGCTCTCTGTTTGTCTGTTATTGGTGTATAAGAATGCTTGTGATTTTTGCACACTGATTTTGTATCCTGAGACTTTGCTGAAGTTGCTTATCAGCTTAAGGAGATTTTGGGCTGAGACAATGGGGTTTTCTAAATATGCAATCATGTCATCTGCAAACAGGGACAATTTCACTTCCTCTTTTCCTTCATTTCTTTCTCCTGCCTGATTGCCCTGGCCAGAACTTCCAACACTATGTTGAATAGGAGTGGTGAGAGAGGGCATCCCTGTCTTGTGCCAGTTTTCAAAGGGAATGCTTCCAGTTTTTGCCCATTCAGTATGATATTGGCTGTGGGTTTGCCATAAATAGCTCTTATTATTTTGAGATATGTCCCATCAATACCGAATTTATTGAGAGTTTGTAGCATGAAGGGCAGTTGAATTTTGTCAAAGGCCTTTTCTGCATCTATTGAGATAATCATGTGGTTTTTAGCTTTGGTTCTGTTAATATACTGGATTACATTTATTGACTTGTGTATGTTGAACCAGCCTTGCATCCCAGGGGAGAAGCCCACTTGATCATGGTGGATAAACTTTTTGATGTGCTGCTGGATTCGGTTTGCCAGTATTTTATTGAGGATTTTTGCATCAATGTTCATCAGGGATATTGGTCTAAAATTCTCTTTTTTTGTTGTGTCTCTGCCAGGCTTTGGTATCAGGATGATGCTGGCCTCATAACATGAGTTAGAGAGGATTCCCTCTTTTTCTGTTGATTGGAATAGTTTCAGAAGGAGTGGTACCAGCTTCTCCTTGTACCTCTGGTAGAATGCAGCTCTGAATCTGTCTGGTCATGGACTTTATTTTGTTGGTAGGCTGTTAATTACTGCCTCAATTTCAGAGCCTGTTATTGGTCTATTCAGGGATTCAACTTCTTCCTGGTTTAGTCTTGGGAGAGTGTATGTCTATAGGAATTTATCCTTGTCTTCTAGATTTTCTAGTTTATTCGTGTAGAGGTGTTTACAGTAGTCTCTGATGGTAGTTTGTATTTCTGTGGGATCGTTGGCAATATCCCCTTTATCATTTTTTATTGTGTCTATTTGATTATTCTCTCTTTTCTTCTTTATTAGTCTTTCTAGTGGTCTATCAAGATTGTTGATCTTTTCAAGCAACCAGCTCCTGGATTCATTGAGTGTTTGAAGGTTTTTTGGTGTTTCTATCTCCTTCAGTTCTGCTCTGATCCTAGTTATTTCTTGCCTTCTGCTAGCTTTTGAATGTGTTTGCTCTTGCTTCTCTAGGTCATTTAATTGTGATGTTAGGCTGTCAATTTTAGATCTTTCCTGCTTTCTCTTGTGGGCATTTGGTGCTATAAATTTCCCTCTACACACTGCTTTAAATATGTCCCAGAGATTCTGGTATGTTGTGTCTTTGTTTTCATTGGTTTCAAAGAATATCTTTATTTCTGCCTTCATTTTGTTATGTACCCAGAAGTCATTCAGGAGCAGGTTGTTCAGTTTCCATGTAGTTGAGCAGTTTTGAGTGAGTTTCTTAATCCTGAGTTCTAGTTTTGATTGCACTGTGGTCTGAGAGACAGTTTGTTATAATTTCTGTTCTTTTACATTTGCTGAGGAGTGCTTTACTTCCAACTATGTGGTCAATTTTGGAATAAGTGCGATGTGGTGCTGAGAAGAATGTATATTCTGTTGATTTGGGGTGGAGAGTTCTGTAGATGTCTATTAGGTGTGCTTGGTGCAGAGTTGAGTTCAATTCCTGGATATCCTTGTTAACTTTGTGTCTTGTTGATCTGTCTAATGTTGACAGTGGGTGTTAAGGTCTCCCATTATTATTGTGTGGGAGTCTAAGTCTCTTTGTATGTCTCTAAGGACTTGCTTTATGAATCTGGGTGCTCCTGTATTGGGTGCATATATATTTAGGATAGTTAGCCCTTCTTGTTGAATTGATCCCTTTACCATTATGTAATGTTCTTCTTTGTCTTTTTTTGATCTTTGTTGGTTTAAAGTCTGTTTTATCAGAGACTATCATTGCAACCCCTGCCTTTTTTTGTTTTCCATTTGATTGGCAGATCTTCCTCCATCCCTTTATTTTGAGCCATGTGTGTCTGTGTACGTGAGATGGGTCTCCTGAATACAGCACACTGATGGGTCTTGACTCTTTATCCAATTTGCCAGTCTGTGTCTTTTAATTGGAGGATTTAGCCCATTTATATTTCAGGTTAATATTATTATGTGTGAATTTGATCCTGTCATTATGATGTTAGCTGGTTTTTTGCTCATTAGTTGACGCAGTTTCTTCTTAGCATCAATGGTCTTTACAGTTTGGCATGTTTTTGCAATGGCTTATACCAGTTGTTTCTTTCCATGTTTAGTGCTTCCTTCAGGAGCTCTTGTACGGCAGGCATGGTGGTGACAAAATCTCTCAGCATTTGCTTATCTGTAAAGGATTTTATTTCTCCTTCTCTTATGAAGCTCAGTTTTGCTGGATATGAAATTCTGGGTTGAAAATTGTTTTCTTTAAGAATATTGAATATTGGCCCCCACTCTCTTTTGGTTTGTAGAGTTTCTGCTGAGAGATCTGCTGTTAGTCTGATGGGCTTCCCTTTGTGGGTAACCCGACCTTTCTCTCCGGCTGCCCTTAACACTTTTTCCTTCATTTCAACTTTGGTGAATCTGACAATTATGTGTCTTGGAGTTGCTCTTCTCAAGGAGCATCTTTGTGGTCTTCTCTGTATTTCCTGAATTTGAGTGTTGGCTTGCCTTGCTAGGTTGGGGATGTTCTCCTGGATAATATCTCACAGAGTGTTTTCCAACTTGGTTCCATTCTCCCCGTCATTTTCAGGTACACCAATTTGACATAGATTTGGTCTTTTCACATAGTCCCATATTTCTTGGAGGCTTTGTTCATTTTTTTTTTTTTTTACTCTTTTTTCTCTAAACTTCTCTTCTCGCTTCATTTCATTCGTTTTTTCTTTAATCACTGATACCCTTTCTTCTAGTTGATCGAATTGGTTACTGAAGCTTGTGCATTCATCACATATTTCTCGTGCCTTGGTTTTCAGCTCCATCAGATCATTTAAGGACTTCTCTACACTGGTTATTCTAGTTAGCCATTCGTCTAACCTTTTTTCAAGGTTTTTAACTTCTTTGTTATGGGTTCGAACTTCCTCCTTTAGTCCAGAGAAGTTTGATTGTCTGAAGCTTTCTTCTCTGAACTCATCAAAGTCATTCTCCATCCAGCTTTGTTCTGTTGCTGGTAAGGAGCTGCGTTCCTTTGGATGGGGAGAGGCGCTCTGATTTTTAGAATTTTCAGCTTTTCTGCTGTGTTTTTTTCCCTTTTGTGGTTTTATCTACCTTTGGTCTTTGATGATGGTGACGTACAGATGGGGTTTTGGTGTGGATGTTCTTTCTGTTTGTTAGTTTTCCTTCTAACAGTCAGGACCCTAAGCTACAGGTCTGTTGGAGTTTGCTGGAGGTCCACTCCAGGCCCTGTTTGCCTGGGTATCCGCAGCTGAGGCTGCAGAACAGCGAATATTGCTGAACAGCAAATGTTGCTGCCTGTGTGTTCCTCTGGACGCTTCATCTCAGACGGTTACCCAGGTGTGTGAGGTGTCAGTCTGCCCCACTGGTGAGTGCCACCCTGTTAGGCTACTCAGGGGTCAGGGACCCACTTGAGGAGGCAGTCTCTCCGTTCTCAGGTCTCAAACTCTGTGCTGGAAGAACCACTACTCTCTTCAAAGCTGTCAGACGGGGACATTTAAATCTGCAGAGGTTTCTGCTGCCTTATGTTTGGCTATGCCCTGCCCCCAGAGGTAGAGTCTACAGAGGCAGGCAGGCCTCCTTGAGCTGCAGTGGGCTCCACCCAGTTCCAGCTTCCCAGCAGCTTTGTTTACTTACTCAAGCCTCAAGAATGGTGGGCACCCCTCCCCCAGGTTCGCTGTCACGTTGCAGTTAGATCTCGGACTGCTGTGCTAGCAATGAGCGAGGCTCCGTGGGTGTAGGGCCCTCTGTGCCAGGCATCGGATATAATTTCCTGGTGTGCTGTTTTCTAAGACCTTTGGAAAAGTGTAGTATTAGGGTGGGAATGACCCCACTTTTTCCAGGTGCTGTCTGTCAAGGCTTCCCTTGGCTAGGAAAGGGAATTCCCTGACCCCTTGCACTTCCTGGTTGAGGCGATGCCTCGCCCCGCTTCGGGTCTCACTCGGTGGGCTGCACCCACTGTCCTGCACCCACTGTCCAACACACTCCAGAGAGATGAACCCAGTACTTCAGTGGGTAATGCAGAAATCACCCATCTTCTGCGTCACTCATGCTGGAAGCTGTAGACTGGAGTTGTTCCTATTCGGCCATCTTGGAACCCTGTTGGATTATTTTTTTCTTTCAGGAATTTGAATATGTCTTTCTAATGGCTCCTGACCTACATTATTTCTAGTGATATATGTTATTAATTAAGTTGCTGATGCTGTGTACATAAGGTGTTTTTATTTTACTGTACTGCTTTAAAGATTTTTTCTTTGTCTTTTGATGATTTTCAATAATTTGAACATAATGTCTCTAGGTGTGGATGTCTGTATTTTTTTCTATTCAAAACTTGTTAAGTTTCTTAAATATGTAAATTAATGATTTTCTTCAAATTTGAGAAGTTTTCAGCCATTATTTCTTCACGTACTTTTCTGTCCTTTTTTTCTCTTTCTAAAATTCCCATTACACATGTCTTAATAAGCTTGATATTGTTTCACAGATCTCTGAAACTCTGTTCATTTTTCTTTAAGCTTTCAAACAGAACAGAGAGGTTCCTTGGACTGGATAGTTTCTATTGATCTCTCTTTGAGTTTACTGATTCTTTCTTCTTCCATTTCAAATATACTGCTGAGCTCAATGAATTTTTCATTTCAGCTCTTATACTTTTCAACTCTAGAATTTTTATTTGGTTTTCTTTTATAGTTTCTACTTCTTTATTGAGATTTCCTATTTGTTGAGTCATTGTTATATTTTACTTTAATTCTTTGAACACAGATTCTTTAAGTTCTTTCAATGTATTTATTATAGCTGCTTTGAAGGTTTTTTCAGAATCATTTTTTGCCACTTATTTGCCATTTATTAATAGTAAACTGCAGCATATTTTCTCTTTTTGTTCTAAACATAATTTTAAGAGTATTTTGTTAACATTATCATTTTCAGGCTTTTCTCTATTTAAGCATTACAAATTTTAATACTTCTTTACTAAAAAGATCTTTTACTAAAATGACTTTTGTCATTGTCCTTGTCTACGTGTTCTCTCCCCCTATCTTTTAAAAATCTGATGTCACCAAAAATCTGATCTCTTTCCTGTACAGCTCTTATAGCCTGTATCCACAAGGATTCCTTATGTTGTAAGAAACAGAGAACCCAACTCAGACTTATTTAAACAATAAAGCAAACTCATTAGCTTATGTAAGTAGCATGTATTGAGGTAAAGCTTCAGGTACAGCTTAAAACTAGGACTTATTTCCTTTCTCTCTGTATCTTGGCTCTATTTATTTAATATTATTTCTAAGTCTCAAGAAAGCTTTCCCCTCATAGTTGAAATATGGTTTCCAGTAAATCCTGATTCTACATTCTTCCGTATTCATATGGTTATTTATACGGAAGAAAGAAAAAGTCTCTTCTGATTACTTTGCAGAATAATAAAGAGGAGTTTCTTAGGCAAAACTCTTAGAAAATAAATTTTAAAGTCTTATTTCTTCTACTTGAGCTAATGCTCACATGTAAACCAATCTGTGTGACTGGGGAACTATGAAGGGATCACCATGGCATTTGAGAATCTTAAGTCACTGATCTATGAATGAAGGAAGAGATGAATTCCACAACTGAAAACAAAGGTATATTGGTCAGAGTTATCCACAGGGACAGGACCAATTATATATATAACATATATGAGTTTATTTAACAAAAATAATGAAGTATTTTTGTTGTTTTGTCCAACCTTCCTCCCTTTCTCTACCATGGGCCCTAGTTACATTTTACCCAGTTCTTGTGGATTACAATTCAATTCTTGTGGATTACAATTACAACAGATGGACTGTTTAACTTGTCACTAGCTCTGTGTTCTGAGAAAGGAAGTTGTCAACAAGGTGAGCTAAGAACTTACAGAATCATTGCTTTTCAGTTGAGAGGACTTTCAGCAAATGTCCTTATATAGTCTCCCATCACTATTTTGTCTTACCTCTTTGTTAGTTTTATCATCCTCAAAATACAATACTCTCTGTTCTTTCTGTGTGTCATATAGTTTATTGTGTTTTCCAAGTTGAATCCATTGTCTGTGACATTTCTCAGAACTTGTCAAGAACAGGGCTAGGGTTCCCAGAGATGGGTTGCACCCTGTGGTCAAGTAGGAGTGTGTGTGGGGTGTGTGTGTGTGTGTGTCTGCATGCCTCTTTAAAAACTGGAGTGGTTATCAGTTTGTCAGTCCATATTTGGAAGTGAGTTGCTTAGTCAGTATCTAAGAGGTTGCAGGAAGAATGGATAGAGAGATAGGTTGAAGGAAAAGCCTGAAGGACTGAAAGACAGGCTGAAGGTGGTCTCAAGGACAAAGGAAGAGAATGAACCAATGGTTGGAAATAGTAGGACACAGATGAGGTATGGATAGATGGATGTCAATTAAGCTCAGAAATCGGTTATGATACTGAGTAATTCATTGAGGGTCATTCAGTCAACAAATGCTTATTGAGAATTTAATAATAATCGTTACTATTGATTGAGCTCTTACTTTGTGTCATGTACTTTACTGAGCACTTTATTTATTTAATCCCTGCAATGATCTTATTATCCCCACTTTACAAAAAGAAAACAGAGGCATGGATATCTCAAATAGACATTTTCCCAGATCTCAGCTTGTAAGCCAGAGTTCAAGTGTAGGGCTTCTGACTGTAGAGCACCTTCTCCTAGTTACTGCATTGTACCATGTGCTAGACTTTGAGCTATGGTGGTGAACATGGCAGACACAGTCTTTATCTTCAGGGAGATAGAGTCCATTCTTTGTATTCTTCTGTACAGCTAAGTTCATAGCACTAGACTGGGGGTAGATGTTCTAACAAGGAGAGCACTCATCTCACAGCTCTATAATTTTTTTTTTTTTTTTTTGCAGAATTGCAAAAATCTGTTAAGAAGAAATCCTACATCTTTAAAGAATTGATATGTGACTTATTTCTGTGGGGTTAGATATTGGCATGAAATTTGCCAGATGGTTAAGTTGCTCTTGCTAATCAGGAGAAAAAAGGACTTTTGAGCAAAAGACAACTTAGGAAAAAGCCTTCTTTCTCCAAAATTCAGACAGGAATTTAAAACCACTACAATAAGAGAAGGGGAAAAGTAAATGGAAAAAACTTGGCTATGCCAGATAGTATTATTAATTTGGATAGGAAAACTTTTCCAGTGCTTTTTAAAACAATTTAAGCCATAAGTTGAATGTAACAAGCCTTCTATTAGACTTGAATGCCTGCATTATGATAATTATAAGCACACCTTTCACCACTGTAATATTTTTCCTCTTAGGAGCTGTATGGCAAAGAGAAGTTTTGTGAAATTTTATTGCATTGTTATATAAATTTGAAACTGCATTATATATTTGTTTCTCCTACTGTAAATTAAATACACTTTAAGAAAGGAAGTGGTGCTTTTGATCTTTCAAGGGAGCTCGGCTATTAGACAATTTCAAGTTTTAGAGGTAGACTGAAAGGACAGAATATAACAGGACAAATGTAAGCTCTGTGGGGGAAAAGCTCTTTCCTTTTTCTTCATTGCAGTGTCTACAGTGCTGTAGGCAGTGCCTGGCCTATAAATAAATACATGGTTTATGGCAAATAATAAACACAGATGTGAATTAAGGACTCTGAATATATAGAGGAAAGAGCAATTTACTCAGCCTAGAATGCTGGGAGAAGGTGACCAAAGGAGGTGGCGGGAACTTTTCACCCTGGACTTGATTTGGACAAATCTTTATGGGGTAGAGACATTTAGGCCAAATCAAGCATCTGAAAAGGCATATTGCATTATTAGGCTAGGGCACCCTCCTGTATGTTCCCACAGTTTTCTGAGCATTTTTCTGCCATCACACATATGGCACTGCATTTCTCTTAACTTGCATAGGGGAATGGCTCAGTTGTGGTGCCCTGGTGCCCTTGCATATTTCCACATGGGCTAAGTAGGCAAGGCTTGATCATGACCTGACCTGAGTCTGATACAGTGCCCTGTGATATCTCCTTGAATAATGGGAGATGAGCCTGGAAAGAAGCCACCATGAGGCAGTTTCTCATATCTCGTGGGAGGTTGCTATGAGGGGCTTCCTCATTCATCTCCCTGGTTGTGACTGAGAGCAGGACTTTCTGCTTCATTTCTTGCCACCTCCATTTAGAGGACAGCTGCAGGCTTCTATGTGTGTCTACTAAACTACTTGCCTGTACGTTAGAGTTAGTTCCTTCATGACAGAGTAACACACCACTCATGCCATCTGCTGCCTGGTTCGCCAGCTTAGTGCTCTCCTGTGGGCGAGAGGAGAGGGTGCTGACACCAAGCTGATAGTGCTTTGGCTGTCTGGATAAGTAACACAGTGTCTGAATCTTTAAGATAGTTGCCACCTTACCACAGAAATCTAGGGAAATGAGCAAGCCAACATAGCTGAGTAGTCATTGCTGCTGCTCGGTCACTGCTTGCCCAATTGGCAACATGTCTGTCACTAGATTACAAGCTCATCTGTGTTCTTATCACCTAGCAGAAGGTTTTGCACAATTGCCTAATAAGTGTTTCGTTTTGTTTTTTCTTGACAGAATGGATGAATTAATCAATGATTAAGAAGTGAGTACTAGCAAATTTCTTGTGCCAGGACTAAAGATGGAGTGTAGGATGAGTAGTAGAAGATGTAACAACTGGGACTGGATTATAGATGGTCTTTGTATTAGTCTATTCTCACACTGCTATAAAGAAATATCTGAGACTGGGTAATTTATAAAGAAAAGAGGTTTAATTGGCTCATGATCCTGCATGCTGTACAGGAGGCATGATGCTGGCATCTGCTTGGCTTCTGGGGAGGCCTCAGGAAACTTACAGTCATGGCACAGGGTGAAGGGGGCACATGCACGTCACATGGCCAGAGCAGGAGCAAAAGAGGAGGAGGAGGTGTTACACATGAAACATCCACATCTCCAAAGACTCACTCACTATTGTGAGGATAGTACCAAGGGGATGGTGCTAAGCCATTTGTGAGAAATCTGCCCACATGATCAAATCCCCTTCCACCAGGCCCCACCTCCAACACTGGAGGTTACAATTCCACATGAGATTTGGGTGGGGACACAGATTTAAACCATATCAGTCCTGTGGGCAAGGCAGTGCCCTGAAGACTTTAAAGTAAGAGAAGAACATGACTGTATCTGTGCTTCTAGGAACTCTAGTAGTAATGCTGAGATTGGAGATCAGCCCACCAATTAAGAAACTTTAAATATGTGAAAAACGATGGGGATCTAAATTCAGAGCATCTCAATGAGATTGAAAGTGAGGCACTAGATTACATTTGTTTTTATTTCTCTTTTTTGATTTAAGCAATAGAACTGGTAATGATTCAATATAAAAGAAAAAACAGAAGGCAAAAATGAGTGTGATTTAGTAGATTTTTATTTTGCTTTGTGAGTTTTGCTCTAAGAAATGCTTACTATTTAATTACTTGACTTTTTTCAGAGTATTTAAAAGTTAATTTTATATTTGAATAATTATGTATTCAATGTCCGGAACTGCTCCATTTTAAAATTTTGATTATACATTTCTGAGGCTGCTAAGATGTTTGTTTAATCACTTCACTAACTAGTGCCTGCTCACATCTTAGTAGCAAAGTCTGCCATTAGACACTTCTGGATTACAAGCACCTTGAGGACAGGAACCATACATTATTTATAACATTTTTCAGCCATGTCTTTCTTTTATTTACAGTTTATATTCAATGCAAATTAATTCCATAACATAGGAAGTTACTATGAATCAAAAAATAAATACACAAACACAATATACAATCCAAAATAGATGTACAGTATTCTAGAATGAAGCAAAAGTGTGTTCATTCACACACACAGTAGCTTCAATCTGTTCGATCTGTTTGTTTCCATGTAGTTTTCTAAAGATGGAAAAAAATGACTTTGGTCAACAAGACTACTGTGGCCATATTAGGTAACTGGATCATCTAAGCATCAGCATGTGACCATGCAAACAAAAGACTTCAGGGAGTGTCTATTTTTAAAAAGGTTTCTGTGTGTCAAGGCAGCTGTAAAGGATTTACTGCAGAATCAAGCCCACTTTTAGGCTTAGGACCAGATTCTAACTATTTAAAAATATTGACTGGTAACAAGAAATGTGGCTATTCTGATCAATAGTTTTTTTTTTTTTTTTTTTTTTTTAAATATATACAGAAAGAGTATAAAAGTTTTTGTGAATTTAATGCAAATTAGCTTCCAGTCTTTACTTCCCAAATACTTGGTTTGCAGTTTTGACTCCTTTACATTTTTGCATTTTTAATTTCAAGAGTCGTAATTTTACCTTCAAAACAGATCATTTTTTAAAATTGTAAAAAGTTTTCAACATATGCAGAAATAAAAAGCATTTTGAAATTAGTCGTGGTGAATGTAATTCTATTCTTGGAATCATTTTAGCTAAATGTAGTGCTCTTATTGTATGGAAGTAAGTGATAGGAAATGTCTACCATTTGACTCTATATGGATACTCAAGAGTTACTCAGAATGCTTGCACCTAGGCATAGACTTTAATTCATCACTGCCCTGGTACATGTCAATTACTACATAAAAGGTCAAATGCAATGTCAAATTCAAAGCCTCAAGAGGAAAGTGAGTTGAGTTCCCAAGGGAACAGAGATAGCTCAACAATATAAACCTTCATCTAGAGTATATCAGCATTAAATTACTGCTGTTGAAACAATATGTTGAGGATTTACGGTAACACCTGGAAGTTCCTTCTAATGTACATATAAATAAAATCATGGAAGCTTTTTGTATTACCTGTTTTATGGCCTTATAGAATTAATGAACCAAATGAAAACTGAATCTCCATTCCACAATCACATCCTTTATTTCTATTCTTATTTTCAAGGTAGTGTTAAGTGTCCATATTTCTTAAGCCACATTCAAGGAAATCATGTCTTAACTATTTTGGGTATTGCCACTCGTTCATCTTGTATATGAAACTCCAGCAGATTTAATATTGGCATCCATCATCTAGTCAGACCTCTCACATGTTCTTCAAACCAATCAAATTTGGGATTCTCAATATTTTCTGTGTCAATAAAAGGTGTGCAATTAGTAGATTCGATGAAGACCTATTTTTCCTTGCCACATTGGACTTCCAGATGCCATTTGGATTGGGTTTAGAAGACGGGGAAGTACAGATGTTTCTTGGCCTGAGTCTCTTAATAGTAGAGATGTAGAAGAGAGAGTGAGACCACAAAGAGACTGGCTGTTGACTGCAGGGCACCACCAACTGCCTCAGCGGTGGTATTAACTGGATTTGGGGCAGCCGAAGTACTCTGGGAGGAGTTACTTGAAACTGTTACAACAGCTGTTTGATTGGAATAAATTTGTGTGGGTAGGAGCAGTGCCAACAGCAGCAGCCCCAGCCTGAACCTGGCCAGCGTTGCTCTGCCCATGTCCCCTCCGTTGGTGTCAGCGTGTCTCACTGGATGCTGGGTGCTTGGAGAACTGCTGGTTCTGGGTGGGCACAGGAAAAGTCCATTATTTATAATTTTATATTATTTGTAGCACCAAGTGTGGTGTTAGATCCATAGTAGATGCTTAATAAATATTTAATGAATGACTGCTTTACCTACTTAATTATGTAAAAGTCTTATCTGAAAATCCCAAGATTTAAAAAAACCCACAAATATAAAATTTAACTATAGATGTCACATCTCACAACGCCTTTCATCTTTGATTTTATCTTCTCAAATAACATTTATAACATACCTAATCTGTTGCCAAACATATCATAGGCAATTCAGATATAAATGAAATAAAAAGGATCCCTTTGCTTTAGAAGCATGGCATTTTGTTAGAGAAACAAGACATATCCTTAGGTGAAACTCCTAAATGACAAAACAGAACAAATGTTACTACATACCAAATGATCTCTAAGGGGAAAGATCATTGTGAGATGGTTTCTTAGTAATAAATTTTGCAAAAAGTTGGAATTTTATGATATATTTATTAAATTAAGTTTATCATTTAATACAGATTTTCCATTTGATTTTAAAGTAAAACAGTCTCAGGTGAGGGAAACAGGTGAGCAAATATTCACAGAAGGTAAAAAGAGGTAAAGTATCAGAGGCCAAATTTTATATTCAGAAAAACTGAGTTATCGTAGCGAGAAGTATCTGAGAGCTATGCATTTGAAATCTACCACTAAAAATTAGGTGTATGTTGTCTTTAATGATTTATAGTACATGTACAATCATCATGTCACTCACTGAGGGCAGCTGCAATTTTCATCTCAAAAACACAGAATGTCCTTAAAGGAAAAATCATGGAAACACATCATTCAAGAGCCTCCTGGAAGGGAATTTTTAATTTACTCATTGGGTTTTAAGTAAATGGAAGCTTACTCAATGAACATTTAAATCTAATAAATAGTTTTCTAGTAATCGTAATGTATTATTAATAATCTCAGAATACTTTATCTCACTCACATTCTATGGATCGAAAGTTGGTACGTGTGCACCCTAGCCTTGGAAAAATGGTTTAGTAAGAACAATTGCATTTGCTTTAGGGTGTGTTCAAGTAGTAGCCATGCAAGTTAGTTCACTTCTTATAGTTTATTTCCTTATCTTTATAAACCTGTTTTCCTCAGTTTTTCCAAAGCCCAGTATACAGTTTTTTCTCTACTTTATTCAATGGCTTCACTCCAAATAATTAGATTGTTGTTTGAAGCAGAAATGTGTTTTATTCTTATGTGTTGTGCACCGTGTAGGTACAAACTGATAAATACCTTTGCTGACCAATTAACCAAAAAGCCTCCTCTCTTTTACCCTTTTTCAGTGGAGGCCGCAGCTGTACACAGGTAACTGTTCTTCTGGACATTGTTTTAAAATGGTTTGTTCTCTTCGTAGAAAGTAGATAACTTCAAAACAAGGTGGTGACTGTTATTGAAATTATAAATTATATAGGGGCTCTCTGTTTTATGTCTGATGTATTTGTTAATATTTAGAATTAATTCCTACTTCTGAAAAATATGTCAAGCTTCTTATTACAATACATAACATTTTTAATAAAAATAAACTAAAAACTAGTGGATGGTAGCAGTGAGCTTGATATTAGGAATTCAGTAGGACATTTGGATTGAAATGCTCTAGTTTCTTAACATTCAAGGAGAGATTCCAAATCTGTTTATCTTCTGATCAGCACAAGTAAACAGAAATATAGGACATTGTAAAATTGGTCGGTGGTACCTTTAAATCTTGAGCTGGCTAGAGGGTCTGAGCTGGAAGCAGCCGGAATTTTCTAGTCAGTCTTTTCTATTTTATTGTGACCACTCACCCTGGGGAAATGGGTACTGGCCTGAAGGTTGCACATGCCGTGCAGTTTTTACACAGAGTGTTTGTTGTTCCAGGGTCCTGTTTGATTAGATTCCTAATTTTCTTATATCTAGATCAGAATTGTAAAAAATGAGCTTCGTGCTTGTTAGAGTGGACTAGATGAGATATATCTTGTTATTTGGAAGGCTCCAAAAGGAGATATTGAAAAATGCTTAAAATGGGGTTCGTTGCTCTAGAAATAAAGCCAAGCTTCTGAAGGTTATTCTCAGTGACTGCAGCTCTGGCAGCAGAGCAGCAGAAGGGAAAGGTAATTAGTCTTGGAACTTTGCTTTTTATACTTGGCTTTAAGTGAGGACACCAGCAGCAGATAGCAATATTTAAATGTGTTGAAATAAAGCTTGGAAACCATGTTAATTTTCAGTTGGAATCCAAGAAATGTTCTTCTTATGATTTCTGTTTACAGGAAGAAAAATTTTACTGGTATTCAGCCCAAATATGAAAGTAGCTATGAATGCCAGGTTCCTGGGTATTAAAGGAAGTAGGCATTAAGTTGGGGTGTATATTAGTCTGTTCTCAGGCTGCTGATAGAGACATACGAGAGACTGAGTAATTTATAAAAGAAACAGGTTTAATTAACTCACAGTTCAGCATGGCTAGGGAGGCCTCACAATCATGGTGGAAGGCAAAGGAAGAGCAAGACACGTCTTACGTGGTAGCAGGTAAGCCAGCATGTGCAGGGAAACTCCCCTTTATAAAATCATCAGATCTCATGAGACTCATTCACTATCATGAGAACAGCATGGGAAAAACCCGCCCCCATGACTCAATTACCTTCCACTGGGTCCTTACCATGACATGTAGGGATTATGAGAGCCACAGTTCAAAATGAGATTTGGGTGGGGACACAGCCAAACCACATCAGGGGAGATTTAAATTTGGACATATCAAATATTTGTCTAAGTTAGAATCATCCATTTCTGCCTGCTAGTAACTTGTTTATGCCCTTTTGAACAAAGAACAACTTAAGGCAATTGAGCTATAAACAATGGTGATTTTTATTGACGATAGCCTAAATGATCTAAATTATAGGTGGTATGAGGAGAGAGCTGGCTAGTAAAAAATAAACAAATAAATAAAAAGAAGAAAAGCCATCGTTTCTTCAATTGTTCAGTTAAATTTAGTTGACCTTAATGGGAAAAGTGGAACTTCTACAGATTGTTAAAATTATCCTACTTCCTCTTTTCCCCAGATTGACTTATGACATTTAAACAATCATTCAGACACCTGAGTCCATGAATTTAAGCGAAGTGTCTCCAAGAGGATAGATTGCAATTGTGTTTTTAAGAGTCTGAATAAGCCTAAGAAAGTCTGATTCAAATGACAAAGAAACCTCATTGGGAGACACAGATGAGTTGAATGATGTGGTTTGGAACTTTCTAGGAGTTAACCTTACAATGATGAGAATCCTGTGACTTTCATTGTTTGTTGGTTGGTTTAGTGATACAGAAATGTAATTCATTCAACCATAATTTCAGTAGAATTTCATTAACTCCTTAAAAATGTTCTCATTTATGGTTCTGAGGACATGCTTCTAGGCACAAAGATAACATTTGAACTTTAGAAATGGTTGAAGATACACTGAGTATAGAATCTGAAAATCAACAGGAGAGGCTGATGTAATTTGACCTGGACTCCGGAAGGTTGAGGCTAGTTTAATATGTAAACTTTTAGCCTTGGGCACTTTTAGTAATACAGCTAGGTCTCCAGGTTTCTCTTCTTGGGTGCTAGGTTTTCTACATTCTATTTGCTGTCTTTTGCTTTCCAGAGCACAATTATCCAGGACTGAGTTCATTTCAATGATGACTTTAGGTCACCTCTTCTAAGAGAGTCATTTCTCTGCCCAGTATTATATTAGGCCATGTGAGAGTATAGATAAATAAAATCCAGTATTTAAAGTATTCCTAAAGAAATTTATAGTGTGACAGGAGGAAGAAAATATATGTAACAAATCTATTTAATAAAAACTAGAAAACAAAGTAGAGGAAGTGTGTGCTATACCTTGGCAAAGATAAGGTGTTATGGCTGAGATAACAGAAGGAACAAAGGTATAGAGACTGATTATGTCTGAGAAACAGAGTAAATAGTATAGCACCCTTCTTACCTATTATACACAATGTAGTTCTCTGCCTTACCTACTTTAGCACAGTTAAACATACCCAGTCATACTTGTTATATCATAGGATAGCACTCTATCTTACTATGGCAAATGACAGTACCTTAGGTTACCCACGGTATTAAAATGCAGTCCCCTATCTTACCCACTGCATCACAGTGCAGTCCCCTATCTTACCCACAGCATCACAGTGCAGTCCCCTATCTTACCCACTGCCTCACAGTGCAGTCCCCTATCTTACCCACTGCATCACAGTGCAGTCCCCTATCTTACCTACTGCATCACAGTGCAGTCCCCTATCTTACCCACTCCATCACAGTGCAGTCCCCTATCTTACCCACTCCATCACAGTGCAGTCCCCTATCTTACCCACTGCATCACAGTGCAGTCCCCTATCTTACCTACTGCATCACAGTGCAGTCCCCTATCTTACCCACTGCATCACAGTGCAGTCCCCTATCTTACCTACTGCATCACAGTGCAGTCCCCTATCTTACCCACTGCCTCACAGTGCAGTCCCCTATCTTACCCACTGCATCACAGTGCAGTCCCCTATCTTACCCACTCCATCACAGTGCAGTCCCCTACCTTACCCCACTGCATCTCAGTGCAGTCTTCTGTCTTTCTCACTACATCACAGTGCAGTCCCCTATCTTATCCACTGCATTACAGTGTATTCCTTTATCTTACCTTCTACACCACAATGCAGTCTCCTTACCTGCTGCCTCATAGTGCAGTCCCCTATCTTACCTACTGCATCATAGTGCAATTCCCTAATCTTACCTCCTGCATCATAATGCCATCCCCTATCTTACCTACTGTGTCACAGTACAGTTCCCTGTTACTTACTGCATCACAGTGCAGTCCCCTATGTTACTCAATGCACCTAGTTCAGTCTGCTGTAGTGTACTGGGGTGCATTGAGTCAGATGCCTATATTGTGAGATAGCAGGAAATATAGAGCACTGTACAGCACGTAGCATGGTGTTAGGCCCATAGTAGATGTTTCATAAATACAGTACTGTCTAGTACTCTATTTTTCCTGCTGTCTCACAGTATGGGCATAGTGAGAAGTGGGAAGATATGGGAGAAAAGGAAAGTCACCTTGGAATCTAAGTTTATTCATAAGCTATCTCAGGTTATCTTTCTAACCTCATCTCCTACTTCTTCATTTATTTATTCACCAAACTTTTATTACGTGTGCATTATGAGCCAGGTGCTGTGCTAGGAGCTGATGATACACTTTTCAGGAAAAATGACTGTTTCTGACTGATAGAGCTCATAAACAAATGGAGGAGGGGTTAGACATTAATCAAATTATAGCACAAATAAATATATAATTTCTGATTGCTGTTTTAATTTTGTACTTCTGTTTAAGATGAAAACACACAAAAAGCTCTCAGAAGGTGAAAGGATCTGTGACTCAGTCTGGAGTGCCACTAGGTGAAATGGGGAGGGGGAGATGATCAGGGAAAGTTTCCCCATGGAAGTGATGCTTGAGTTAAAACCTAATGGATAAGGAGGAATAAATAAATAAATGGGCAGGGGTGGGATGGTATTCTAGGGAGACGGAGCAGTGTCTATGAATCATCTAAGGTTGGGGGCAGGAGCATCACAGATTTAAGTAACTAAAAGAAGGGCTGAGTGCAGAGCTGCAAGTGAGGCAGAAAGGGACATGAGACAAGGCTGGAGGGAGAAGCAGGAGCACAATCAAGCAAGATCTTGCTAAGGATTTTAGTCTATCCCAAGACCAACAGGGAGCCTTTGAAGAGTTTTAGGTGGGAGATTTACAAATGAGATTCGCATTTTAAAATATTATTTTGCTACACTATAGGGAATGCATTGGGTCAGAAAGAGTATGGGGAAACCGATATGAGGCTACTGCAGAAACCTAGGGAGGAGAGACAGACTTGACAGCAGTGGTGGAAATAATCAGAGGTGGACCTCAATGAAAGAGCAAAAACGTGGTATTTGGAGATAGATTGGCTATTGGAGGTAAGAAGATTGAAGTGTCAAAGACACATATGAGGGTTCTTCTGACTTGTCAAACTGAAAGGATGATGGTGATGTCCCAGGGACAGGAAACTGAAAGAGGGCTGGGGTTGAATCTGTGGCTTTGGTGAGAGGAATTTAGGCATGTTGATTGGAGAAGATATTCAAGCAGAGCTTTCAAGGGGTGAAATGTATATATGTGTCTGGAGCTTCAGGCAAAGATACATGTTTAGGAGCCATCACATATAACCAAAACAATGGAATTGGATAAGGTTAGTTAGTGAAGTAGCATACCATGAAAGGAGCCAATGATTTAACTTTGGTGAACTCCAATAATTCACTGCCTTGAAATGAGTATAGGCTTGTAAAGGCGATTGAGAAAGGGCTGCCAGAGAGGAGCAAAACCAGGAGAATCCAAAGCTTTATGGAAATCAAAGAAGATGGTGCTTCTAGAATGAGGGAGTGGTCTGTTTGAATCTTTGAAAGGAGATATAGTATGTAGTGTTTTCCAAACTCAAGTCCATGGAGCCTTTCTTCTCTGAATATTAGGACCATATAATCCCAGTGCCACCTAACCACCTATCTCCCCACATAAATTCAGTTTGGAAATTTAGGTAGTAATAAGCAACATTTATCTGAAGAAAATTTTATGTAATATTCCTATTAAACTTTAAAGCAAAATACTTAATAACCATTTTTATTGTAGATGTGAGCATCTTCTTCTGTTAATAATACCTTCTTACCTGAGATAGATGTGACTTGAAGAGGAGATTAAAACTGAGTTGAAAATAGACATTTTATTATTTAAGAAAAAGTGTAGCTGGCTGCCATGGCATATGCCTATAGTACCAGTGGCTCAGGAGCCTAAGGTATAAGGATTGCTTGAACCCAAAAGTTCCAGACCAGCCTGGGCAACATATAGAGACTCTGTCTCAAAAAAAAGTGTAAATCAAATGAAACACCACATGTTCTCACTTATAAATGAGTGAACAATGAGAGCTGAACAATGAGAACACATAGACCCAGGGAGGGGAACAACACACAGGGGCCTGCTGGGGAGTGGGGGGAGGGAGAGCATCAGGATAAATAGCTAATTCATATGAGGCTTAATACCTAGGTGATGGGTTGATAGGTGCAGCAAACCACCATAGCACATGTTTACCTATGTAACACACCTGCACATCCTGCACATGTACCCCAGAACTTCAAATCAAATCAAATCAAATCAAATATTTAAAAAGTATAAATCAGAAAACTTCTATTATTTCTATGATTATTAAATGAATATGAATGGTGGCTTTCTTATTAAAAATTTATTTGCCTACTAAATTATTTTAGAGCACAAACATACATCTTAAACCCATCACTGTAAAAATATATAACACACATCCCAGAGAGATGAAAGAGGTCTCTAGAAGATTATGTGACATGTTTTCTTTGACTGCCTCTATTACTGTATGGAATTTACACCTCGTAGTGGCCACAACATACAAATATGCATATGTATGTTTTTCCCCATTTCCTTTGCCATGTAAAACTTTTGTCTTCTCTACAGAAATGTACATGGGGAGATTGATGTTCTCGTCTATCCACCTCACCATATAGTTTTTACAATGGTTTCTCAGTCGTTAATATATTTCTGTGGAATATGTGTAAATAGACATGAGCAAACTGTCTAAAAGTTATTCAGCTACTCAGTGAACCATGTAATCTGTTGGTTCAGAGACAACAGATAATAGAGTGAGATATTTGCGTTACCACCCACACACTCTATGTAGCATCTATGCTCCAAAAGTCAATTTGTGTTCTGTTGGAGCATGTCTCATCACACTGTATTATCGCATTGGGGATAGGACATTTGGATAATGACTATCTGATTCAGAAAAAAAGAGACTATTTAGTGAATTGAATATCTTTGAGATGGGAATTTTGAATTAGAATTTGGTTCTAGCCTTGGTTAATTTGATACTTTCTCTGTGTTTCATCACTGTTTTTCTCTCTTTTAACAATGCAAGTTAGAAATAACCTTGTTAATTAACATCTATTTTTAGGTTGATGGCATGACATAGCCAAGACAGAGTGGGAACATGCCAGGACTACCGTAGCACAAGCAATAAAACTCCTTTCTAAAGGAAAGGTAGATGTTGGAAATAAAAATGGAAGGTATCCTTTGTAGGAGTACTTAGAGGATATACCTATTCTGAATAGTCAGAATTAAGAAAACTGTTAACTAAGAGGCTTAGTTGGTAGGCAGCCCTCTTACTCAACAAAAGTAGCTGAGGTCTGGGTGATAGTAAGGCATTTCCCCTTCTCAGAAACTTTCATTGACTCTCTCTTATCCCCACAATTAGGTCCAACTCCCTCTACACTATATTTCAAGTTTACATTTATATCTTTAACTTCAGCATCCTGTCTTCCCATCAAATTAAGCTATCCTAACTCTTCTGTGTGTATGCGTGTGTGTGTGTGTGTATTATATATAATTTTAAAAATCTTCTCTATGGCTTTGATAATGCTGTTTCCCCATCATGTCTACATGTCTCATTCCCATCTACCTTGAAGGGCCAGCTCATTTCTTTCTTGTTGATGGAGCACTTGTTGACCTCTTCTGCCTAGAAGCGATTTCATAGCACTTCATCTGCACCTCTCCTAAGGCAATTAGCACCTTCCTTCTTTATTTTGATTATGTATACACGTATTTTATTTCTCTTTCTAGACTGAAATCTCCTATTTATGGAATTTATGAGTGGTTAGCTAGATCAATGAAAGGATGAGATAAGGAGAAATTCTCAAATTAAAGGGAGGAGATTTGTCTAGGTAACAGTATATTTGAACTTTTGGAATAACCTGGAATGTATCCAGTCTTCTCTCAAGAACCACCCGTAGATTCAGTAGACTTAAATAAGTATAGATATAGGCATATGTTTTGCTTATTTTTAAAATTTTAGTAGACAATTATAGGTTTTCTTGTATGGGAACAATTAAGTATATGGGCTCAATAGATTGGTTGACTAAGTAGATTGAACTGGAGCAGAATATGTCAGATTGGGTGGGAGAAGCCTGGTGGGTAGACTGTGAGGTCGTGATCTGTGGTTAGAGAGCAGATGCTTTGCTGGGATTGCTTTGCAGCATGGTCTATGCTTGTCTTTCTCTTCTGTGAATTTCTATTTTAGTTATAGCAATGTGACACAGTGTAGCACTTATTTGGCTCATGCGCGATAGCTTTTCCTTCCCTATGAGGTTGAAAATTTCTTGAAAGCAGGGACACTTTACCTTCCTTGTGTGTGTGTGTGTATTAAGACAGGGCCTAGCACTGTTCCTAGGGCATGTGTACAATCAAAAAATCAGTTGGTTTATTAATTCATACATTAATTTATTAATTGGTGGATTACTTTCATTTAAAGAAATGAAATTTGCTTTGTTGAGCAAATTATGAGATATTATGTTCAAGGTATTGTGCTAAATGCCTCAGCAAATACAAAGATGACTAAATTGTAGACTCTGACTTTAAGAGCTGCTATAATCTAGTAGAAATCTAGTAGCTATATAATTCAAAGAACAGTGTGATGTGTACCATAAGAAAGATGCAACAAGGGGTCCACAGTCTTCTCCATCAAATTTGGAAGTATGGATTCTGGTTAAATTCCAGACCCTGTGTTTTCTTAAGCTGGTATTATATATGGCACTACACACACACACAAAGATAGCTACGTAGAGGTTAAATGCTGCTAAAGCTCTTTGAATATGAGTGTGGCCAGCGAACCGGGGTAAACTATGGATGATGATGAGACTGAAGACAGAAAGATTTATTTGCACGTTTTTCCAGTTGTAGTCACTTACACATGTATGTATTTGAACTTTTTTTTAAAAAAAGTAACTTCTTTGTGACTGTCAAAGAAATTCAATACGGAAAATTTGGAAACTAGATAAAAGTTCAACAGACTGACTACTCAGAATGCATTTTTTCACCTTTTGTACAGGTGTCCACTTTCTCTGTGCCCTGGGGTGAAATGGCTTTCACCTCCAGTTGCAGTGGGATTTATCTTAATTTGTCCAGGCCAGCCATGATAAATCTACTTCCAAGCAAGTGATTTGTTTAGGGCTGTCTATTTAACCTAGTTCTAGACAATGGAATATGAAAGAAAATCTGTTGAGGAATTCTGGATATTCTGCATGAAGATGTGATACCTGCAAGCATGTGGTCTTGATTGCTTGCCCACATGCCAAGGATGGCAGAGCAGAAAGAAAAACATAGGTCTTTGATGGCACAATTTAGCCACAAATTAATAAAACTTGGAGGCTCCCCCTACCTCAGGACTTTGTGTTATGTTTAAACAGCCTTTAGCTAAGTTTTCTGTCACTTACAGCACTAAATACCCTGTCTGATCCCATTACCTTATCTGTTTATAAGTCTTGTTTATGATTGCCAGCCTACAGCAGTCATAAGCCATGCATGTCTAATGTTTCTACAGTGCTTGTGGTATTGTGGTCATAGTAATAAAACCTAATATTTGTGTAACACTCATCAGTTTACAGAATGCTTTTATTTCATTTGGTTATTAAACCTTGTGAGGTGGATGTACTACTTTGTTACCAAATATCAAAGGTCCCAGAACAGGTACTAATCTCATGCTTATCTTGGGGAATCTGAGGTGAAGAGGGTGCCATTTATTGAAAACGTAATAGATCTCCAAAAAGTCAAGGAAAAGTTACAGTGGAACTATCAATTTGTCCCTCATACTGAGGTATGGGAAATAGGGGGCTGGGAGGAAAGACCACTTTCAGTTTCTCAGGAAGGTCTTGGTGGGTAAAGGGCAGACACTGACTCAGGACAATGAAGTGCCTGGGCTCTGTCCTAGAATACTGGTTGCATTTCTATGGGGAGGGACCTTTGGACACAATATGTGCATTACTTCATTGTTTTCCATCCAGCCTGTAGGCCTTTGCCTCAAATTTGAGAGAAGGGGAGAAAAGAAACTGAGTATGTTTGATAGAAAAAAGTCAACACAGAAAGCACTGTAAAATATCAAACATATTGGGCTCCTTCTGGCGGATCTTGATAAAAGAGTTGCAACATTGGTTAAAAAAAAGAAAAGACCCTTTTTACCTCGGGGAGAATAATGAGGGCAGCAAAACAAATGCCAGGCAATATTGGTGTATTGGTGGCTTATGGATTAAGTGACATCATTAATTAATTAGTTCAACAAATACTGAAAAGTGGTGAGCTAAGCAAGTCTCTTGTATTAAAGGAGGAAGGTGCGTATGCTGTAGTAGTGAAGAGATAATGAAATAATAAAATAAAGAAATATATAATTAAAAACTATGATGAGTGCTAATAAAAAGGAAGAACAGCACGTGTGAGAGAATAGTGGAGTTGTGGGGCTGCTTTATATTGGGTGGTCAGCATAGGCCTCAGTGACTAGGTTGTATTCATGATGAGACCAGAAGGCTAGAAAACAGACAACTGTTGAAACGGAGGTGGTGGGATGGGGTAAGAGTAGGGTGGGGACAGAGACAGTGCTGGGCGTAAGGAACAGCATCTGCAAAGGTCCTGAGGCAGAAAATAGTTGGTGTGTTCAAGGAACTGACTTTTTATGCAAAGTTCTTTTTATCACATCATGTCATAACTGCTTATTAAACTTTTTCCCTGTGTCCAGTGTTGTCCTAGGAAATGTGTGATATATATGTAAATGTGTGTGTGTGTGTGTGTGTGTGTGTGTGTGTGTGTGTGTGTGTGTGTGTGTGTATAGGCTGAGATTGTTAAAGATTCCTTGAAAGGGCAGGTGGGTGAGACTTTAATTGGAATGTGAAAAACAGGAGAAAACATTCCTGAGAAAGAAAATAGTAGTTAACCTTGAATGAATTATTCCTAATTGGGAGTTAATAAGCAACAATCTGAGATTCACAGGATATCACAATTTTATTTATCCCCTTTTAAGCTTCACTACTCCTGTCCAAACCCTCACTTAAATTAATTAGATCAGCCCAGTTATTCAGAAATAGTAAATAAAATAAATATCCTGTCACTGAGAATCAGTTTCAAAACTCTTGTTGACTAAATTTTGAGTGGCAAATGTTCCTGACCTCCATGCTTCCCTATCTTATAATCTAAACCTATCCTTATTTTCATTGTGTATCTCACTGCAGGTCTTTTACAACATTTTACACTATTTGAGCCTAGCGCTAACCAATGGCATTTTCAAATGCTTTGCAGACACAGCTCATTCACTCTCACAGCTCCACAGAGGTAGGGAGGGGTAGGTAGCATTGTCTCTGTGGAATGAATGAGGAAGCAGAAGGGCAGAGAGGTTAAGTGACTTGTATAAGATCACACAAGAGGTCAGTAGCTGTGTGTGAATAGGACTCAACTTCCAAACCTTTAGTCCAAGGCTCTGTCCACTAAGCCATTTTTTCCATTGCAGTAACATTCTGAATGTTAGAAGAAAAAAGAAGCAGTATTTCAGCATTCTAAATGGATAAATAAAAAACTGAGGTGATTTGTGGAAAAGATTCATTTCATTTTGGGTAAATGTTGCAGAATAGTTTAACATTTTGTTTATTTATTTAGAGCATCGGACATCTTCAAGTCCCCAAATTGCAGTACATTGAAGGTGATGTGGGTAGTTAGAAACTTTGGAAGGGTAAAGTTCAAGAAATGGTGGCTAGTGTCAGATTGCCATCCACCTCCGCTCTCATACTCCTACTCCTCTGTCAAGGTAGTAGACGTCCTAGCACTTATTCCATTCAGACACCCCCCACAGTGCTCAGTCACTTGGAACCCACAGCACTTTCAGCCTCACCCTGGTCGTTTTGCTGCTTCCAGATCAACATCGTTTACAATATGCTAAAACGTTCTGAGGACCACAAACTGTAGAAAATGCCATGTTTGAGATTTGGGCCCTGTTTTGGCCTGTGCTATTGTTTGCTTTGCTTTAGTATTTGGGTTCAAAAGCCTCCTATGCAGGCCCCGACTGCCACCTTCACCACTGCTTCCTTCTATCCCAATACTCAAATCCAGCAGAATTTGTACACGTGGAACCTTTTCTAACAATTTAGTCTTGGGATCAAGTTTTGAGCACAATTTTCCTTAAAATAATAACTTTCCCAGCAAGTTGTAAGAGTCTCAAAGGTGGTTTTGAATGAAAATGGTGTCATTTCAACCTACGCTATTATCCTACAGTCATGCCCCTCTACAGTTGAATTTTTTTTTAATCTTGACCCTGCATTTTCTTTAAATCTTGACCCTATAGATTAGCTCTAATGAAATGGTGGATTGGTTTCTGCCCCACCAGAGAAAGACAATTGAATATAAGTTGCATTAAATTCAGAAAAACGAAGACCTATCCTGTGTGGGGTTTTCTAGATAAATCTGCCTCTCGTATATACATTTTTAATGACAATGTGGTTTCAAACTCAGTGTTATTCAATACCAAATCAAAGCTGACTCATGGAGAAAAATACCGTTTGATTCTATTTAGTCCACATTTCCCTCCCCACTTTTGGGGAGTCTGCCCGTGCAGTTGGGGGTGGGAGTGTGTATAATGCGGTCTGAATACATTCTTATAAGTATTAGAAGTATGGAAACACAGAGCCCTCCGTGACCCCCAGAGCCCTCTGTTGATCACTGGTGTTTGTTGTAGGAGGAAGGCAAACATAAGCATAGAAGTGTTATTGAACAGAAACCCCTTCAGAAATGTCGCTGGGCTTTTGTTCTCCAGTTGCATAGCAGTAGGGGGCCCTCTCCTCAGAAAGCATACTTTTGCAAGTATTAAGAACTGTCTGAGATAAGAAGTAAAGCTTAAGAGACCTTCATCATTAGCTGCTAGTGGTAGAGATTAGTGATCCTACTACAGGATTACAGATGGAAAGAGTGCCAGTGTTGGTTAATTGTTCATTAATGCTTGTAAAATAAGCCAGCTGGAGGAAAACTGACCATTGTCTGCTCTCTCAGAGTGAAACTAAATTGGATCTGCTCATCAATGGCAGTATTGATGTCAGAAAAAAAATACACATGTAAACTGCTTCCCTATGACTCCCTCTCAATTTTAAATATTTAATTAAAAACCGTTATCCTAAAAAGCAATGATTAAGTTGTCAATGCATCTTTCTGTTTGTGGCTGACCTTTATTTCAACTAAAGGCACCTTCCTTCACATGCATTTGCTCCTTTAGATTTGCTCTGAAAAGAGAAATAAAACCAACTTCCTAAAATGGCCTCTAGATACAAACAAGCCTGTATAATTTGTGGTTATCATTTCAAGATATAGCGGACATGCTACTTACAAATCCTAGAGAACTTTAGGCTTTTCTTTCTCTCTGCCTCCCTCCTTATTCCCTGTCCTTCCTTCCCCTAAAACACGTCTTGCAGGACTGAGGCTATTTTTCCCCTCCCACACCCAGGCACAAGCCAGGTTAAATGATTTGCCCAAAGTCAGGAAGACAGCCAAGCACATTTGCCTTCTTTTGCCTTATTCTAGACAACATTCATTGTAAGGTCAGAGACTATGAAGTTAACTGTTACTGAAATCAAAAATAAGAAAAATTTAAGCAGGTTTCCTCCAGTCCTTTTACTTGAAGTCAGGTTGGAATTAGTTTATTCATTCAGGAAATATGTACAGAGTTCCTACCATGAATAAGTCGACACAATTTCTGTCCTCATTGTGGTTTCAGTCTAGTGGGGAGACAGACAATAGCGTACAAGTTAAAAATTGACAAGTGTGTTGAAGGGAAAGCAATGTGTACAGGGAGGAGTTATCAGAGAGGGATGGGATTGAGGTTGGGCGATACCACACGGGTAAGAGAGAAGTTAAGGGATGAGTGAGAGGTAGTAAGGTACATTTAGGGGAAGGGCTTGCAGGCAGAGACTGGAGCTTGTGTGAAGATCCTAAAGTTGAAGGAATCTCTGTGTTGGAGACAGCACAAAGGAGAAGATACTCTGAGAATTTGGAAACAGGTTCAGGTCAGTCCTCTGCAAAGGGAACCTTCTTGATGAGATGATTTGTAAATAGTGAGGCTAATGAACCTAGGGGGTTAGTATCTGACAAAAATCACGATCTGGCCCCTGCCTCCATCTCCTACATTATCTCCTGCCATTTCTTTCTTTGCTCATTCTACTAAAGCCATATTGGCCTTCCATTTCTCTAACATCCAACTCAGTGTTCTTGCTTTTGCCAGCTCCTCTGTTCTCGTATACATTTAATACCAGTGCACTCTTCCCTCTGTGCTTTCACTCATTCACTCAACAAATATTTACGGAGGATTCACTAGTTACCAGTTCTAGGCACCATGGGTTTATCAGGAAACAAGAGAGTCCAAATCCCTTCTTTCATGGTCGGTCCTGACGGCACCATTTCAGAGGATATTTCCTCCCTATCACATTGGCCTCTTTTATTAGTTTCATAGCAGGTGTCACACCCAGAAGTTGCCATATTTAATTATTACATGTTTGTTGTCTGTTTCCCCTCTAAAATAAAAACATTGTGCTGGTGAGGCTGGTGCCCTCATGTTTGGCACTGTGTCTCCAGGAATTAGGACAGCACCTGGCACTCTCAACACTGAATGATCAAATATACAGGAAAGACAAAAATAGCAAATCAGACTAAAAAATTAGACAGCAGTGGTGGAAAGTGTGGAAAGGGAAGTAATATTTACTGATCACTGACAGTTCTTTAAGAATGGCTGGTCTTTAATTGAATGCCAGGGTAGCATGACATTACCACATTCTGCAGCCACACTGTTGTGCTAGCTTTCAAAACTCTACTTTTATTTGTTTGGAGGGATGATATGTTAACAAGATTTACTGATGTTTGAATTTCTGTGTTATCTGCTTTATAAAAATGCGCTCATGTGATCAAGGATCAAGAGACTATCAAAATCTAAAATTTCCTCTGATTGTCTAGTTAAGTTGTTATCATGCAGAGTTTAAGGCCAATACCAAAGGAAATGATACTGGTATCTAATTTTATTTTTTTACTTTACTTAATGGTAGAATAAAATCTCTAAAGTCCTTCTTTTGTACCTCTGAGCATCTCATAGATATTAATTGGTTTATCTTATCTCTGAAAATTAAGCTCCATTCACAACTACCAGTGGGCAGTTCAGCGGAAAGTTATGGCTCAAATGATTCAAAGCAGGGCCAACCCAACACCAGGATTCTGGATTTTATTTTAATACCCTGAACTTTTAAAATATTAATATCACAAACAGCACTACAACCTAGAGGAAGAACACGGTAAGAACTGGTACTCACGCCTGTCTGAATATCTGCCTGGTTTCTAGTTTGCTGCCTTGCTTCTAACCAATAACACCTGAATGCATCAGGGTGTTCAAGTCAGAAGTGAGGCAAGCAAAAACCAGTTCGTATCTGAAATGACAGCCAAGGCCAGAACAGCACAAGACAACAAGAGTACTGTATAGCAAATTAAACTTCTATGTAAGCTTCATATAAGCTTCTTGTTTCATAACCAACACCAACAATTGCCAGGCTGCCATAGAACAACCCACCTCACCTGATAATTCCTAACACAGATCTGGTGCAGAACCTCAATTTGTCACATCTAGTCTATTCTTAAATGCTATAGCAATAAACAGTCATTTATTTTTTCTTCATTTCTCAATTTTTAAAGCAATCATTATGAACATCTGCCTCTAATCTCCTTGATTGTGTATTCTGAAGACAAATGTAAATTCTATTATATTTTACATAATGTTATCCAGAAAATTTCTTTCTTGTGGCATTGGGGTTGTAAGATAAAAAGGAGAGATTCTGCAATTTAGATCAAAAGAGGACTGATGAAGAGAAGAAAAAAAAAAAGAAAGAGATCACTAAGTGTGAGTCCCAACTAACCACCAGGCCCACATGGTCTAGTGTGGAGGAAGAGGGTTGGGGCCAATGGGCCCTGGAGGACTTGGGAAGGTACTGCAAATATAGGTTTGGAATAAAGTTTATTGGTCCTGACCCAGCTCTCATTGTCAGTGATGATAGGGTTGCATAAGAGCCCAACAGGTTGAAAGTGGCACTGTGTATTGTTAGAATCAGTTTTAGCAAGTTATAGGGATGATCTTAACTCCCTACACCTTGCATCTTAAAAACAGTTTTTTAAAAAGCTTTTCCTCACCTCTTTATAGCAGTGACGAGCAAAATTCAGCTTGTGACCATCTAAATATATCAAATTCCCTATTGCCTTGTCTGAGTCTTATTTTTATATCTTCATAACACTGGTGAAAAGGACCAAAGAGTCTACTTACTATCTGCATTACTCTGTTCTGTACATTAGGCTCTTAAAGAGGAGAACAGAGGCCTTGTGGTGAAGGGAGTAGCTCTATAGGTAAATCTGTGGATGCATCTGGTCTTTGCTAATGTGTGTCAGCTAAACCATTTTCTCTTGAAAGTATCTCTTGAAAAAGATACTTTCAAGTACAAAGTACTTTCAGGATGCACAAACAAATGACTTAAAAAAGAGACACTAAGTCTGAAAGATAGGATTTCCACATCTTAAAGCAGATATGCTCGTGAGGCCACTAAAGTTCAATAGTCAGGTTTAATTTTTTTTTCTGGGTATTTACAATGGTTTAATAGAAACTTTTCATCCTACTCTGTTTTGGGAATTAGTATGAAGAGGAAAAATATATTCCTTTTTCCCAAAGCCATCCTACTTTTACCATACGGGGATACTTCATGGAACAATTGAAGTCTGTGAAACCCTGACATAGTAGCAATTGGTCATTCTTTCAGCCATCCTCGCATGGTCATGAGGGGTGTCTATAATGCACAAATCAGGTCATAGCATTTTTTCCCCCTTAAAAACAACCTATTGACTATCCTTCACAAGCAGAACAATTCCAAACTACTCACCTTGATATAACTAGCATATTACATGAGCTGGAACTATAAGGAGAAAATAGCTTATTTTTTTTTCTACCATCAATATTATCCTCGATGATATTTTGGGAAGATTCCATTGCTTTCTGTCACTTTTAGGTATTAGAAAAGAGGCTTTTTCAGTATTAATAATTCCAGTCCAGCATAACAAAATTTCTGTTTCCTGTTTAATTCAAAGCTAAGGTCTGGGAGGAAAGTGGAGGTGGGGTCATAGCCTTTTTTTTTTCCTCCAGATTTTTCCCTTCCCCTTTAGATCCTTCAAGTTGTGGATGGAAAAGGAGGGAGAGAGAAAAAGTGTAGTATTTGTAGCTCTCTACGGAATAATCCCAATGTTAACTCTATCTCTAGATGTCCTCTTTGGAACAGGCTATGTGGCCCTCTGCTTTGCTCTGTTCCACGACTCAGGAGATGCTCATCTACCTCAGTTCCTGTCTTTCCATGATAGATTTTCTGTCATTTTTACCTGGGACTCCTCTCCCTAGCAGGGACTTCTTTTGGGGAATGGTCCATTAGACATGACTGGAGGTAGGTTACCTTCTTTAGCATCCATGTGGTCCATGACAAAACACACCCATTCTTTCCATACCAGATGGGTTTATTTGAGGTTAGTCACTGAGTCCTCACTTCTTGTCCTGCCTTCGTTTCTAGGCACCGGCATCTGTCTTCATCATTTGGTCCTTTAATCCTGAACATGTGCATGAGACTTGCCCAGGAACCTTTTGAGTCCTGCTCTGGTAGTAGCACTGGGAAGGCCTACCAATTTCTGTCTCTAAAGCAAGCATCAGACTTGAGTTTGAGAATAAAATCTTTTCTCTAGCAAGTAACTCCACTTGCAAATGTTCTCTTGGGGTCTCCTTTACCTAGCTTGAGATTGGTGTGAATGGGGAGAGATTATGCCACAGCATTCCCTATTCATGTTAATTTCTTCACTTTGAAGAAGCTTCTTCTCAATAAATATCTAGCTGTTATATAGACTGCTGATGGCGACGAAATTTGGCTGGCTTTGAATAAGTTTTACGTCAACACATCTGGCACCACACTTTAAAATGTAGCATGTTTATTACCTGTTATTCTTAGCTTTAGGGTGTTAGCTGAAACTCACAGACATCAGGAAAAATTCCATTCTGCTTTTAATCCATTGGCATTTAAAGTCCTTAATAATCAAATCAGAATATTGCTTTCTTACTGTATCCAAGCACACTTCTCCCGCCTCTTTTCATATTCTCCCCTAGTGTGATTTAGCCATAACTTCCCTTTTACCTCTCCTCCTCTTCTTCCAAATGCAAATGTTCCATTCTTTTCTGTCTCCAGTGCCTCTGCACCATCTTCACTTGTTGAAATTTGACTCATCCCAAAGGTCTTGTTACCTTCTCCATGAAGTCTTCTGAGATCTGTCTAATCTAATTAAATCTCACCTATCCTAATACTTGCTTTTCGTTTAGCACTTTTTGTTTCTATTATAACACTCAGTGGTGCCCTTTATTAACAATATAGTGGTATTGTTGTAGTCTTCTTTGTATTAGATTTATTTGTGTGTCTGTCTACTGCACTATCCTTCATAAGCATAGTGAAGTGAATCTACTGCACTAGGTTGTAAATTTCACTCCATTCGTTCATTCACTCATTTATTCATTCAAAAGTATTTATTCATCTTCTCGGTATCAGACATTGTATTAAGTGATGGGGACAAAAAGTTGGGTAAGGCACAACCACTGATCTCAAAAAAGTTATTCCAGGAGGGCAGATAGAACATAGATGTGAAATTTTAAATGTCAATTTAATGAAATACACACTGAGATTTGGTTAAAAGTTAAAGTAAGCAAAAATCTCTCCCCTGAGGGGGCTCGCAGTTTAACTCAAGAAAGAAGGCAAAGAAGACACCCCAAATACTGTGAGTGCCCAAACTATGAAAGTGGGAAAGAGAGATTCTCCTCTGCCAAACACACACCCCCACTGGGGAAACTGAAGGTCTGTGTGCAGGAGAAGATTCCGACCTTACCTGGAGCTGAGTCCATTTAGAGAGCTGAGTGAAATACAGGGGTAGAGAAAGCAGTGGGAAAGGCCCTGGGAGCTCACTGGGTCCCCAGGCAGGCCAGTCCTGCCTGTCACCACAGGGATCCATCAGGAGGGTGGTCAGAAGTGCGGGAATAGGGGAGAGGGGAAGCACCACAGGGAGAAGGAAGTCTCCAGCTGAAGTTTGTAACAACTGGAACCAGTGAGAAGCCTCCTGGCCAGAACTCAGGTGAGGGCACAGATCCAGTATGCAGACTCCACAGGTGGGGGAAGAAACAAGCCCTTTTCTTTCGCAGCTGGGAGGTCGGGGTGGCCTGGGGCAAGTTCTCAAGCCCTGCTCACCCACTGCCTGGAAACAGACTTGGGGCTATTAGCGGGGCACGGTGGGAGTGAGACTGGCCCTTCAGATTGCATGAAAGTTGGGTGAGGCCTGTGACCGCCAGCTTTCCCCTGCTTCCCTGACAACCTGCATGACTCAGAAGAGGCAGCCATAATCCTCCTAAGTACACAACATCATTGACCTGGGAACCTCACCTCCATCCCCCCAGCAGCTGCAGCAAGACCCTCCGAAGGAGAATATGAGCTCAGACATGCCTAGACCTGCTGCCACCTGATGGACCTTTCTTACCCACACTGGTAGCTGAAGACGAAGGGTATATACTCTTGGGAATTCTAGGGCTCTTCCCATTGCCAGTTCCTCTCCATATTGCCACAGCTGATGATCCCTGGAAAATGCTACCTCCCAGCAAGAGGCCAACCAGCACAAAAATGGAACATTAAATGACCAAAGCTAAGAACCCTTACAGAGTAGTCCATTTCATCCCCTGCCACCCCCACTGGAACAGGTCCTGGTATCTATGGCTGAGAGACCCATAGACAATTCACATCACAGGACTCTGCAGACAACTCCCAGTACCAGCCAGAGCCTGGTAGACTTGCTGGGTGGCTAGACCCAGAAGAAAGACAAGAATCACTGCAGCTCAGCTCACAGGAAGCTGCATCCATAGGAGAAGGGGGAGAGTACATCAAGGGAATGCCCTGTGGGACAAAGGAATCTCAACAATATCCTTTAGCCCTAGACCTTCCCTCTAATTGAGCCTACCCAAATAAGAAGGAACCAGAAAACCAATTCTAGTAATATGACAAAACAGTGCTCTTTACCACCCCCCCAAAATCACACTAGTTCACCAGCAATGGATCCAAACCAAGAAGAAATCCCTGATTTACCTGAAAAACAATTCAAGAAGTTAGTTGTTAAGCAAATCAAGAAGGTACCAGAGAAAGGCAAAGCCCAATGCAAGGAAATAAAAAAAAAAATACAAGAAGTGAAGGGAGAAATATTCAAGGAATTAGATAGCATAAAGAAAAAGCAAAACTTCAGGAAACATTGGATACACTCATAGAAATATAAAATACTGTGGTAAGACTCAGCAATAGAATTGAACGAGTAGAAAAAAATTCAGAGCTCAAAGACAATGTTTTAGAATTAGCCCAGTCCAACAAAGACAAGAAAAAAAGAATAAGAAAATATGAACAAAGTCTCCAAGAAGTCTGGGATTATGTTAAATGACCAAACCTAAGAATAATCGGTATTCCTAAGGAAGAAGAGAAATCTAAAAGTTTGGAAAACATGTTTGAGGTAATAATTGAGGAAAACTTCCCTGTCCTTGCTAGAGACCTAGACATCCAAATACAAGAAGCACAAAGAACACCTGGGAAATTCATTGTAAAAGATCATCACCTTGGCATATTGTCATCAGGTTATCTAAAGTTAAGACGAAGGAAAGAATCTTAAGAGCTGTGAGACAAAAGTACCATGTAACCTATAAAGGAAAACTTATCAGATTAACAGCAGATTTCTCAGCAGAAACCTTATAAGCTGGAAGGGATTGGGGACCTATCCTCTGTCTCCTCAAACAAACAGTTATCAGCCAGGAATTTTGTATTCAGTGAAACTAAGCATCATATGTGAAGGAAAGATACAGTCTTTTTCAGACAAACAAATGCTGAGAGAATTTGCCACCACCAAGCCACCACTACAAGAATTGCTAAAAGGAGTTCTAAATCTTGAAAGAAATCCTGGAAACAATCAAAACAGAATCTCTTTAAAGCATAAATTACACAGGACCTATAAAACAAAAATACAAGTTAGAAAGCAAAAACTAAAACTAAAAAAACCAAGCTACACAGGCAACAAATAGCACAATGAAGCAAACAGTACCTCACATCCCAATACTAACATTGAATGTAAATGGCCTAAGTGCTCCACATAAAAGATTCAGAACTGCAGAATGCATAAGAACTCACCAATCAACTATCCACTGTCTTCAGGAGACTCACCTGACACATAAGGACTCACATAAACTTAAAGTAAAGGAGTGGAAAAAGGCATTTCATGCAACTAGACACCAAAAGCGAGCAGGGTAGCTATTCTTATATCAGACAAAACAAACTTTAAAACTACAGTGGTTAAAAGAGATAAAGAGGGACATTATATAATGGTGAAAGACCTTGCCAACAGGAAAATATCACAATCCTAAACATATGTGCATCTAACACTAGAGCTCTCAAATTTATAAAACAATTACTAATCAACCTAAGAAATGAGATAGCAACAAAATAATAGTGGGGGAGGGACTTCAATACTCCACTGACAGCACTAGACAGGTCATCAAGACAGAAAGTCAACAAAGAAACAAGGGATTTAAACTATACCTTGGAACAAATGGACTTCACAGATATATACAGTACATTCCATCCAACAACTGCAGGGTACACATTCTATTCAACAGCGCATGGAACTTTATCCAAGATAGACCATATGATAGGACATAAAACAAGCCTCAATAAATTTAAGAAAATTGAAAATATATCAAGCACTCTCTCAGACTGCAGTGGAATAAAACTGAAAATCAACTTCAAAGGAATCCGCAAAACCACGGAAATGCATAGAAATTAAATAACCTGCTCCTGAATGAGCATTGGGTCAAAAACGAAATCGAGATGGAAATTAAAAAGCTCTTCGAACTGAATGACAATAATGACACAAGCTATGAAAACCTCTGAGACACAGGAAACACAGTGCTAAGAGGAAAGTTCATAGCCCTAAATCCCTACATCAAAAAGACTGAAAGAGCACAAACTGACATTCTAAGGTCACACCTCAAGGAACTAGAGAAACAAGAACAAACCAAACCCAAACCCAGCAGAAGAAAGGAAATAACCAAGATCAGAGCAGAACTAAATGAAATTGAAACAAACAAACAAAAAAAAAAATACAAAAGATAAATGAAACAAAAAGCTTGTTCTTTGAAGAGGTAAATAAAATTGATAGACCATTAGCAAGATTAACCAAGAAAAGCTGAGAGAAAATCCAAACAACTTCACTGAGAAATGAAACAGGAGATGTTACAGTTGACACCACTGAAATACAAAAGATCATTCAAGGCTACTGTGAGCACCTTTATGCACATAAACTAGGAAACCTAGAAGAGGTGGATAAGTTCCTAGAAAAATACAACCCTCGTAGCTTAAATCAGGAAGAATTAGACATCCTGAACAGACCAATAACAGCAGTGAGATTGAAATGGTAATTGAAAAAGTTACCAAGAAACAAAAGCCCAGGACCAGACAGATTCACAGCAGAATTCTACCAGACATTCAAAGAAGAATTGATACCAATTCTTTTGACACTATTCCACAAGACAGAGAAAGAGGGAATCTCCCTAATTCATTCTATGAAGCCAGCATCACCCTAATACCAAAGCCAGGAAAGAACATAACCAAACGAGAAAACTACAGACCAATATCCCTGATGAACAAAGATGCTAAAATCTTTAACAGAATACTAGCTAACCAAATCCAACAACATATCAAAAAGATAATCCAGTCGGATCAAGTGGGTTTCACACCAGGGATGCAGGGATGGTTTAAAATATGCAAGTCAATAAATGTGATACACCACATAAACATAATTAAAAACAAACATCACTTGATCATCTCAACAGATGCAGAAAAAGCATTTAACAAAATCCAGCATTGCCTTATGATTGAAACTCTCAGCAAAATCGGCATACAAAGGACATATCTCAATGTAATAAAAGCCATCTATGACAAACCCACAGCCAACATTATACTCAATGGGGACAAGTTGACAACGTTCCTTCTGAGAACTGGATCAAGAAAAGGATGCCCACTCTCACTCCTCTTCAACATAGTACTGGAAGTCCTAGCCAGAGCAGTCAGACAAGAGAAAGAAATAAAAGGCATCCACATTGGTAAAGAGGAAGTCAAACTGTCACTGTTTGCTGGTGATGTGATCGTTTACCTCAAAAGCCCTAAAGACTCCTCCAGAAAGCTACTAGAACTGACAAAAGAATTCAGCAAATTTTCTGGATACAAGATTAATGTACACAAATCAGTAGCTCCTTTATATACCAACAGCAATCAAGCAAAAAATCAAATCAAGAACTCAATCCCTTTTACAATAGCTGCAATAAAAAATAAAATAAAATAAAATAAAATACTTAGGAATATACCTAACCAAGGAGGCAAAAGACCTCTACAAGGAAAACTACAAAACACTGCTGAAAGAAATCATAGATGACACAAACAAATGGAAACACATCTCATGCTCATGGATGAGAAGAATCAATATTGTGAAAATGACCATACTGCCAAAAGTAATCTACAAATTCAATACAATCCCTATCAAAATACCACCATCATTCTTCACAGAATTAGAAAAAACAACTCTAACATTCACATGGAACCAAAAAAGAACCCACATAGACAAAGCAAGATTAAGCAAAACGAACAAATCTGGAGGCATCACACTACCTGATTTCAAACTATACTATAAGGCCATAGTCACCAAAGCAGCATGGTACTGGTATAAAAATAGGCATATAGAGCAATGGAATGGAACAGTGAAACCAGAAATAAGCCCAAATGCTTAAAGCCAAATGATCTTCGACAAAGCAAACGAAAACATATAGTGGGGAAAGGATACCCTTTTTAACAAATGGTGCTAGGATAATTGGTTAGCCACATATAGGAGAATACAAGTGGATCCTCATCTCTCACCTTATACAAAAATTAACTTAAGATGGACTAAGGACTTAAATCTAAGACCTGAAACTATAAAAATTCTAGAAGATAACATTGGAAAAACCCTTCTAGACATTGGCTTAGGCAAGGATTTCATGACCAAGAACCCAAAAGCAAATGCAATAAAAGCAAAGATAAAAAGCTGGGCCTTATTTGAAGAGATTTTGCATGGCAAAAGGAACAGTCAGCAGAGTAAATAGACAACCCACAGAGTGGGAGAAAATCTTCACAAGCTATACATCTGACAAAGGACTAATATCCAAAATCTACAATGAACTGAAATCACTAAGAAAAACGAACAGTTCCATCAAAAAGTGGGCTAAGTACATGAATGACAATTCTCAAAATAAGATACACAAATGGCCAACAAACATATAAAAAATGTTTACATCAGTAATAATCAGGGAAATGCAAATCAAAACCACCATATGATACCATCTTACTCCTGCAAGAATGGCCATAATAAAAAAATTTAAAAAACAGTGGATGGCGTGGATGCAGTGATCAGGGAACACTTCTGCACTGCTGGTGGGAATGTAAACGAGTACAGTTACTAGGGAAAACAACATGGAGATTCCTTAAAGAACGAGAAGTAGAACTACCATTTGATCCAGCAGTCCCATTACTGGGTATTTACCCAGAGGAAACGAAGTCATTACATGAAAAACGTACTTGTGCACGCATGTTTATAGCAGCACAATTCACTTGCAAAACTGTGGAACCAACCCAAATGCCAATCAATTAACAAGTGGATAAAGAAACTGTGGTGTATATATACAACGGAATACTACTTAGACATATAAAGGAATGAACTAACGGCATTTGCAGTGACCTGGATGAGACAGGAGACTATTATTTTGAGTGAAGTAACTCAGGAATGGAAAATCAAACATCGTATGTTCTCACTGATATGTGGGAGCTAAGCTATGAGGACGCAAAGACATAAGAATGATATAATAGACTTTGGAGACTTCGGGGAAGGTGTGGTAAGAGGGTCAGGGATAAAAGACTACAAATGGGGTGCAATGTATATTGCTTGGGTGATAGGTACACTAAAATCTCACAAATCACCACTAAAGAACTTAGTCATGTAACCAAATACCATCTGTACCCCAATAACCTATGGGGAAAAAAGAGAATGATTTCAACAGAAGATACTAATTTTAGATTTAAAAAAGAGAAACTGCTTGGATATGCCAAATTAAACACCATTAGGTGCATATATTATTTTTGATAACTAATTTGCAACCATGTAAATGCATGTATGTGTATGTATGCTTGTATACACATGTGTTCATGAGGCAGGGATTGGTATCAAGTAGAACATTTCCTCATGGAAAGTATGGATGTCTGTAGTGGATGCACTCGACAATACTCCAAATCTATAAACACTCCCCAGGAATGGATATGTTTCCAGATGTCTTATCAGGAATGATGAGAGTTAAGAGCTTTCATTAAGAATACAGGCATTTTCCAGGGGTTCTCAGAACACTTGGACAATGCCTGGGATGTGGTGGTAGGAACCTTTAACCACAAAAATGTTTTCTTCTCTGAAATTGAAGTTTTTGTCTTTTAGAGTAACCATTCTTTCATACGTTCATAGTCAAATCCACAAGTCTATTTTGGAAATAACCTTTATGAGCAATAGCTAAACAAACAAGTTAGAGGAACTCAAATCGTCTCTCAAGAAGAATCTATCTCTGGCTTTCCCAGCATGGCATGTGACTGACTCAATTAGAATGACTTTGATAAATAACATAGTGTCTCTCAAAGTATAATATTTTTTAAGGAACACTAAGTCTCTGGGATATTAATAGGTGCTATGCCCCCAATAAGGATTCATTTGTCAAATTAATCAATTTTAGAAACACTGAATTAAAGTAAAACAGATTTATTTACTGTATGACTGCTTAGAGGCTTTTAAATCTAATGTGCCTTGTGAATCTCTAAGCATTTGGAAAATATAAAGCATTTCCCAGACGCACAGGAAGATGGAATCCTGTGACCATATCATAGTGTCAGTGTTCTGAGGGCACATTTTGGGAAAGAATAATGTAGTAGGTCTTTTCCATTTCTTATATCTATGAAAACTGCCATTTTATCTGAATTTGTTGTAGCTGGGGACTTAACAGGAAATACCAGCTAATGAAGGAATGCCAGACATTTGTTACTGTAAGGAAATGTATTTACATCATGTTTAAGCCTTATAGTTGTTTCTGAGGTATAAAACTGTGAAGATAAAAGATACAAGATACATTGTCACACATAAAGAGATTACCTTCTAGTTTGGGAAAAAATGCAAAACCAAATCATTCCCATACAATGATGTAATTGGCAGGATAGAGACATACACAGATAGAATGGAAGCCTAGAGAAGGGGAACTTAGCTAAGCCTAGGCATGCAGGGAAGACTTTCTGGAAAGGGTAATGCCTAACTGACTCTTAAAGAAAAAGTAGGAGTTAACTTTGCAGGAGGTGGGGAGAGGTGGCTTCCAGGTAGGACATCAAAATGATAAAGTAATATAGGTGAGGGTAATTGGAGAACTACCAACACGTGACTTTTAATATTACAGAGAGAAGAATATTACAAAGGCACCACTCTGGAAAAAGAGACTGCAATATTTGGGAAGAGGGAAGGCTGCTAACGTGCTTGGATACAGCACAGCCACTTTACTCACCCACGGAGAGAGCTCTCAGGCCACCACCAATGTTAACCTTGGGAGTGACCTTTAGATAGAGGAGAGTTTTTTTTAAATCACATCAAAACAAAATACATCTAAAAGTGCCTCAAATAACTGCGTGTGGGTCTGTGACAAAAGAGAAAAAGAACAGTGATGGTCTTCTCAAGCAAAGAGAGGCTTCTGAGAGGAAGATCACGCCTTTCACTCTACCTCATTATACTGTATAGCTGGCGGACTGAGAGGAGAAATGTGTCTCTGTGTAGCAGCTCATTAGCAAAAGAACTCTGACATTAGTTAAAATGTTGATAGATGTGACAGGTGGTGTGAAGACAAGATGGTGTTGTCAAATTGGAGTGGGGGCCCTCCAGCCTTGTGACTTGCTTTATAATAACCAGTTTATGCAGCATATATTAAGCTGCTAAAAAGAGAGTCTTTGTTGAGTAAAACATACTGGGAAAGTACAGATTATTACTTTGTGGTCTGAACCAAGCTATGATTTTCCACTTTAAAAGTTTCCTTACACTTAGTGCTTATAAATGTCCAAATCTATTATTTGACTTTATCTTAGGCCTTTTTGGTTATTTGTAGCCAAGTTATCCTCCTTCTCTCTTATCTCCAAATGCTCTGTTTGATCATATTCTTCTGCCGAAAAATGTGCTCAGGGCTCCTCTACTGGTGAAAATGAAAAAAAAAAAAAAAAAGAAAGAAAGAAAAGAAAACAACAAGAACGTCTTCCCCTGATCCAAGAATCCTTTTGAGTTTCCATATAATCTCCTCTTTTTTTCATCACTACACTTCTGGCTAAAGGAGGTTTTTGTACATTGTTCACCACTTTCAAACCACCTACTCATTCTTTAAACATTTTCAATATAGTTTTAGTTTCCAACATGGTAAGGAAACAGCTCTCTCAAAGACTCTCATTGGCTTCCTAGTAAGAAAATCTGATAGCCATTTAGTTTTTTTGTTTTCAGTATATAGTTTACTTAACGTGTTCATGCATTTGGTGGCACTGATACTATAGTATTCTTTAAACTCTCTACTCTTTTGCTTTAGTGACATATATACCCCTGTTTTTCCTTCTAAGGACTTGGGTGGGAATACCAGGTCTGCCAGTTACTGTGTTACTTGGGGCATTTTATTAATATTTAACTTTTCTGAGTCTTGGTTCTCACTCTAAAAGGAGGAAGTGATAATATCTACCTGATAGAATTAGCTCAAAGATTAAAGTGAGGTATCCCATGTAATATCCTTAGTACAGGAGTGACACTCAACAGATATTAATCCCCCCCACCCCCTACCCATCTTTCTGATGGATCCTTTTCTTTGGATCCTTTTCTTCTCACACTTTAATGTAGTATTCTACAAAGTTCTATGCTTGGCCTTCTTTTCTATATTCCTTTCCTTAAAATCTTCACCATATACTCATTGCTCTAAGTATTACTTCTATGCTTTGACCCTCCAATCTTACTCTTTAATTTTCTTTCTTGCTACTCATTGTGAAATTTTATGTGGATATTCCCTTTACCTCACAATTAGTGTGTCCAAATCACCGATACCTTTCCTACTAAACTTGCCTTCCTCCTATGCCTCTTATTTTTGTTAACAACACTATCATCTTCCTAACTCCAAGGTTAAAAATCTTAATATTGTCTTTGATCTTTCCTCTCTTTTATCCCTTGCATCCAGCCAGTAGTGAAATCCTATAGATTTCAACTGATATATCTCAAACCTCTTAACTTCTTTCCCATTTACCTGTCATTATCCTGTTATAGGCCTCCATGATAACTGCTGTTTTAATAGGCAGTTAGTTCGTATTCCTGCTTTCGCTACTTTTCTCCTACTCCATTTAATGTCCACAGAAATAAACAAGTTGTATTACCATATAATCATGTCTCTGTGCAAAAAAACTTTTCTCTTTCTTTATTGCCTAAGGAGTCTATATTATTTAATGTATTTCTTGATCTGACCCCAAGTCAAATTTCTGATTTTATCTCCATTTTCTTGTATTGCTCCATTCACGCTGAACTGTTGATGGTCCTCCATATGCTTCTGTCTTTGGGCTGACTCTTTGGTCTGTGCTGCCCTTCCCTCTCCACTTACATCTGTTGAAACACTACCTGTTCAAAAGCTCAGCTCAAATCGATCTTCCACTTGGGAGAACCACAAAAGTCAACAACAGCTTTACTGACCCCTCCAGTGAGGTGTAATCTTTTCTTCTCCTAAACTCTTGTAGTACTTTATCTGTGACTATTTTATAGTATGCCATATGTCATTCGTGAAAAATCAATGAATGAATTTATATGTATAAAGTTGTGGGTGTGAAAGTTGAGATACTAGGGACTAGGGACTCAATTGCTACCTATATAGACATTAGGCTGGAGTTGGCAAACTATGACCTGTGGGCTTACCGCCTGTTTTTGGATGGTTCATGAACTAAGAATGTCTTTTACGTTAAAAAATGTATTTAATTACAGAGAGACATACGTGACATGTAAACGTTACTATTTTGAGTGTACACTTCAGTAGAGTTAAGTACATTCACGTTGTTGTGCAACCAATCCCCAGAACTCTTTTCATCTTGCAAAACTGAAACTCTATGCCCATTTGTGTGAAACCATTCTTGCATTGCTATAAAGAAATACCCGAGGCTGGACAGTTTATATTAAAAAAAGATAATTGGCTCACAGTTCTGCAGGTTGTACAAGCATGGCATCAGCATCTGCTCAACTTCTGGGGAGGCCTCAAGGAGTTTTTACACATGGCAGAAGGTGAAGGAGGAGCAGGTACATCACATGGAAAAAGCAGGAGCAAGAGAGAATGAGAGAGGTGCCCTGTAAACAACCAGATCTCCTGAGAACTCACTCACTACCTTGAGGACAGCACCAAGCCACGGGGGATGCACCCTCATGACTCAAACACCTCCCACCAGGCCCCACCTCCAATATTGAGGATTACCTTTCAACATGAGAAGTGGGCAGAAACAAATATCCAAACTCTGTTACCATTAAATAACAACTCTCTATTCTGTCTTTCTCCTTGCCGCTAGCAACCACCATTCGACTTTCTGTCTTTATGAATTTGATTATTCTAGGTACATCATATAAGTGGAATCACACAGTATTTCTCTTTTTGTGATTGGCTTATTTCAGTTAGCAAAAATGTCCTCAGGGTACATACATGTTTTAGCATATTTCAGAATTTTACTCCTTTTTAAGGCTCAATAATATTCTATTGTATGTATATACCACATTTTGTTTATCCATTTGTAATCTTTATTGATAGACATTTGAGGTGTTTCCACATTTTGGCTATTGTGAATAATGCTGCTATGAACATCTGTGTACAAATACCTCTTTGAGATCTTGCTTTCAATTTTGGGGGGCATATTTTTATTTTCTGAGTAACCCTCACACCGTTTTTCATAGTGGCTGTACCATTTTACATCCCTACCAACAGTGCAGAAGTGTTTCAGTTTCTCCACATCCTCACCAATACTTACGATTTTCTGATAGACATCTTAATGGGTGTAAGGTGGTATCTCATTGTGATTTAAATTTGCATTTCCCTAGTGACTAGTGAGGTTGAGCATCTTCTCCTATGCTTTTTGGCCATTTGTGTATCTTCTTTGGAGAAATGTGTATTCAACTTTTTTTCCTCCCATTTTTGTTGGGTTTTGTTCATTGTTGTTGAGTTGTAGGAATTTTTCATATATTCTGTCTATTGACTCCTTATCAGATACATGATTTGCAAATATTTTCTCTCATTCCATTGGTTTCCTTTCATTTGGTTGATTTTGTCTTTTGATGTACCAAAGTTTTAAACTCTTCTGTAGTCCAACTTACCTATTTGAACTGTGTGCATTTTTTAATGGTGGGAAAAAAAATAAAAAAACTAATGCTTTGTGACACATGAAAATTATATGAAATTCAAAGTCCATAAATAAAGATAATTGGAACACAGTCATATGATTCATATAAACACATACATAAGTATTACCTATGATTGCCTGCATGCTACCTGGGCAGAGTTGAGTCTTTGGGTCAGAGACTGTCTGGCACACAAAGCTTAAAGCATTTTCTATCTTGCTATTTATTTATTTATTTTTGAGACAGGGTCTTGTTCTGTTACCCAGCTGGAGTGCAGTGGCAATCATAGCTTGCTGCAACCTTGAACACCTGGATTTAAGTGATCCTCCTGCCTCAGCCTCCTGAGTAGCTGGGACTACAGGTGCATGCCAGCATGCCTGGCTAATTTTTATTTTATTTTATTTTATTTTATTTTATTTTATTTTATTTTAATTTTAGTAGAGCCAAGGTCCTGCTGTGTTGCTCAGGCTGGTCTCAAACTCCTGGCCTCAAGTGATTCTCCTGCCTTGGCCTCCCAAAGTGTTGGAATTATAGGTGTGAGCCATGGTACCCGGCTCTATCTTGCTTTTTAAGGAAGAAGTTTGCTGACCCCAGTATTAGGCCACAGTTGGTATTCTTGTTTTGTTCAATGCCTAGTGTAGCATTTTGGGTAGATTACAGATTGGTAATAGGAGGTCCACCTACTACTCCTCATGATTTATTTAGGCAGTAGTAAGCTACTTAATAAAGGTGAGGAGGCTCCATAAAGCAGATACTAATGCCTTGGAGGTTTTCTCTTGCCCTAACAGGGTACACTGCTCTTAGTAATGCTCTCCATGACAGATGTGGGCCCCCAGAAGGAGAAGGCTGTAGCTGCAGAGTTGGGCCAACAGAGCACTTGGTCCATGAGGCAAACTGGGCAAAGGCTGGGACAGCAGGCGGGCTTAAGGGCAGACAAGCTGTTTTACATTTCTCAGTAGCATCCATACTGCCGATCCTCTCTGGGAACTAATCGAGTCACTCAATCCTGCAGGGAATGAGTTCTCAAGCAGTGAAGAGGGGTGACATTAATATGCGATGAATATTTCCCACAGACTGCCATTGAAGCGGCTCTGTGGGCTTGGGCTTCCCTGGGTTTTGAGACATTTGTGTATATTCAGTCTTGCCATCTGATGGGAAGGAAGAGAGCATGATCTCGTTGCACATCAGCTACTTCTTAGCACTCTCTTTTTTCGGATTTTGCCGCATATTTATTAAGCTCTTCTTTGTGGCTTTCTACATGGACCCTTTAGCTGGTCACATGCAGAACAATGGAGTCAGTGTGGGCTTCACCTGCTGTCCCGTGGTGTTTGGGATAGCTGAGCCTCAGTGTGCCTGTAAGAGCAAGGAGAGCAAGGAGGAAAGGGAAGAGAGCAGATGTACCATGAGGAATTAGCAACAGAGAACCTGTTTTTTGCTGGGCCTATTCTTTAAGTAAATCACAAAAGATGCCCTTTTTAAGTAACATCCCACTGAGGACTGATAAAATGTACTATTTCATTACCCGGGATGTGTAAAATAGAGTCCTTCCTATTCTTTCTCAAGTTCTTACATTTCATTAACATTTTCCCCCAACATCTAGTCTTCAGTAACTTTTGCTTTTGTGTCTATTTTCTGATTTTGCACTTTCTTTTGGTTTAGATGATTACACATTAAAACTGGGTTGTGAAAAGTAGAATTATTTAAGATATGATTCACAGGCAAGCTGCCAGTCCTTAAACGGTTTGTTACTGATCTGAGGTAGGATATAGAGCTTGCTCCAGAATTTAACCGAACTACATCACTAAGAATGTTGCTTAACTCAGCTGACATTTGTTTTTCTGGTGGCAACTTTCTCACTGAAGGAAGGAGTGGTGTCAGCTGGTTGTCTTGTTGCCAACTGGCATTTGAGTACCAATGTAGTAAAAGTCATTGTTTTCCAGAACTTTCCACAAAAAACCACTATGAATATGAAATGACAATTTTAAATCTATATTAATTATATTAATTTATTTTGGACTCCGGAAAGTATCCTTTCTTTTAAAAGAGACTCAACTCAAAATACCCCTCAGGGAGAATGGGATAACGAGCCAAAGGAATCTGTGTGTTGACTAAAGATTTTGAGTCAAAGTCCACCTGTTGAGGTCAGTGACTTTTTTTTTTTTTTTCACTTTAGCACACCTCACCCGACATAACATCTATTAGAGTTAACTGCACTGGACATAGCATCTATTAGAGTTAACTGCATTAGGCAGATATTCACTAGGAGCTTGTTGAATGTAATCCTCTGTTTTTTTTGTTTTTTTTCAAAGTAAACATTTTTTGTGTCTTGTTTGAAGAAATTAAATGACTGAAGTTTCTGAAGAATGTTGGTGAGCATGCAGTGACTTGGATCCTGGACAACACCTTCTCCCCGCTTGCCGGTGGAGGCCTGATAAGTCTTGTGTCCTTTGCAAGAGGCACTTTTGATTTCATCCTTCTCTCAGTGTAAGGGAGACTTTCTGTCAGAAGACTTTTTAGTTTTCTCTTTCTAACATTTAACTTCCAAACACGAATCACATGTACCCTTAACCCCAAGTTTTATATTTCCCCCAGTGATTTTTTTTAAACTTAGAGTCAACATGCTTGAAATTCTGAAAGTTCTTTAAAAAACAAAAAAAATCCCAAACTCTTGTAGGAGTAGAAAAAGCAACTTGACAAGGTAAAATAATCAATTGCAAGTTGGTGAACCTTCAAAGATCATTAATTCAATTGGATAAACTGCAGTTAAATAACTTTTATCAAGCAAACTGGGTTAGGTGGTTAAAAGCAAGAAAAAAAGTCCTAAAAACATACAGTGGGTAGCAGTTTATGTGTCAAGAAAAACTGAGAGAATTTTTGAAGCTCTGATGTCTAGCAGATAGCACTTAAATCATTTTTCTCCAAACTTCAGTCATAATACTTCAAAGAGTTATAGCCATAATACAAATTTTTAGACTAAGAAGTGGTGTTTGAAGTTATTTTATAGGATTTTGCTGTAAGGGCTCCAATTGATTTGTAGTAAGATAAAAGAAGAAAACTTTATTTTCGAAGCTTTGTCGGAAAAAGCTTACCTCCCATTGGTTGTTCTGCCAATATGCCTGCAGGGCATGATGATGTAGACACTGATATTATATACTTATATGAACTGAGCTGAGTGTACACCTCCTGCTGTTTGTGTTATGGTTAAAACCTGTCACAAAACTGGTGGTGATTTATTAAATGTTTAATGAAGTAAGACAAAAACTTCAATAACTACAAACAGAAAAGTAGAACATCACATTAAAATATAATATTACATATTACATTTCTATTTTTCTTCCCAATTTTCACTTGCTAAAAATGATAAGGGCACATTTGGAAATTCAGACAGCATAAAAGAAATACTGAGAAGTACCCCTCATGTTAACAAAGAATATGCTTTAGTTTTATGCTTTACTTTCTTTTTCTTCTCTATAAGAGAAAGAGAAAAAAAATTCTGTTCTGGAGAAACAGAGAATATGCAATCCTTGCTTACTAATAATTTCTTCATTAGATTTTCTGTTAATAGTATTCAAACTACACCATTATCCATGTAGAACTAGATGACAGTTTTTAAGTGTGGAATGAAATGATTAAATGTGCTGTATCTTTTTTTTTTTTTTTAATGTGATATCATTGTTTTGCCCAGGGTGGAGTGCAGTGGCACAATCTCAGCTCACTGCAACCTCCACCACTCAGGCTCAGTTGATCCTCCCACATCAGCCTCCCAAGTAGCTGGGGCAACAGGTATGAGCAACCATGCCCAGCTAATTTTTGCACTTTTGTAGAGATGGGGTTTCACCCTCTTGCCCAGGCTGGTCTCGAACTCCTGAGCTCAAGTGATCCACCCATCTCAGCCTCCCAAAGGGCTGGGATTACAGGCGTGAGCCACCACGCCCAGCCTGGTGTATCTATTTTATGATATTCTATTTAAATATTGCCCTAGTGAGCTTTTCTAAGTCCATACATATGAAAGAGTATGATAATAAACAATCACAGAGATGTCTGAAATTTTGTCTTTTTAAAATAGATTCTATTTTTTTTCCTCTACTAAAGAATCTAGGATGTCATTTTAATTTTAAAAAAGGGATGTTTCTCATCCAGCAGCCTATATGTACCAAGCTAATGTCCATTCTTTGTGTATGTGTGGAGTGGAGAGGGAAGGAAGGGAGATAGTTGCTATTTTCATTTCATTATTATATTACTATCCTTTCATTTATATATACATACACACACACACACACACACACACACACACACACACACACACACATATATATATAAAAAAACACCTCTGGTTTTCCTCTATTTAATTGCTTTGCAGTATCAATTTGTGGTATAAGTGATTACTTATGTTTATTGATTCTGGTTTACTTAATCCTTGTAATGGAGATTCATACACTAGGTGAAGACGGTATTTTGAAAGTACAGAAATATTGATTTTGTTTTAAGCATAAAATTCCTATATGACTATATAAACATCTTGCTTGTACTAAAATTTCTAAAAGGTCTTGCCATTTATGTTATTAGGTACAGCCTGGCTTACTAGAGGGTCATTTCTCCTTGGACTTGGTTGATATGAACTAAAAAATAAAGTCCAATAAAATAATTAAGTGATTTACTTGGGAGAGGGATGGCATACCAATTAATTGATGGGCTGAATTTTTCACTTTTTATCTGTCCTCCATGTTTAGTAGATTTAGACCACACAATGAATCTATCTAGAAGTTTTAACTTCCAAATTTCTGCTTCATTCATTCATATTTATTCACAGAACAATAACTGAATACATACTGTGCATGTCCCATGGGGAATAGCAATTAGAAAAACAGGTAAGGTCTCTGCATTCTTGGAATTTACAGTCTAATTAAGGAGACAACAAAAAGCAAAAACAAAAAGTTTACAATACATTCTATGAAGAAAGCAGTGCTGTTATTAAAAACTTGGAATTTTTTTCAAATCAATCAAAACAGGGCGACTTACGCTAATATCATAAGGGCTGATAACTGAGCAGTCAAATGAATGATCACACAATTGCAATTGACCAAACAACTCAAGTATTTTTCGTGATTCTAATTATTTCCATTATCTAAGTATATCAAGGAAACTTAACTATGGAGTAATCTGACCAATGAATTACTGATCTAAGAACTACTGGTCTGGTTAAAAAGATTTTTTTTAAAAGAGATTGTGTGACTGTTTCTCACTTAAATCAGTACTTTATTCATATTTTTGCTTCACCATTTTAAGCAATTTGCCTGTAAATAAATTATTTTTATTCAAAAATTAGAACTTGGGCTATTCATTATTTAAGAATGAATCTCAAAAATCACTTTGAGGTAATAATGTGTTATGACAATTAGTCCTCTAATTCTTCCCCAAAGACAGAGCTATGTATAAATAGTTTGGACTTAATCTAGTATATTGAGATAGATTTAAATCTCCATTTGGAAAAGTGCTTTGGTCATAATGTTAAATAGTTAATTTACACATCAACCCAGAAACAGAGGGAGAGAGTGGGCCTAGTAAGGGGCAGAATGTCTTGAGCCTTGGTTTCTAGTATTGATCTTGCAACAACTGTAGGAAACCATAGGTAAATTCGTTCAAGTCAATGGTTTCTTTCATATAGGCCATTCAAATCTTTACAAAAAGTGACTTGTCCTTAAGGACATTAATACTATTTACTTATGAGGAAAAACAATTTTATTAATAGTATATGATGAAATAAAGTCATAGTAATAAGGAAATATCAACTAGGATTATCATTCTTCAAATGATACATAAATCATATAGAGATGAGAAAATCTGAAAAAGCTCCATCCAGGAGCTATCTTGCAAAATAGGCCCTGAAAGTAGACAAAATTTCAATAAGCAAAGATGGATAAATGCAGGTTTCTAGGGAGATAGCTTCCCATGAACAAAGGAATGGAGGCGGGAAAGCGTATATCAATTTCAGTGACTCACAACTACATACTGTAGAATAAAACATTTTCTACCTCTCTTCTCCCCTAGTATTTCAGTATTCCCTTTTACTTCGTGTGTTATTGAATTTAAAGTTGCATTTTGGATTCTTCTCTAATTGTTCTGCACCAGTGCAAGGGAATACAAAATCAGCTTTGACAAAATGCACCCCACATAGGTTCACAATAAACATTTGTTCAATAAACGAATAAAAGAATGAGTCTCTGTTCCCCATTCCCTCTTTTATTTCCCTCCAACTTCTTCTCTTTGGCCCTGAGAAATCAGCAGCTCAAAGATCTTAGAAGCAGAAAAGTGATTCAGAAGAGTCATTTTAAAGCAGGTCCTCTTAGCGGTCAGTCCCCATGGAAGCAACCTAATTTATGTCAGCTTTGGGTTACACTACAGGAGGATTACCCTCTTGTTCCTGAGGTACTTCTCAGTAAAACTGAGAAAGTTTGTAGTTCATCACTTTTTCTTTTGTTACTTCCTGTGGCTACTGGAGCGATAGTTAAGGGTGCTACAGTGAGAGCAAGCTAGCCAAGGGGCAAAACAAAGGCAATTGTCTTGGGAGAGCTCTAATCCACTCATTTAAGAAAAAAGAGACCCTTTGGTTCCTGGGCTTCCAGGGTTACTTTCACCCAGAATCTCATTTAGTCAGCTTGGTTTCATGACTTCCATATGTCTGATAGGATAATTCTGCACTATCCTAACACAGCCGACACATATGTCCAGGAAGGCCAATGGCATTAAAAAATATTTTTGTAAGACACTGCAATGTTTCTAAAAATTTTAAATCATCTTTATTTACTTATATTTTCTCACTCAAAAATGTTTTTCACCACATTTAATCAAATCCCCCAAAAAGTAGATTTGAGGAGTTGTAGATGTTGGTGATGGTTACCCCTGGCTTTGGCATTCATGTCAAGGTTCCTGTCCTGCCAGCATGTCACGATGCTGCCAGGGATGGCATTTGTTGTTTGCCCTCATCTCTGTGGGATTCTCACCAAGTACCACTGTGAACAGCTTATCCCTCTCTTTCCTTTCCTGACAACTCTGGGGATTTGAGTGGATGCATTGCCAGATTTCCCCAGACCAAGTGCCACAGTGAAACAATTGGAGCTACAGCCACCCTTCCACATTATACTTTGGCGCACATTATTGGTATCTGCAGGTAGTTTTATACCTTATTAGTAGGTAGAATTTTAGAAAGGCATCACACTGCTTTTAAATACCTTCTGTACTTCACAGATTCATCATAATAATCACCCAAATTGACAGAAAAATTTCAACCTTAATTTGCTTAGCAGTCATGGAAGATAACACAGTGTGAATGGTTCCTCTGAAGAAGCTATAATTGTTTTGTTATACCCATGTATTACCCTTCTCAGAAAAGGAAGGAATCTATAACAAGACAGCCTGTTGAGTCTGCTAAATAAGAAAAATGAAGCTTAATTAAAAGATCTGTCTTTGCAATAAGGGAATTTTGTGTGTGTGTGTATGTGTGTGGGTATGTGTACTCCTTCCTCATTATGAAAGATTCTGGAATAAATATTTCAATCATACTTTTATAATTATTTGCAAGCACGACAAATGGCATGCTGGGCTTCATTACATAACCCGCATCGCTGTTTTATTTTGCCTATGTCAATAGGAAATGTAGCAGAAAATGGTTGGCCAGCTACTTTGGAAATCCAGAGCTACGTTATTAAAATCAGAAACATTCACTGCTAGGATAAGAATGCAAATATATGCACCACTTTTCTTCTTGCTTAGTCCACAGGACATCTAGTGGTAAGCTGTGCAGTAGCAGCAACTCGCTGAGGCTTCTGTTAGTTTTTACTGTTACTAGTACTTTCGGGCTGGCAATCCTTTCTTTATTGTACTGCTGGGGAAACAGAAAACTGACCATCTGTCCCAATTGTAAAATGTTTTATGGAAAATAAGTACAAGCTGATCAGTCAGATTTAAAAAATCAATTGGCATCTCTGTAATTTGAGTGGAAAGAGGACTTCAAGACAAATTTAGATATAAACTATAGATTATTATTAAAGCAATAAATTTTGAGCTTTGATAATACTATAGCATTCTCATGGATAACTTCTCTTTCCTGAACATTGTGATGAACTTTATGAGTAATCCAATTTTTTGTTTTTCTCAGAGTTTTGCTTTCAAAACTTTCTACTTCTACTTAGGCAGGGTTATTTTTAAAAGATAATATAAAACAATAAATATATTTTGTGTATTCATCACTGATTAGTGTTTGCCCTCAAATATCCATGAATATTGCCTTGCTAATTGTCTTTCCATCATGTACTTCCACTATGTAATGTGTAGATGAAAATGGAAACTCTAAGAAATGAATAACATGCTGCAATGAACAATATCCAAAGGACAGGGCATTTCTTCTGCATGAATTGCAAGAATTTGGTTTCCCAAATCAATTTCAGAAATCTATACGATTGCATTCCCTTAATTGCATTTTAAACCAATATCTAACATAATTATGGACACAAACTCTTATGATGTGGCTATTAGTAGGTTAATTAGGTAATAATGAATAAGATGCCATAGCTTAGCATAGAGTTAGCACAATAGGATTTGTTTCAGCATGAAATGAAGTTGAGTGTTAAAAATGTAATCTTTATGTGCTAATATGCATGAGCATACCTTGTTAATTATTGCCAAAGGATTCTTTCTACTTCTGAGAACTAACAAATGAGTCATTCAGAAGCAGATTATGTTTTGTAATCTGTACATGCAGATTAGTTTGACAAAGTCTAAAAGATGTAAAAGTCATGTAGCATGTTAGTATAAATACTATCTACAGTATAACAAGCCAGCTTTAAAGATTATAATATGGAATACTAATGTTTTAAATAAATGGTGTAGATATTATTTTCAGTTTTAAACTTATTTTAAAGTGAAAAGCATTCAAATCTGTGTATCAAAGTATATATTTATTATTATTGTTGCCTTCTCAATTCCTATTGTATCATCATTGAAGATATTTTATCAGCATTGAAGATCAATTGCTTTTGGAATTAATAATGGTAATTAAACTGCTGATGTTGGTTTGCAGAAATAGTACTAACTTATGACAAATTAAGTGTGCAAATATGATTACTGAAGTAGTATCTAAATTTCATGATGTTTTGGTACCATTCACATCTATAAGTCCCCACAGAAGCATCTAATTTATGTCAGCTTTGGGTTACACTACAGGAAGATTACCCTCTTGTTCTTGAGGTACTTCTCGTGAAACTGAGAAAGTTTGTAGTTCATCACTCTTTTTCTTTTGTTACTTCCTGTGGCTACTGGAGAGACAGTTAAGGGTGCTATAGTGAGAGCAAGCTAGCCAAGGGGCAAAACAAAGCAAAAAATGTTACTACAAAAACTATAGTAAAAATGAGATCATTTGCTTCATTATTTGTGACTCTAATTTGAAATGAATAGCCAAATAGGAAGCAATTATGTGAAACAATTTGGTTCGTTGGAGATGAAGTAATTACTTAATCATCTGTTTTGTATAGATGAGGCACTGAGGTTCACAAACTCATGTTTGTGAGATGGTATTTAAATACTTTGTAGCAGACCGATTTCTAAGAAATATTTTATTATGCTATCTTGTATATATTATGTAATATGACCGACAAGTGAGATATGTGAGTATGACCTTGTGGCACTAGGAGGCCCAACCAAAAGTAACTCTTTTCCCCACTCATTCAGAACCGGTTGAGACATAGGCACAAGGATCAGGCAGACTGAATTCAAAATCTTAGCTTTTTGGTGTATTTTAACTGATGAAACTTCATTGGGGAAAGCTTTTGCAAAGTGGGTTTGCTAATAGTTTACCCTGATTAATCCAGCTTATTTACCTGGTCACAGAGGTCCTACTTCCCCTGCGTCTAATGAAGCAGAGACTGTTTTGCTAAGTTTATCATTTGGCCAAAAGATCGGGTGAGAGTGCACCTTTGCTATGGATAGGCAGAACTCGTGTGTACAACAGAGAAGGGTGGGGCTGAGCAGGCCCGCACTTGCTCAGTACCTCTCTCAAACTCACCAGTCAGCCTTCTTTCAAGGTAGCTGTTACGGACTGAATCATGTCCCCTGACCCTCCTTCCAAATTCATATATTGAAGGCTGGATGCTGTGGCTCATGCCTATAATCCCAGCAGTTTGGGAGGCTAAGGAAGGTGGATCACTTGAGGTCAGGAGTTCAAAATCATCATGATCAACATGGTGAAACCCCGTCTCTACTAAAAATACAAAAAAAGTAAGCAAGCATGGTGGCACAGGCCTGTAATCCCAGCTACTTGAGAGGCTGAGGCAGGAGAATCATTTGAACGCAGGAGGTGGAGGTTGCAGTGAGCCAAGATCGTGCCATTGCACTCCAGCCTGGGCAACAAGAGCGAAATTCCATCTCAGAAAAAAAAAAAAAAAAATCATATATTGAAGCCCTGACCTGCAATGTGACTGTATTTGGAAACAGAACCCTTAAAGTGGTAATTAAGGGTAAAAGAAGTCATTTGGGTGGGACTCTAATTCTATAGGACTGCTTTTCTTATAAGAAGAGGAGGAGACACCAGGGATGCTCACACACAGGGAAAAGGCCAGGTGAGGACACAGTGAGAAGGCAGCCATCTGCACGCCAAGGAGAGAGGCCCCGGGAGAAATCATTCCTGTGGGTACCTTGATCTTGTGGTTCCAGCCTCCAGAGCTGTAAGAAAATAAATGTCTGTGGTATTTTGTTATGGTAGCTATAGCAGACTATTATAGTAGCCAAGAGTATTACTCCAGAGGAGGTGCCTCCATGTAGAATTATTAAGACTGGGGAATAAGTTTTATTCTGACATAAGCTGTTGTTCACAGATGTCCATCCTGTCTCCTGGACTAGATTTGAAGGTCTCAAGTTTAAAGACTATGTATTCTTTGTGGGGTAGGGGGAGAGGGGAGGGATAGCATTAGGAGATATACCTAATGTAAATGATGAGTTAATGGGTACAGCACACCAACATGGCACATGTATACATATGTAACGAACCTGCACGTTGTGCACATGTACCCTAGAACTTAAAGGTATAATAAAAAATAAATAAATAAAGACTATGTATTCTGCTTCTTCATCTTGGCCAAGTTAATTAGTACATATGTACTCAGTAAATACTTCAAGATTAATCATGCTTTTGCCTTTATAGAGCTTTCCGCCTTTTAAGTTTTGTTATTTTTCTTTTCCCTAAAAACTATATATTACACTACCTGTGACCATCTTTATTAGTAGTGGAAGAGAATTAAATCTCCTGCTAGAAAGTTTTGCTTCTAAGGGAGAAAGTTAATTATTGTGAATTTACGTTATATCACCTTTATCCAATGCAACGTTTTTTGCTAAAAGAATTGCAATGTGAAAGTTAGATAATCTAATTACAGTTACCAAGAAAATGTAGTTGCTGTGGGTTTGTGTGCAATGTGTAACTGGAGCCCATTTAGCATTTTTAAACAACCTTTTATTTTCAAATATATTTAGATTTTTTTAAAGTTGCGAAAACAGTGCAGTTTTCTTATTCCCATCACCAGATTCCCTTATTGTCCACATATTATATAGCCATAGTGTAATTACAGAAACAGGGAAATTAATATTGATACAATCTATGAACAAGTCTCTAGACCTTATCAGATGTTGACCCATTGTTCCACTAGTGTCCTTCTTCTGGACATTTATCACCTTGCACTCAGTTGTCCTCCGTTTCCCCTAATTGTGGCATGATCTTTCACGACCTTAATGCTTTGGAAGAGTGCTGGTGGATCATTCTGTGGAATATCCCTCAGTTTCTGTTTGCGATTTTCTCACGATTGGATTTACATTGTGCATTTTTGGCTAAAATACTGAAAGTAAGGTGACATTCTCAGTGTATCATACCAGGTGTGATGACAATAAAACTTATTTCCTGTGATAGTAACTTGGAATATTTGGTAAAGGTGGTGTCTGCCAGGTTTCTTCATTGTGAAGTTACTCTTTCCCTCTTTTTAATCAATAAGTATCTTCTGGGGAGATACTCTGAAACCATGCAAATATTCCATTCCTTATCATACTTTTGTCCCCTATTTTAACATCTATTGATGATTCTTGACTGTAACACTTATTTCTATGGTGTTTCCCTAATGGTAATTTTTAAGTTTCATCATTCCTATTCCTTTATTAATTGGAATACTACAGGAAGAAAGAGCGGCCTCTTCTCTCACTTATTTTATTTCTATTATGGACATAAATATATAAATAAGGATTCATGAATATTTCTTTTTTCTACTTGCTTGTTGTAATTCAATACCATCACTTATTTTGTTGCAAGAGCCCATTATAAAAGCATAAGTTTAAATATACAAATTCTAAAAGTTAATAAAGTCACTCTTCTAAAACCAATTACAGTAGCTCCTCCTTTTTTTTATAGTTTCAGTTACCTGCACCCAACTGTGGTCAGAATATATGTTAAGTACAATAGGATAGAGAGAAAGAGAGAGAGAGAGAGACCACATTCACATAACTTTTATTACAGTATATTCTTATAATTCTATTTTATTATTAGTTATTGTTATTAATCTCTTACTGTGCCTAATGTATAATTAAACTTTATCATAGGTATGTATAGGAAAAAACATAGTGTATAAGGAGCTCCATAATATCCGTGGTTTCAGGAATCCACTGGGGATCTTGGGATGTATCATCTGTGGATAAGGGGCAACTACTATAATATTAGACTTAGACTTGAAATGATGTGGCTAACAGGTTCTGAAGTAAATGTGTTAGTTACTTTGAAAAATAAAAATAGTACAAGATAGTCTATGCCCTCAATGAGTTAGTATAATAATTGGGGAGAGAGAAAGACACCCCAAAAGATACAATGATATTACATTTGTGTAGTAGCACAGCAAGAGACAATCTGCAGTTGATAACCCAATGAGGCAGGAAGTGTTCAAGCACTAAGGATAGGGAAAAGGCCTCTGTGCATCCTGCCAAGTGCTGACCACCAAGGGCCTGTTCAGCAAAGGCCTGTGTCACATGCTACTCTGACCTGGAGGAAAATTATAAGGTGAATACCGTATTTCCTGAACAAAACAAAGAAAGAATATCCCTCCTCATATGTTCTTCCCACTCACCATTTTCCTCAAGGGTAAATTTTGAGTGTTTATTTATGCATGAAAGTACAACAAAGTAAATTAACTTTTTGCATAAATTTTCATAATCTGACTGAAGCTACCTTTTTGTCCCTATTTTTTATTTTCTTCTTTAAATTCCATACCCTATCTCATTCAAGGCAAATGAAACTTAATTTTCCAGATTCAACACATTTCCATACCTCTGTACATGCCATTCCAGCTATCTGGAATGCTTTTCAACATATCTTTGAGAAATCTCTTCTCATCCTTTAAAACCCATCTTAAAAATCACCACCTCTTGGAACATACCTTCAACTACCTGAAACATGTTCTAGTTTTCTGTCCCAGTGCTTCTGTGGTTCTTTATGCGGGCATCTGTTTTAGACCTTACCATGCAGCTGCCAATTAACCTGTCTCCTCTCATAGTTGCCTCCTCCATTGCATTGAAACCTCATTGAGGACCCTGGCTCTGTCTTACACAGTATTATGCCCCTCGCTCTAGCTGGAACGGTGTCTGGAATGGAGCAGGTGCTTGGTAAATGTGTGTTGAATGAATGCACAGTCGAATAATAAAACATTTTCACAAATATTCCCACTTCTTTCTTTTCAAGACCGTATTTTGTTATACTTCCATGAATTGACAACATCACACATCACCTTTTTGGTATGAAGTGCTTTGTTTTAGACCACAGTAGTTACATCTTTGAGAAGATTTATTCCTGTTATTGAATGTTAGTTCTGGAAATGGTAGAATTGAATATCTAGTTAGCCACCAATGTTGTAATACTTAGCATAGGATGCAGGATTGTAGCATATTGAGGATGCCAAAAATGTTTCATTTTCCTTTTAAAACAATTCTGGGTGGTATTAAATCTGTTGCTGTATTTAATACTTCAACTTCTGAGTATGGGAAAAAGTAAGTCAGTAAATATGTGTGCTTTATTTTGTAAAATAGTTGTATCATGAAACTGTCCTGTTCTAACTTTAAAGTTTTGTAATTGCACATTTAAATCCTTTTGAATCTTCTCTAAGGAGTGCTATTTTGCTAAGTGAAAAAAATTCTAGTTCAGATAATCTTCAATATATCTGAGTTTAATATGTGAGATTTAATATTCTAGGTTTTCTAAAAATAAGCTCTCCTTTCAATTTAGAAAATATTATTTGATGTTTCTGGAAGTGAAAATAATAATGTAGAGGAATTCTCCTGAGAACAATGAATATTTTAAAACATTGAGCTAATTGGGAAACTTAAATCTCAAATTATTTCACTGGAGACAAATTTAAGATTTTTTTTTTTTTAGTAAATTCAAGGAATACAAGTACAGTTTTATCACATGGATATGTAGTCTGGGCTTTTAGTGTAATCATCACCCAAATAATATAAATGGTACCCATTAACTAATTTCTCATCCCTCATCGTTTTCCCACCCTCTCAAGTCTCCAGGGTCTATTATTCCACATTCTATGTCTACATGTACATATTATTTAACTCCCACTTGTGAGAATATGTGGTATTTGACTTCTGCATTGTTTCACTTAAGATAATGGCCTCCAGTTTCATTCATGTTGCTGCAAAAGACATGATTTCACTCTTTTTATGACAGAATATATCCCATTGTATATATAGACCACATTTTTTAAATCAATCATCCACTGATAGACACTTAGATTGATTCCATATTTTTACTATTTTGAATTGTGCTGTGATAAACATAAGAGTGCAGGTATCTTTTTGATATAATGACTTCTTTTCCTTTGTAATGTAGTAGGACGAGTGGCAGACGAAACTCCTCAGACACCGAGTTAAAGAAGGAAGGGGTTTATTCGGCCGGGGGCATTGGCAAGACTCCTGTCTCAAGAGCCAAGCTCCCCGAGTGGGCAATTCCTGTCCTTCTTAAGGACTCACAACTCTAAGGGGGTACGTGTGAGAGGGTTGTGATTGATTGAGCAAGCAGGCGGTACATGACTGGGGGCTGCAGGCACCTGTAATTAGATCGGAACAAAACAAGATAGGGATTTTCACACTGCATTTCTATACAATGTCTGTAATCTATAGATAACAGAACCAATTACGACAGGGGTCGATCTTTAACTACCAGGCCCAGGGTGCGGCACCGGGCTGTCTGCCTGTGGATTTCATTTCTGTCTTTTAGTTTTTTTTTTTTTTTTTTTTTTTTTTTTGAGAGGGAGTCTCGCTCTGTCGCCCAGGCTGGAGTGCAGTGGCACAATCTGGGCTCACTGCAAGCTCCGCCTCCTGGGTTCACGCCATTCTCCTGCCCCAGCCTCCCAAGTAGCTGGGACTACAGGCGCCCACCACCACACCTGGCTAATTTTTTGTATTTTTAGTAGAGATGGGGTTTCACTGTGTTAGCCAGGATGGTCTCCATCTCCTGACCTCGTGATCCACCCGCCTCAGCCTCTCAAAGTGCTGGGATTACAAGCGTGAACCACCACCCCCCTCCTCTGCCTTTTTTACTACTTTCTTTGGAGGCAGAAATTGGGCATAAGATGATATGAGGGCTGGTCTCCTCCCTTAGTAGTGGGCTTGCTGTGTCAAATGGTAGTTCTACTTTTAGTTCTTTGAGAAATCTTTATACTGTTTTCCAGAAAGGTTGAACTAATTTACATTCCCACCAACAGTGTGTAAGCATTCCCTTTTCTCTGCATCCTCACCAATATCTGTTATTTTAAAACTTTTAAATAGCAGCCATTCTGACTGATATAAGACAACATCCCATTGTAGTTTTAATTCGCATTATTGTGATGATTAGTGACATTGTGCATTTTTTTCATATGCTTGTTGGCCATTTGTATGTCCTCTTTTGAAAAATGTCTGTTGAGATATTTTGTCCACTTTTTAATGGGGCTATTTGTTTTTGTTTGTGTTGAGTTGTTTGACTTCCTTGTAGATTCTGGATTTCAATCTCCTATCAGATGCATAGTTTGCAAATATTTTCTCCCATTCTGAAGGCTGTCTGTTCATTGTGTTGATTATTTCTTTTGCTCTGCAGAAGCATTTTACTTTAATTTAATTCAGTCCCATTTGTCTATTTTTGGGTTTGTTTCTTATTCTTTTTAGGTCTTAGTCATGAATTCTTTGCCTAAACCAAAATCCAGAAGAGTTTTCCCTATTTTTTTTCTAGTATATTTTAGGTTCACATCTTACATTTAAGTCTTCAATTCATCTTGAGTTAATTTTTTTATATGGTGAGAGACAGGGGTACAGTTTTGTTCTTCTGCATATGACAATTCATTTTCCTAGCACTGTTTATTGAAAAGGGTGTCTTTTTCCCAGTATATATTTCTGTCAACTTTGTCAAACATCAATCTGCTGTAGATATATTGGCTTTATTTCTGGATTCTCTATACTGTTCCATTGATCTACGTGTTTATTTTTATACCAGTACCTTTCTGTTTTGGTTAATATAGCCTTGTTGTGTATTTGAGGTCAGGTAATGTGATGCCTGAAGCTTGGTTCTTTCTGCCTTGCTTTGGTTGTTTGGGCTTTTACGGGGGTTCCATATTCATTTTAGAATTGTTTTTCCTAATATTTGAAAAATAATGTTGGTATTTTGATAGCAGTTGCATCAAATCTGTAGATTGTCTTGGGCAATATGGTCATTTTAATGATATTAATTCTTCTGACAAATTTAAGATTTAAGTTGCATCGTTAAAACCCAGAAACCTACAGTTGTTACTTATAGGGCAATATTTTATTTTATTTTTATGTATGTATGTATGTATGTATGTATTTGCGTCAGAGTCTTACTCTCTCGCCCAGGCTGGAGTGCAGTGGCATGATCTTGGCTCACTGCAACCTCTACCGCCGGGTTCAAGCAATTATCCTGTCTTAGCCTCCTGCATATCTGGGATTATAGGCCCTCAGCACCACACCCTACTAATTTTTGTATTTTTAGTAGAGACACAGTTTCACCATGTTGGCCAGGCTGGTCTCAAACACCTGACCTCAAAAGATCCACCCGCCTCAGCCTCCCAAACGACTGGGATTTTAGCCACCGTGCCCAGCCATCTATAGGAAAATATTTTAATTTTGATTAGTTGACCCACGTAAAAAAACAACAACAACTAATGATTGCTTCATTCCTTAGGCTCCATGAAGAATTAAAAACACAGCACATAGATATTAAGCAGCATTGAGCATTCCAGGTAGATATAATAATTAAATAAATTTATTTGAAAATGAAGTATTTTGCCTTAATTACCCAGCATTTGTTTTAAGTAAATTAAGTCCTTTGCTATTATATGTACTATTGAATTACATCAAAAAAATAAAAAAAAATTAAGAGTTTGTGTTCAGTAACATGGTTTTATTACAGGGGGTTCTAGCAAATGATCATGCTTAATACATTCATTAGTGTAAACTTGTAAAGCTGCTCTTTGAGTCTACTGACCTAACCAGGCTTTAAAAAATCAAACTACCTTTTCAAATACTGTACCTGGGTCTGTTTCCACAACAAGAAAGATCTGACAGTTCCTCTCCAGCATCTTGGCTTTGTACAGTTGCACTTTTGAATTTAATGAATACCAATGGTGAGTTCACACAACAAGGAAAGAAATCTACTTTATACATCTTTTCATAGAGAAATAGGTCTGCAGTGTTTAGGGACTACACGTCATATTCTATACTTGATACTTGAATGGAAGTTGTGAGTTTTTTTTTTTTTTTTTTTTTTTTAGCAATTCAGTACAGAAAGTACAGATATTGTACTGTCTTAAAGATGTTGGACTTCCATGGAAGCAATGTTTAGTTCCCTCTGAGAGGCCTGGACAGTGTCCATGAGGTCCATGGACCTCCTTCTTGTCTGTTTGCATCTCAGGTCATGTGGTTACAGTTTCCAGGAGGGTAAGTGGAATATGAGAATGTGCCTCTGAAGAAGCCAAATCAAATACAGATGACATTGCCAGTTTTCATCATCTAGTAGTTTTCATCTCTTCTTTCCTTAAGAGTGCCTACCTAACTATATTACGAGGCATCCAGTGATTAATGCAATGAATGGCATAGACAAGAATTGTAATAATTATAATGGAAGAGCTAATGTATATATACATCTATATATCTTATATGCTTAGATAATTAGAAAAGGCATATATATATGCCATTTATATAGACACACATATATATTGTCATAAATATATATATATGCATACACAACAATGTGTGTGTGTAGGTGAGGTCAACTAGTTTGGAATGCTGGAAAGGGCATAGGACATGACACCAAAGATCTGGATTCCAATCTCACTTCTGCCACTTATTACCAGGTCATGCTGGATAAATGCCTTCAAGTTCTGAGCTCCAGTTTAATAGTATGTTAAAACAGTGTTTTTTATATTTATCCTAGCTACATTCTCTGACAGAATTATAAGAATCAAATGGGATTTTACATGTGAAAGAATTTTGTCAGGTGTAAAGCACTTGTTCAATGTATGTTAATGTTCACTGACTTATTTTCTAAAGCAGCTATGATGTGCCATACTGAAAATATGTATAAGACACGGCCCTCACGGACTGTCTTCAATTAAGTTACCCTAAATAGGTATGGGAGCTGAGGGGAATGGTCAGGTAAACAGAAACTTTATATGCAGTATGATAAGCCTGATATTAAATTCATATCAATATAAGTTATTTAGGAAATACAGAGAAATGGCTTACAGCTCAGTGTGTGGGGAGAAGGAGGACCAGAAGGAAGTTTCTTGAAGAGACATTGCCTGGGCTCAGTCTTCAAGAGTGAGAAGGAGTTAAAGGGGCAATGTAGGAAGAATCAGAGAACAAAAGCCATTTCAAACAGAGAAACAGGATGAGCACAGATAAGGAAGGCACAAACTACGTAGGGAATCAATCAATATTTCATTATTGTTGGGTAGTAAACAGTAAAGAGCGTCAGGAAGTGGTAAGAAAAGTAAGGAGCTGCTCAGGGTGCACTTATTCCGGGGAAGAATGAAAACCATTGAAGGGTTGCAGGCAGGAGAGTTGCATGGAGAGATTTCCATTTTAGATAAATCACTGTAGCACTATGTATGTGATAGACTTAAGGGGGGATAAGACTGAAGGGAGAGAGACCTGCTAAGGGGCTCTTCTTATAGAATGAGTCAAGGTTTCTCAGCCTTGGCATTATTTACATTTTGGGCTGGATAGTTTTTGTTCAGGAGTTGGAGGGAGCTGGTCTGTGCATTGTAGGATGTTTTGCATCCCAGGTCTCTACTCATTCGATTCTAGTAGTACTTACCCTTCACCTCCAGAGGTGACAACCAAAAATGTCTGCAGTTGTTCCCAAATGCCTCCTGGTGGGGGCACAGTCACCCTGGTGGAGAGCTACTGGTCTGGGACAAAGTTGTGAAGAAACACTTTAGCACTTGGTAATTGGTAATGGCATTATAGAATAGATGGCAGACTCTAGAAGAGTTTAGGAAGTAAAATGGACAGTTCTAAGTGATAGGTTTATTGGAGAGAAAACATAGGGAGAAGTGAAGAATGACTCACAGAGTTCTGGCTTTGTTGACTGAATGAATGGTTATGTCTCCAACTGAGATGTAGAATAAAAAAGGATGGACGTTGAAGTGACTATCCTTTTTTGGTATTTTGACAACAAGATATCACTGAGGTTCTTATGTTCAGCATCAGTAGGTTTGACAAATATCAAAATTTTATAAACCTTTTATATCAACTAGAGTAAAGGTGAGGGGAAATTACTGGGGGAAGGAGAGAGGGAGAGAATGAATGAGTAGCTCTGTTTAACAGATAAGGAAATATTAGCTTATAAAGGCTACGAAATTGCCCAGCCCTAGAGAACAGAAGAGAAAGACGTATTTGCATAAGCCTTCCGATTTAAGCAGCAGTGATGCATTTGGTTGCTGTAGGGAGAGCATTTTCAGGAGTAAAGTGGGGAAAAAAATGAAATAGAGGTGAGGTGAGCTCAGTGTAAACTCAAGCTACACTAACTGTAGTCTAGGTTTGTTTTTTATTGTTTATTTATTTATGTATTTTTACAGGTTTGGTTGGGAAGAGGAGAAAGGGGGTTTTATGGTAACAAGGGAACTCTTGAGGAGTATATTTTTCTCAAAGTGTGAGAGATTTGAGCTTGTTTGGGAACTAAGGGATTAGGGTATATGGTGGGAGAAAATACGGAATCCCAAGAATCTCGAGAATAGGAAAGGTGAAAAGAACAAATGAGTGTATTCTGGAATAAGAGGAGGGACGTATCTTCTGAGACTAGAGAAGAGACATATGTCATTATTCTATTTAAATTTATAGTTACCATTCTGAAGGCTGAGGAAGATCATGACTAATGGCTTAAGTTTTGTGATGAGAAGGGACTCTGATATTCTGCTAAGAGTGAGAACAATAAATGTCCTGAAGAGTAGAACAAATGTGGAAGAGAACTAAAGAGGAACAAAGAGAAAATAAATAAAAAGAGGCAGGGCAGAGCTGCATTTAGAGAATTTGAATTTGGTTTTATGGTTTTTCTAAAGGAATGAACTGATGCCTAGGTGGAGAAGCAGAGAAAGTAAATTATACAGTGATATAAGTTGGGTTTTGCTATGTGGAAATGATGGAATTACAGGATTGTAAGGAGAATCAAAGGTGTCGATGAGATAGTTGTTCAGATGACCTGTTGTGAGGTTCAGTATGGGGGAGAAAAAGAAGAAAGTTTAGTTTAACTATTTACTAGCAGTAGGAATCTGGGCAAATTGGTAATAATATGGTTTGTGAAAATATATATTCTATTAATATTTCTAATATGGTGCCTGGCACATTGCAGATACTCAACAAATGTTAGTTTCCTTCCTTTTTTCCCTTCCAAGAGAAGTGAAAATGTAATGAGGCCAGCACCACCAACTTAATAACTGTGCGACCTTGAGCAAATGACATAATCAAAGTATTAGTTTCTTTATCTGTAAAATGGGCATGATAATGATAATTGCCCTTCCTGTTCTACCTCAAGGATCTACTTTAAAATAGCTGTTGTTGTAAAATAATCAATGTGACATTATAATCAGTGTAAATTTTAAAGTGCTAGAGAAATATAAGTTATTACAAGTCTACATTATATAGTAGTCATGTAAATTTCATGCTCTTAATTAGAAAATACAGTTCAGTAATATCTTTGAGCGAAGATATATTCTCCAATATAATACCTTGTCCGAAAGTGTTACCAAGGTGGAGATAACACAAGTGGCTTGTATTTTATTCCAGAATGATGGAAAAAGTATGGTGATCATGTCATGAAACTATTAATATAATTATTGTAACGTATGCTATAAGATGCAAAATATGATTTGGGAAATAGATGAGAAGTTAATAATGAGATTTGGTGGGGAATAATGAAGATTCCCCAGCTTAATTGGTAGGGAAGTAATAGGGAAAAATCTTCTGGCTAAGCAGACCCAGGTCAAGAAAATACTGAACTCATATTGAGGAGATGCTTGTGAACTGGAATATGAATTCTTCTCTCTCAGTCCACTCCTAGGAATGGTCAAGAGACCCTGTTTTATCCTTCTAAGGGTAGCAGTTGCTATCTGAAGGGTGGGAGTGAGGAAAAGATAGAGCATTCCTATGACAAATCCCTACTCATTACCTAATATAACCAAATCACTCTTTGATCCCTCAGCTGGGTTTATAAGTAGTGTGATTTTAGGAAGTCCAAAGGTGTACTTTCACCTGATTGATGATGTAAGAATTTTCAGACTCACTTGAAATGGAAAGGTTTTGTTAAGATCCGGCCACTGCACTCCAGCCTGGGCGACAGAGCGAGACTCCGTCTCCAAAAAAAAAAAAAAAAAAAAAATTGTTTTTGTACCAGTACCATACTGTTTTGATTACTGGAGCTTCATAGTATAGTTTGAAGGGGGTAGTGTGATGCCTCCAGCTTTGTTCTTTTTGCTTAAATTTGCCTTGGCTATTTGGGCTCTTTTTTGGTTCCATATGACTTTTAAAGTAGTTTTTTCTAATTCTGTGAAGAATGTCATTGGTAGTTTGATAGGAATAACAATGAATCTGTAAATTGCTTTGAGAAGTATGGCCATTTTAAAAATATTGATTCTTCCTATTCATGAACATGTTTTTCCATTTGTTTGTGTTATCTCTGATTTCTCTGAGCATTGTTTTGTAATTCTCATTGTAGGGATCTTTTACCTCCCTGGTTAGCTGTATTCCTAGGTATTTTACTCTTTTTGTGGCTATTGTGAATGGGATCGAATTTTGATTTGGCTCTTAGCTTAGATGTTGTTGGTGTATAGGAATGCTACTGATTTTCATACACTGATTTTGTATCCTGAAACTCTGGTGAAGTTTTTTATAAAATCAAGAAGAATTTGGGCAAAGACTTTGGGGTTTCCTAGGTATAGAATCATATGAACTGCAAACAGGGGCAGTTGACTTTCTTCCTATTTGGATACCTGTTATTTCTTTCTCTTGTCTGATTGCTCTGACTAGAACTTCCAGTCCCATGTTGAATAGGAGTGGTGAGAGAGGACATTCTCATCTTGTCCCAGTTTTCAAGGGGAATGCTTCCAGCTTTTGCCTATTCAGTATGATGTTGGCTATGGGTTTGTCATAGAAGGCTTTTACTATTTGAAGGTATGTTCCTTCAATGCCTATTTTTTGAGGGCGTTTAACATGAAGGGATGTTGAATTTTATGGAAAGACTTCTCTACATCCATTGAGATAATTACATGGTTTTTGTTTTTATTTCTGCATATGTGATGAATCACAGACATGGAATGAATCTAAAGGCCCATCAATGGTACACTGGATAAAGAAAATGTGGTACATATACACTATGGAACACTAAACAGTCATACAAAATAATGAAATCATGTCCTTTGCATCAACATGAATGGAGTTGGAGGCTATTATCCTAAGTGAACTAACACAGAAACAGAAAACCAAATACCACATGTTCTCATTTATAAGTGGGAGCTAAACATTGAGTACATATGGACACAAAGAAGGGAACAATAGACCCCGGAGCCTACTTGAGGGCAGAGGGAGGGAGGAGGGTGAGGATGGAAAAACTACCCATCAGGTACTAGGATTACTACCTCAGTGATACAAATATCTATACACCAACCCCCTGTGACACACAATTTGTCTATAATTTGTCTATATAACAAACATGCACATGTACCCCCAAACCTAAAAAAGTTAAAAAAAAATAATAAATGGAAATTTATTCATACTAAAGAAGTAGACACGTAGTTCCTCCTTTGAGGGAGGTAAAGGCCAGCTCAGAACACCTGAAATAGTGGCTAAGGAGGGAGAAGCCACCAAAGAGGGGAAAGGACCACAGAGAGGAAGGTTGGGAATACTAAAGACAAACCAAACTGATGCCACAAGTTGATACTTTCTTTTACTCAGGAGCAGCCTGCATGTGGCTCTGCCCCACCCCTCCAATCATATGTTTTAAAGCCTGTCTTTGTTATTAAGAGTATCATTATCCATAGACTAAGATTATTTCCCTATTCTACCCCGACAACAATGGGTAATTCTACCAGAGAACAATCTTAAAAACATTTCTAAAGTTTATTTCCAATCAAGCTAATTGTCAGATGACAAAGAGCCCATTCTATAATAAAAATTACTACCTTATTGTTTTTTTAAAATTTTTTTTTTATTATTATACTTTAAGTTCTAGGGTACATGTGCATAACGTGCAGGTTTGTTACATATGTATACTTGTGCCATGTTGGTGTGCTGCACTCATCAACTCATCATTTACATCAGGTATAACTCCCAATGCAATCCCTCCCCCTTTCCCCATAATAGGCCCCTGTGAGTGATGTTCCCCTTCCTGAGTCCAAGTGATCTCATTGTTCAATTCCCACCTATGAGTGAGAACATGCGGTGTTTGGTTTTCTGTTCTTGCGATAGTTTGCTGAGAATGATGGTTTCCAGCTGCATCCATGTCCCTACAAAGGACATAAACTCATACTTTTTTATGGCTGCATAGTATTCCATGGTGTATATGTGCCCATTTTCTTAATCTAGTCTGTCACTGATGGACATTTGGGTTGATTCCAAGTCTTTGCTATTGTGAATACTGCCGCAGTGAACATATGTGTGCATGTGTCTTTATAGCAGCATGATTTATAATCCTTTGGGTATATACCCAGTAATGGGATGGCTGGTCATATGGTACTTCTCGTTCTAGATCCTTGAGGAATCGCCATACTGTTTTCCATAATGGTTGAACTAGTTTACAATCCCACCAACAGTGTAAAAGTGTTCCTATTTCTCCACATCCTCTCCAGCACCTGTTGTTTCCTGACTTTTTAATGATCGCCATTCTAACTGGTGTGAGATGGTATCTCATTGTGGTTTTGATTTGCATTTCTCTGATGGCCAGTGATGACGAGCATTTTTTCATGTGTCTGTTGGCTGTATGCATGTCTTCTTTTGAGAAATGTCTGTTCATATCCCTTGCCCACTTTTTGATGGGGTTGTTTGTTTTTTTCTTGTAAATTTGTTTGAGTTCTTTGTAGGTTCTGGATATTAGCCCTTTGTCAGATGAGTAGATTGCAAAAATGTTCTCCCATTCTGTAGGTTACCTGTTCACTCTGATGGTAGTTTCTTTTGCTGTGAAGAAGCTCTTTAGTTTAATTAGGTCCCATTTGTGAATTTTGGCTTTTGTTGCCGTTGCTTTTGGTGTTTTAGACATGAAGTCCTTGCCCATGCCTATGTCCTGAATAGTATTACTTAGGTTTTGTTCTAGGGTTTTTATGGTATTAGGTCTAACATTTAAGTCTCTAATCCATCTTGAATTAATTTTCATATAAGGAGTAAGGAAAGGATCCAGTTTCAGCTTTCTACTTACGGCTAGCCAATTTTCCCAGCACCATTTATTAAATAGGGAATCCTTTCCCCATTTCTTGTTTTTCTCAGGTTTGTCAAAGATCAGATGGCTGTAGATGTGTGGTATTATTTCTGAGGATTCTGTTCTGTTCCATTGGTCTATATCTCTGTTTTGGTACCAGTACCATGCTGTTTTGGTTACTGTAGCCTTGTAGTATAGTTTGAAGTCAGGTAGCATGATGCCTCCAGCTTTGTTCTTTTGACTTAGGGTTGTCTTGGCAATGCGGGCTCTTTTTTGGTTCCATATGAACTTTAAAGCATTTTTTTCCAATTCTGTGAAGAAACTCATTAGTAGCTTCATGGGGATGGCATTGAATCTATAAATTACCTTGGGCAGTATGGCCATTTTCACAATATTGATTTTTCCTATCCATGAGCATGGTATGTTCTTCCATTTGTTTGTGTCCTCTTTTATTTCACTGACCAGTGGTTTGTAGTTCTCCTTGAAGAGGTCTTTTACATCACTTGTAAGTTGGATTCATTTCTTTTTCCTCTTTTTTCTTTAGACTTCTCTTCTCACTTCATTTCATTCATTTGATCCTCAGTCGCTGATACTCTTTCTTCCAGTTGATCGAGTCGGTTACTGAAGCTTGTGCATTTGTCACGTATTTCTCATGTCACTGTTTTTATCTCTGTCAGTTCGTTTATGGGCTTCTCTGCATTGATTATTCTAGTTATCCATTCTTTTATTTTTTTTTCAAGATTTTTAGTGTCTTTGCACTGGGTACGTAATTCCTCCTGTAGCTCTGAGAAGTTTGATGGACGGAAGCCTCCTTCTTTCAACTTGTCAAAGTCATTCTCTGTCCAGCTTTGATCCATTGCTGGCGATGAGCTGCATTCCTTTGGAGGGGGAGATGTGCTCTTATTTTTTGAATTTCCAGCTTTTCTGCCCTGCTTTTTCCCCATCTTTGTGGTTTTATCTGCCTTTGGTCTTTGATGGTGGTGATGTCCTGATGGGGTTTTGGTGTGGGTGTCTTTCCTATTTGTTGGTTTTCCTTCTAACAGTCAGGACCCTCAGCTGTAGATCTGTTGGAGATTGCTTGAGTTCCACTCCAGACCCTGTTTGCCTGGGTATTAGCAGCAGAGGCTGCAGAAGGTAGAATATTGCTGAACAGCAAGTGTACCTGTCTGATTCTTGCTTTGGAAGCTTCGTCTCAGCGGTGTACCCCACTGTGTGAGGTGTGAGGTGTCGGTCTGCCCCTAGAGGGGGATATCTCCCAGTTAGGCTACTCAGGGGTCAGGGACCCACTTGAGCAGGCAGTCTGTCCGTTCTCAGATCTCAACCTCTGTGTTGGGAGATCCACTGCTTTCTTCAAAGCTGTCAGACAGGGTCGTTTCCGTCTGCAGAGGTTTCTGCTGCTTTTTTTTTGTTTAGCTGTGCCCTGTCCCCAGAGGTGGAGTCTACAGAGACAGGCAGGCCTCCTTGAGCTGCTGTAGGCTCCACCCAGTTCAAGCTTCCCAGCAGCTTTGTTTACCTACTTAAGCCTCAGCGATGGCGGGTGCCCCTCCCCCAGCCTCGCTGTTGCCTTGCCCTTAGATCGCAGACTGCTGTGCTAGCAATGAGGGAGGCTCTGTGGGCGTGGGACCCTCCCGGCCAGGTGTGGGATATAATCTCCTGGTGTGCCGTTTGCTAAGACCCTTGGTAAAGCACAATATTGGGGTGGGAGTTACCCGATTTTCCAGGTGTTGTATGTCTCAGTTCCCCTGGCTAAGAAAAGGGATTCCCTTCCCCCTTGTGCTTCCCAGGTGAGGCGATGCCTCGCCATGCTTCAGCTCTCTTCAGCTCTCGCTGGTCGGGCTGCAGCAGCTGACCAGCACCGATTGTCCAGCACTCCCTAGTGAGATGAACCCAGTACCTCAGTTGAAAATGCAGAAATCACTCGTCTTCTGTGTTGATCGCGAGACAGGAGCTGTTCCTATTTGGCCATCTTGCTCCGCCCCCGACCTTATTGATTGTTGTAAGAATGTGACCAGGTCATTTAATCTTTTTGGGCTCCCATATCACCCTAAAAATGAAAGAACTGGGCGAGCTGTTTTCTAAAATCTCTTCTAGTTCTAGGTTTCTACTCTTCTGTGATACAGAGAGTAACATGTATTAGACAATGACAAGATCCAATTTATTCAATAGTTGCCTACCAAAATTATAGTGCGGTATATTGACCAAACTGGCTTCAGTCCAGGTTATCAGTCTGTTGAAAAATGATATGAAGATATCAGAAAAAGATACTCAACAGCTTTTAATCAATCTTAGGAGGATGAAAATAAGCCAGATAAAGCCATTTGAAGAAAGTAAATGAAAAATTCTATCTTTCTGAGTTAAAGTCTTATCTAATAGAGTTTAGATTAGTTCTTCTATCAGTACAATTCAGTTTTGGCTTTTAAGATGTTACCATAATGCAGAAGGCCATAATAAATACGTTGGCTTATCCCAACAGGATTTTCAAATAAGAACACCACATATCGAGAATTTTAGGATTGTGATTTTTGGTTTTCTGGTTTTAATAATCTAATGGTGGGCAGCCAGTCTAATTTACAAGCCATATAAAGTTATATGTATAATTCGTTTGAAAAACTCAACGAAAAATACCTTTAAATGTCCAAATCTGTGGAGTGATTATTCATTTGCTTTTGTCTGCCTGCTGATACTAGATAACAAGTGGAACATTTTTAGCTATTTTAACTACTCAGAGACATAGTCTTGTTCATATAATTGTAAGTATTTCCAATTACTTTTGAGAGCTCTAAAAGTATTTTCTCAGATGATTTCATGAGTCTCAGAAAAGTTACTTTGTTTTCTTGAGTCACCATAGAAGCAAGAAAGTCATTTTCATTCCCACTTACAATAAATCAATCAACATTTATAGAACACCTATTTTGTTCTGGGCCTTAGGCTAAGCAATGTGGTGGATACAATGATGAATAAGATATGATCTCTGCCCTCAAGGCAAGCCAGACTCTCAGACAAAAAAAAATATATACCAAACAGACAATACAGGGCAGCATATGATAAGTGGAAAATGAGTGGCCTGGGAAATAAGAATTCTAGTGCTTTAGAGGTGGGAGAAATCATTTTGGCCTGAGGTGATTAGAGAAGCCTCCAGGGATGTGTGGGAGATGACCTGGACCTTAGAGGATTGATAGGTTGAGACAAGTAAGTAGCGAAGGGGAGAGTCCACCAGGCAGAGGAAATGGAATGAAGAGTGATAGAGCGGTGCTGGTGCCAAACCAGGGAAGCAGGAGCAGCCTCTGTAGCCTGCCATGGTGTCAGGCCATGCACAGGACAAAGGACTGACCTATGCCTTAATCGAAGATAGGCAGGTGGATGATGGCAACGGTAACCCGGGGAGGGTAAAATACAAGACTTATTTGCCACTTAGATGCAGCAACACTGGACTCTGGTCCTGTGCTGAGAGAGAGCCACAGAAGCTCAGAAAGCAGCATCTGTGTGGCTCCCAGGGAGCTGTTCCCCCAGCATGGAGGCAGAAACTTGGGGTGAAGATACCTTGGAACCTGAACTTTGCTGCCAACTCATTCTGTACCCTCCGGTGCCCCAGGATTTTTCCTTTCAAATGAGGTATTTGAGCTATTAACTTCAGTTAATTCTTCAGTTAGTTCAGCTATTCCTTCAGTTCTTAGGTTTTTGTGTGTATCTCTATGAAGGAACCCTGTCTTCACCCTCTACAACTATAGTATAGTTTTTAAAGATTAAGCCAACTATCAAGACTTTTTCACTATATTTTTATTATTCAAAACAGTAATCAAAATGAAATAACATCTTAACATCTTTTTTTTTTTCTTATATGTGGGCCTTAGAAGCACAGGTGAAAACAACTAATGTAAGCTAAGAGTTAAGCCCACAACCTGGGTTCAAATTCTAGTCTGCTCACTTAGGAGCTTTGTGACCTGGAGAAAGCTACTTAATTTTTCTAAACCTTAGGTCTCTTTATCTGTAAAAAGAGGATCACAATAGTACCCACAGATCCTGATTTCCTATAAGAGTATATATAAAATTGCTTAGCATGGAGTCTGGCCTGTGAAGAGTATTCAATACATGTTAGCTCTTTTATCATTATTAATATAATACAGTTAACTGTTGTTGGCGTTTCTTATCTTTTAAAAATGATTTTGTAGAATTAAGTAACATGGGAATTATCTGGTAATTACAAATCTGAAAGTGTTGTACACATTATAGATTGACAAATAATGACAGAAAGAAACTCAGGAAAGCTAAAATTTGAGACTGAAAACACTAAAGTTTAAAGTAGGAAAAAGCTAAGTGCCTGGAGATAAAGATGGGAAACAGATATCCAGTGAAAGGCAGAAATGCCTCAAAAGCCCTAGAGTCACAGTAAACAGCACCTGGAAACTGAACCTGCAAAGTGATAAGATGATACAGTTCTGGACACCTGATTATTAGAAAGGTGTTAACCAACAAGAAAGAATGGAAAGTAGAAAAAGAGGGCTCGAGGGACCAAAATTTGATTGAAGATTTTTGAGAGCTAGACACCTGTATCAGTGAGAGGAGTATCTGTCTTACAATATGCTTGTCAGGCATGTGGATCGGAAAGATAGAAACATCAGGGAACGGGATGAGATAAAAGAGTAAGGTGGGCAAATGTCCTCCCCCTGCCTGTAGTGGGATCAATTCAAATAAAGAAAAACATTTCTAATGGCCAGGTTCCCTGAGGATGCAATAGAAGCCATTTACATCCCATCAGGACAAAGCCCTGGAGGACACACTGTGGGAAATCATCTGCAATTGGTGTGAGCGAGACAAAGCAATGTTTCCAGTTAGTGTGGAGCCAGCTAAAATTGCAGCAATCTTTTTGTGGGGGTGCTACTGTGACTCCATAGAAAGAACGCCTATTGGATTAAAAGAATTCATGTTTGCATAGTGCTTAGAATAGTGCATGACACAAATTTAGTGCTATATAAATGTTTGCTAAATAAATGAATTTAGGGTTTTTGAAGATAGTTGGCAACCAAATCAGGAATCATTAATCTTGCTTCGGGGATGATCGAATCTTCTTGCCAAATGAGAGGCAATAGGTTATGAAATCAAGCCAAGAAAATTCTTCTGGAAGCAATGTGAAGATCAATTTGTAGAAGCCCTGCCCTCAGGTAGAGGGCAAAGTAAAAAGTGTTTGAAGGAAAGCTTTACCAAGTTTTATGTGATTTCTGATCTGAAAGAGTATTATTATGAGAGTCTCTAGGATACCAAGTCCCTTTCATCTTCTTCATTAAACATTCACTCAGCAATTGTGGAGAGTTAACTGTTGACCATGAACCTTTAGTTGCTCTGCTTCTGCTCAGCTGCGAAACACATCTGCATGCCATTGGCACCACTGACCTGGCAATTCAAGGGGATCAGACTACCTGGCACCAAGAAGGACCACTTTTTTCCATAGGAAGCTATGTTGTACTCTACTTCTTGATCATTGTCATACAGGTATCCACTTCAGAGGGAAATTTGGCTGTTAATATTACAGATTCTTCTCTCTCCTAATGATCTCCCTCTTGCCTTCCAAGAATTTCCTGGCATTTGTTTTGTTTTCTTTATCTTTTTCCTTAAAGAAAGTTGAGAAATCACTTTTTTAGACCTTCTTTTTCCCATTCCAAAGATCATTTATGGAAATCCCAATGTCCTATGGGTGATAGATCAATTTGAAATTATGATTGTACTGAATCAGTATTCCTAGACATTCCTCTAAAGTCATAGAATGTCTGATTGACTCTACTGAGACTTGACTTCCTAAGGAGGTGTGGTAGAAACTTATTCCAAACAGTGAAGGCTGACAAATGCCTATAGCTAATGCTTTGTTTACAAAAGACTTATGTTATCCTCTATAACTCTTACAACTATACCAAGTGGTGAGTTGAGGCATCATTACCATTATTTTTCTCATGCACATAAGTAAACATATCCTTAAGCGATTTGCCCAATATTATACATATATTAAGTGGTAGAGCTAGAACTCCAATTCAGAACTCTTGAATTAAAGTTATAAGCTCTTTCTCCTTCTTAGGGTTGAATTTGATGTCTGGAAAGATAGATTGTATTTACAGATTTCGGCTAGATTAATAAAGTAATTTTTTTGCTACTGAGTTACGTTGAGTTCCATATATAAAATTGTGTGTGTGTGTGTGTGTGTGTGTATATATATATAGAGAGAGAGAGAGAGAGTTTCTTTTTGAGACAGCGTCTCATCGTCCAGGCTGGAGTGCAGTGGTGTGATCATGGCTCACTGCAGCCTTGACTTCCTGGGCTCAGGTGATTCTCCCACCTCAACCACCTCAGTATCTGGGTCTACAGGCATGCACCACTACATCTGGCTAATTTTTTTTTTTTTTTTTTTTTTTTTTTTTTGGTAGAGACCTGGTCTCAAACTCCTAGGCTCAAGCAATCCTCCTGCCCAAGTGCTGGGATTACTGGCATGGGCCACTGTGCCCATACAGTTCCTTATATATTTTGGATATTAACTCCTTAACTGATATATGGTTCACAAATATTTTCTCCCAGCCCACTGACTGTCTTTTGATTTTGTTATTTCATTTGCTGTGCAGAAGCTTTATAGTTTGATGTAGTACCACCTGTGTATTTTTGCTTTTGTTGCCTGTGCTTTTGGCAAGATATCCAAAAAGTCCTTGTCAATGCCAGTATTAAGAAACTTTTCCCCTATGTTTTCGTCTAGGAGTTTTAGACTTTCAGGTCTTATGTTTAGGTCTTTAATCCATTTCGAGTTGATTTTTGTATGTGGCATTAATATGGATATTGAAAGGACATTTTTTCAAAGAGAACATAAAAAATGGCCAATACCTGTATGAACATTAACATATCCATCATCTTACATAGTTCCCTTTCATGGTAAAAATACCTAAAATCTACTCTCTCAGCACATCTCCATCATGCAATACAATATTATTAACTAGAGTTAATATTCTTGACTATAGTAATCAAATATGTATAGCAAAGCACCATGTTGTATACTTTAAATATATGCAGTAAACAAAACACTTAAAAAATGTCTACTAGGTTAATCAATTTTGATGCTCTTCTGCTGGTCAAGTTATAGTTTTCTCCTAAAGAGATAGAAGGTTTCTTCTGAAGCTTTTAACTTTTAGTGCTTTATTTAGTTTAGTTTTTTTTCCTTCCATAGCAGAAAATTCAGCACTTTCATTTATTTATTTCATTATAAAATAATAAAATATTACAAAGAGCTTAGAGAATAGAAAAAATTACTCACAAGTCCTTTACCTAAACTAAGTGTTTTCTTCATCCCTTTCCAGTCTTTGTTCATAAGCACAAGTTTTTAAATACAATTGTAATTACGGTATAATTTAATTTTGTATTCTGCTTTTCACATTTCACATAAATATATTTCTATACCATTGTACATTCATAGTACATTCCATACCACAGTATAATCATTTCCATATTGTTAGACTTTGGGTGGCTTCGAATTTTTTCACCATTATAAACAGTGGTGAATATATTATTGTTATTTTGTCATTATATACAATAGTAAAAACTTATAATAAAAAAGTTTTTCCTTCAACCAAGCATATCTTTAGGATAAACTTCCAGCAGTGAGCTCCTATGTAGATATTCCTATGTGGATGCTCAAATGCACCAGGGATGTCTAATGCATGTATTTCTAGGTTTAATATGAACCTTTACTAGTATGGAATTATGTTCTTAAAGATCTTTATTCAAACACTGATGTGGCATTGGTGGTGGGGAGTACTTGGCAATAGTTTGTACTTTTGGATTTATATTTGGTGACAAAAAAGAAAAACTTAAGACATTCCAGGAAGTAATTTCTATTTTTCCCTCATGTTGAAGTGGGGAGAAATTTTGGCAAGTGTTGCCTTTTCCCTATAGTATTATTCTAGGCACACTTAAATAACAGTCTTTATGTAAAAATGTGTGTTTTCTGTGATTCATGGAATCTGTAACAGTAATTAGCAATGCCTCTCACACATGTCATATTTCTCCATCCTTCCATGATTTTGTACGTGTTGTTCTTTTCCCGAGAAAGTCTGTCTCTACTGATGTGTCAGGCAGCCTCCTGTTCTTTCTCTAAAAATCTCTTAGTGTCCATTTGAAATAACAGACATAAGTAGAAAGGAGTTTCACAAATTTACACTCCCATGTAATCACCACCACAATGAAGAGCTATATTTTCATCATCCCAAAACATTTCTTTGTGTCTCTCACAAGCACCCCGACATGATCAGCCCCAGATGTTGATCTGTGTTTTGTCAGTAAATTAGAGTTGTATTTTCTAAAGGTTGATATGAATGTTATAATGCAATATAAACTCTTTCTGAATCTTTTTTGAGTCAGCATGTTTTTGAGATTTGTCTATCTTATGGAGTATATCTACAGTTCATTTCTTTATAATGTATGGGTAGCATTCTATTTTATGGATAGAATAGAATGTGTTTATCCATTTGGAATGTTTCAGATTGGGGCTATTTGAAAGTAAAGATGCTATAAACAATTTTCTATAGGTATTTGTGTGGGCATATGTTTTCATTCCTCTTAGGTAAATATCTTGAGTAGAATTGTGGGTTACATGATACGTTCATATTTCTTCTTATAAGAAACTTCCAAAAATTTCTCCATCATGGCTGTACCATTTTACATTTCAACGAGTAATATGTAAGAGAGTTTCAATTGTTTTACATTTTCACCAACACTGATGTTGTCAATCTTTCTCATTTAAGCTGTCGTAATAGGTATATAGTAGTATCTCATTACTGTTTTAATTTTCATTTCCCTAAATGATGTTGAATCTTTTAAAATATATTAGTTGGCCATTGATACATCTTATTTTGCAAAGTTTCTGTTCAAATATTTTGCCCATTTTTATCATTTTTGGTTATTTTTAAATTGTACAATATTATTTTACAATATTTTAAATAGAAATCCTTTGTAAGATACACGTATTATAAATACTTTGACTTAGTCGGTGGCCTAGCTTAAAATTTTCCTAACAGTATCTTTTGAAGAGCAAAGTTTTACATTTTTATGATGATGGGTTTACTTAATTTTTCTTTTTTTTTTTCTTTTTTTTGTTGGGGGGACAGAATCTCATTCTGTTGCCCAGGCTGGAGTGCAGTGGCATGATCTTGGCTCACTGCATCCTCTACCTCCTGGATTCAAGCAATTCTCCTGCCTCAACCTCCTGAGTAGCTGAGATTACAGGTGTGTGCCACTGCACCCAGCTAATTTTTTGTCTTTTTTGTATAGACGGGGTTTTGCCATGTTGGCCAGGCTGGTCTCAAACTCCTGTGCTCAAGTGCCTCATCCTCCCAAACTGCTGGGATTGCAGGCATTATTCTTTAGTAGCAGGTATTTTGTTAAATGTATCCTCATATATTTCACAGTTTTGATGCTATTATAAGAGATATTTTTAAAATTTCATGTTCTAATAATCTGACACTCATATATAAAACAATTATTTAATTAAATCAAAATAATTTTGATTTTTATAGATTGAATTCTTATCCTGTGACCTTGCTAAACTTACTTCGTAGTTTTAGTAGTTTATTTATTTATTTTTGTATTCTCTAGGATTTTTAATATACCTGATTGTGTCATCTATGAATAAAATCTTCTACTTCTTTCTAATAGAAACAACTTTTATTTATTTTTCTTGCCTTGGACTGGCTACTATATCCAGAACAATGTTGAATAGAAGTGGTGAGTGAGTGTCCTTATTTCTGATCGTAGTAAGGACATTATAAATAAGATAAAAAATGTTAGTTGCAGGTTTTTCATAGATGCTTTCCAGATGTTCAATTTTCCTTTTTTTTAAAGAAACAACTTTTGATTTGTTTTTGGTATTTACAGTTTATTTTTTATTTCACTGAGTTCTTCTGTTATTTTTATTCTTCTTTCTACTTACTTTGGGTTTAATTTGTTCTTTTCCCAGCTTTTTGAGATGGAAGCTTAGGTTAATGATTTAGTACTTTCTTTTTTAATATAAGACTTTGAAGCTATAAAATTCTCACTATGTATTGTTTTAGCTGCATCATACAAATTTTGATACTGTCTATCTTATTTTCATTCAGTTAAAAATATCTTTTACTTTTTAGTTTCCCTTTAATTTCTTCTTAGACATGTGGATTAATGAATTAATTTTCAACTGGTTGGAATTTCTCAAATTATTTTTCCTTTATAGATTTCAAATTTATTTTCTTGACTCACAGAACATATTCTGTATGATTTAAATCATTTATGTTCATTGGGATTTGTTCTGTGGCCCAGTATATAGTCTATCTTGAGGAATATTCTACTATGACTACTTAAGAAGATTGTGTTCTCATTTTGGGTGGTGTGTCTAATACATGGCACTTAGGTCTAGTTGGTTGACAGTGTTGTTTAAGTGTTCTATCCTTACTGTCTTGTCTATTGCTGAGAAAGTACTATCAAAACCTTCAGTTATAATTGTGGATTTGTCTATTTTAGTTTAGTTCTATAAATTCATGTATTTTGAAGTTCTGTTATTATGTACATATACATTTAGAATTGTGTTATTTGGTGAATTGTCTCCTTTATCATTATGAAATGTCTCTCTTTATCTCTAGTAATATTTATTTTTCTAATGTCTACTTTGATAATGTTTCCAATCCAGCTTTCTTATGCTTACTGTTTGCATGGGAGAACTTGTCCACGCTTTACTTTTAAATTATCTGTGCTCTCGTGGCTAAGTAAATTTCTTATAGACAGCATATAATTGGATCTTACTTTCTGATCCAATCTGACAATACTCACAGTGTTTAAACAGTTTCTACTTAATTGAGTTTGCCTCTATTATTTTGCTATTTGTTTTCTTTTATTTCTGTTTTTTGTTTCCTTTTGCCTCTTCTACCTTTTCATGATTAATTGGGCATTTTAATATTTTATTTTGTCATAATTATTGCTTATTGGTAGTATATCTATATGTAATCACTTTAAAGAAGTTTATCTATTGTGTTTTGTCTTGTAGTTACATTCAAGAAGTCTGTTAATTTCTTTCTTCCTCTGTGTGTAATATGACTTTTTCTCTGATTACTTTCAATATTCTTTTCTTTGGCATTCATTATATTATTATTATATTATTATTATTATTTGCCTTCTTTTTCATGTTTCTTGTGCTTAAGATGTTCAACTTGTTGGATGTTTGGATTATAATTTTTATAAAGTATAGAAAAAATTTTGTTACTATTTCCTCAGATATTTTTCTCTCTCTTGTTTTTTTCCTGGGATTCCAATTTCATGCATGCTGAACCACTTTGTATTGTCTCATAAATCACTGAGGATCTGTGTGTTTTATTCTCAATATTTTTTTCTTTCTGTGCTTCATTTTGGATAGTTCCTATTTCTGTCTTAAAGTTCAACAATTATTTCTTTTTTGATATCTAAACTATAAATTTTTTATTTTAAATGTTATGTTTTTATCGCTAAAAGTTTTTTGGCTCTTTTAAAATCTACCTTTTCTGTTCTAGTTGTGTTAGTGCTTTCCTTTAAATATTTGAGCATAGTCTATAAATTCCATAATGCCTGTCAGTTCTACTTCTGTTTCCACTATTGGTGTTTTTCTTCTGAATTTTGGTCACATTTTCCTGCTTTTTGGTGTGTTCTATTAATTTTTGGTTAAATACTAGACATTGTAAATATTGCATTGTTGGGTGTCTGATTTTGTTGTTGTCTTTCAAAGTGTTGAGCTTTGTTTTAGCAGGTGAAGTTACTTGCTGACCTATTAATTAAGTTACTTGCAGATGGATTTCATTTCTTTTAAGTTTAAAAATTTTTTTTAAGCTTTGCTATGCTAGGTATGAGATATTCCTCACTTCAGGGATAATTCACCCTCACTACTAAAGTGTGACTTCAATGGAGTCTCCTGTAAATATCACAGGTGATCATCAAGGATTCTACTTGGTTTGGAACATCTCCCTACCTTCTGTACCTTGTGTGAGTTCTAGGAATTTTTCAGCTTACACCTCTCTGCTGGTACCTTGACTAGTCTTGTGGAGTAGTACTGTTTACATGCATAACATAGTAATCATCAAGAGTCAAGGGAGTCCTTATGCTGATTTCTGAAGCTGTTTTTCTCTATAGCTTTCTTGTTTCTGGAACTCTGCTTTGAAACACCTGGCCACTTTAGCCTTCCTGAATTCCAGTCTCACTTTCCTCAATTCAGTGACACCATTGAGCTCTAGTTGGGTTTCTTCTTCCAGTATCTATAGTCTAAAAATTGGCTCCAAGTAGTCAATCAGAGTGATCATGTGGCTTGCTTTGTTTGTTTCTTTCTTGGGAATCATGGTCTTTAGCTATCTGTTATCCAATGATTGCAATCTTTTTGTACAGATTTCTAGTTGTTTATGTTGTGAGGTTGAATTAGGGCATTTCTTATACTACCATGGAAAGAAGCAGAATTCTATATTTGAACTTTTAACAATGCCTATAAGGCATGATTTGGAGATTCATGGATAGTTAAGGTTGCAGAGAAAAGTAATTGCAGAAAATGTAATTAAGTACTCTAAGAAAGATCTTTTCTCAGCATCTAGGCCCATATGCCTTTCCTTAAAATAGTACCCAAATAGTCATGTTGAATATAAGTGGTATCTCGATTTTTATTCTTATTTGAAAGACTCCTTAATTTGTCATTTTAATACATTTCTTTCTATTATAACTCAGAGTGGTTATATTTATGAACATTGCTGATTTAACTTGAGTATTTGTCCCTTCTACTAATTTGAGTGTCTGCTGTGAAAAAGTGTTTGTCATGTATTTTTCTCACTAAATTAAAATGGGATACATTCAGCAAAATAGGTGCTATGATGTTTATGTGACTTTTAACATAAAATAAGAGCAGTTCAATTTATCTAATAGTTGAAATGAGAGCATTACCCATTTTCTTAGTTGTCATGCTGCCCTCTTGAGAATTCAACAATGTTAGATGATCCTGAGATGTTGTCATTCACTGGAGCTATTTAGACCATTTATCCATTCTCTGAAATTATTTTCTGACTCCTCGCTTGGATCAATAAAATTTGGCATTGAAAATAATAATAGAAATTATTTTAAACAGGAGAGTTTCCTCTATTTAACAACATTTGCTTAAACTTATTGTCTCTGAAATGTGTAAAGGTACCAGACATTACAGATAACTTTGCAAAATTCCTCTTAGTATTAATTCTGTTTACCAATACTCATAAACTGATACAAATTTACACATTTTATTTAATCTATCATGCTATTGATTGTAAGATAAAAAATATATTGTCAACTAAGCCAATGTCTTCTTGATGTACAGAATTTTTATTCTGTGCTTCCTGAAAGAGCTTTTTGATTCTTATTTGGATATACAGCATATTTTTAACAATCACAGATTACTCTTGGGAATATCCAAAGTGAAAAATAATAAGTAAAATAGATTGCCTAAGGTAATCTTAAACTTCTTCATATATCTTTATATGAGAGTTAGACTCATTTAAGTGCCTTTTTAACTTTTTAAAAATCAATTTTTAGAGTGTATCTACATATTTGAGAGCATTGGTGACACAGCATTTCTTAAGGGAATGCTTTATTTTTATCTCTGGGATTCTTCCAGGGTGCTGACACAAATTCTGCAAGTTTTGATGCTGAAACTTTCTTAAATGTACCAGAAAGTGACAACAGAGGTTTTCAGACAATAACCAGGATTTGCATTCCTTTGTAAAATTGGCTGCAAATGGGCTTGCAGTCATTTAGGCATGTTACCTGAAATGATCAAGTTTTTTGTGTGTGTGTGTGTTGGAAACATTCAAAATCCTTTCTTCTAGCTTTTTGAAAATATACAATAAATGCTTGTTAACTGTATTGTTACAGGAATCCATACAATACTGAAGGTATGCATTTCCATTATATATACACTGCAAAACACTGTGCCACAGTCGCATAAGAATACTGTCCTACTGACACTAGGCAGTGAATAAGGTGAGGAGGGAAGAGGGAAAGATTTAAAATCCTTGCTCCACATTTGCTTCCTATGTCATATTATAAATGTTCCATGCCAGGTGCAATGGTTGGAGTTCACTTTTAATAATTTCATTTGTGCTTATAAGGACATTATGGTACCTAGAAGGCATGACTAACCAGAGAAAATGATAAAATGGCATAATGAGGAGTTAAAGTGGATAAAGTACAGAGGGCATAGAGGGAGCCTGAGAAGGTGAATAGAACATGAGGCCAGAAAGGGAGTTAATGACAGATTTCGAAGGGGGCTATATCTTGTGTCAATCAATTTTTGCTATAAAAATGCAAAGCAATATCTTAAATGGGAGTACCAAAATATATTTGATTAATTAAAAGAAAATAGGAAAGGAAGAACAAAGAACAAGACAGGTGAGACAAATAGAACCATTCAATATAATAGTTTAAATAAACCTATTATTTTAAATGTAAATGGCCTAAATATTCCAAATTAAAAAAAATTGTCAAGCTAGATAAAAAATCAATACCAAAATATATGATGTATATAGGAGATGAACTTTAAATTAAATAAAACCAAATAGGTAGAAAATACAAGGACAGGAAATATAAGGCCAGATGCAGTGGCTCATGGCTGTAATCCTAGCACTTTGGGAGGCCGAGGCAAGTGGATCGCTTGAGCCCAGGAGTTAAGAGAACAGCCTGGGCAACTTGATGAAACCCAACCTCTTAAAACAAAACAAACAGAAAAAATATATCATACAAATAATGAAAATATTAGAAAAATACATTTCAAGGAAGAGAATGTCATTAAAGATAAAAAGGAACATTTTATAGTAACAAAAATGTCTATACATCAAGAAGACAGAACAACTGTATACATTAATTCATCTAATGACACAGCTTTAAAACACATAAAAGGAAAGGAGCAACAGATGAATCTCTATTCCAGTTGATGATTTAATATTCCTCTTCCAGGAATTGATAGGACAAGTAGATCAAAAAAATCAGTGAAGATATAGAAATATGTGAATGACACCATTCATCAACTTGACCTTATAAGCGTTTATATAGAACATTAGACCCAACAACTTTAGAATACATTTTTATATGCACAGTAAATGTTTACCAAGAGAGACCATATGCTGGCCCACAAAATATAATCAATAAACTTTAAAGCCTAAAATATTACACAGTATTTTATCTGATCACAACTGAATTAAATTAAAAATCAATATTAAAATATGTAAAGCACTTCTGGTTAAAGGTAAGATGAAATAAGACTACTCGACTATAAGTATAAAACCTGAACAGAATGCCTGGAGCAACTATTTTAGGAGCGAGAACAGTAAAAAATAGCAGGTAGATGGGGAAAGAAGACCAGAATTTGAAATATCACCCAACCTCTGGTCATTTTATCAGTTTTTTCTTTGATATCTCCCTGCCTGAACTCAACACTGCCTTCTAAAACCCAGAAGTGGCTATCTGTAAACAATAGCAAGCTTCAGAAGCAGCCCTTTAGTTCTGTCTCAAAGAGCAGGAAAGAGCTCCTAATTATCAGAAAGAGTGCAGAAATTTCCTTTTTTTCTCCCTTTCTCTCCTGCTCTCTCACCCCTCAACCCTCAAGCAATCTCATGGCAGCTGCTGCAGAGACTGCAGTGAGAGTTCACAAGGACCAAAACTCTGAGAGTGGAGAGCCTTCCCCTCTGGTAAGTATATCTGTGATCCCAATAAGATGGGGCAAACCCTGATGTTTTTCTTCTTTCTCTTCCCTTCTGCCACTTGGCCCAAGATGTGGGCACAGCGACAGGTGTGCAGCCTGGTGGGGTAACTAAAACCCCAGGTTTCTGACTAGAGGAATGAAAAGGGGAGCTCCAGGTAACCAGAAAAAATGACATTGACTTTTTGAAGAATGTTTCCCTTTTATTCCTTCAAACACAAAATTCTTCATTTTTGATTGATTAGATGTTTTGTCATGAATAAATTCACTCTCTCCATTCTCAGTCAGAATATTAAGAATGTTAAGTAAGTGATAATGTTTCCTTTTTGGAGTATCATGTCTAGAAGCACACAATGTCCATCTGGCCCTCATGAGTGATATGAGTTTTGATTATTCAGTCAAAGTGTTTCTAATTTCTCCATTACATTACTACTGACTGTCTCTTTTGCAACTGAAAAGCAGTCTGTGGAGAGATACTTTAAGGGCATGATAATATCCTGCTCCTTATTAACACTTCTCCCAAGATGTAATATCAATTAATGATTATTTCTTGATATAATCTTTACTACAACAGTTGCAGAACGCTAACTTTTTCTAATTCTAGCACTCCCTCCCACGTTTGCTAGTTGTCATTTGGCTTTCTACTGTAAACAGGAGCCCTCAGTTCCTCCAATTAATTCCTTCCTTCCTTCCTTCCTTCCTCCCTTTCTCCCTTCCTTCCTCCCTTTCTCCCTTCCTTCCTTCCTTCTTTCCTTCCTTCTTTCCTTTCATGCTTTCTTTCTTCACTTTGTTACTTTCTGCATAACAAGATGTTCCAGGTTCCTCTTGTATCTAACTCTACCCAGTCCTAGAATCAGCCAGGACTGAAAAGCCCTAGTTCCAAGATCTGGGTACTAAGCATGCTTGAGGCTATTGGGGTGTGTTTAATTCTTGGCTCTTGATTCAATAGGCAGGGCCTGAAAATAATATACACAGACGTACATACAAATATATATATATATGAACATATATATATGCATATGCATAGCACAGATACATGCACATATAAGTACATGTTTTAGAAATTATGATCCGCCAGTTCTAATGTATCTCTCAGGTTATTTCTTGCTTTCCTTTCCATATTTGTATGTTATGTCTTCCACATGGGAAACCTGGTTTCCAACAACTCATTTAGTCCTTTTCTTAGACCTATAAAACATCTAAAATAGTTTCAGAGTTGCTTCACCTATGCTACTATGAGGCAGGAGAATAGGGCCTGGAGGCAGGGAACCTAAGGCCAGTTTGTACTGACTTCGGAGAACTGAATCAAAGGAAAACTCCACCTCTCCACACCCAAGTAACAGAAGTATCAGAGGCCACTTTCTTTGAACTGCTGTGGCAGATGAAAAATGGAAAGTACCTCTGACTGGTGCCATCCCACAACCAGACTGGTCGGGAGTGTAGCCTTCATTTGCATAGGCGTGTAACTTTATAACTCCACTTCAGCCTCTGATTGGTCACCTTCTGCAACTGATCAGACTGGTGGTGGGCCACTCCTTCATTTACACAGGGTATGACCAAGTAACCAAAGGAAAATTTCTAGAGAGTATTTAAACTCCAGAAAATTCTGTAACCAGCTATCTTGAGTTGCTTGCTGGAGACTGCTCCCACTCTGTGGAGTGTACTTTTGTTTCAATAAATCTGTGTTTTTGTTGTTTCATTCTTTCATTGTTTTGTTTGTGAATTTTGTCCAATTATTTGTTCAAAACACCAAGAACCTGGATGACTCAAGACCCTCCACCAGTAACAACTATAATAAACAATGCTTTATTAAAAAGAGTTCATGATTTCTTTGCAATTCTTACCCCTCCTACACACCTGTCTATTCATTTATAACTGAGGGTATATAGTCAAAATTTTGGTCCATAAGTTATTTGGATTAGTGTCCTTTTCTCCCTCTATTTTTTCTCCCTCTTTCTTTTTTTCTTTCTATCCTCCCTCCTTCCTTGTTTCTCAGTCTCCCTCTCTGCCTCCCTCCCTCCCTCCATTCTTTCTGTGTGTTTATGGCATTCCTTTGATGTATAATTGTGTTTATTGTCTCAACTTGCTTTCAGTGTTGGAGTCCTCGTCCCACTTTCACATTCTCACTGATTTTATTTTACTTTGTTCAATATGTAGACTATCAGCATGTTTCCAGTCAAACTATGCAAAAAGTATATTCAGGGAAGTGTCGCTCCCTCCTGTGTCCTTTCACCCCATTTCACCCCCATCTCTACGCTTGTAGGTAACCAGCTTCACTGCTTTCTGGTTTACCTTTCCTTGTTTTTTCTTGTAAACCTAAGCAGAGATTGCATTTTTCCCCTTATCTTCCCTGCTTTCTTACACAAAAGGTAGTATGTGCATGTGTGGCTCTTGGCTCTTGATTCAATAGGCAGGGGCTGAAAATAATATACACAGACATATGTATAAATATACATATGAACATACATATGCATAGGCATGGCACAGATATATGCACATATAAGTAAATCTTTTAGAAATTATGATCCATCAATTCTAATGTATCTCTCCTTCCTTCTAATGTATCTCTCCTCCCTCTTTCCTTTTTTCCCTGTTTCTCTCTCAACACACACACACACACACACACACACACAAAGCTGTTTTGAACTTTGCATTTTTCATTTAAAAATATCTCCTGAAAATCACTCCATATTAGTTCATAGAGACATTCCTCATTTTTTTAAATAGTTGAGTAGTACTCCATTGTGTATATGTAGCAAAGTTTATTCAACCAATATCCTATGTTTGGACATTTAGGAAATTGCCAACATATTGCAATTACAAATAAACCTACAAAGAATAAACCTTGTGGATATGTGTCTCCATGTTGTTGGAGGTGTATCTTAAGGGTAAATTCCTCAGGTAAGATTGATGGGACAAAGGGCAAGTGCATTTCCAGATGGTGAAACCCCATCTCTACTAAAAATACCACACACACAAAAAATTTATCAGGGCATGGTGGTATACGTCTGTAATCCTAGCTACTTGGGAGACTGAGGCAGGAGAATCACTTGAACCCGGGGGGCAGAGGTTGCAGTGAGCCAAGATCGCATCATTGCACTCCAGCCTGACAGATTGGTACTCTATCTCAAAAAAACAAAAAAGAAAAAAAAAAACAAAAAAAAAAAAAAATGCACTCAAAAATATTTCATTTGTTTGTTTTGTCTTCTGTCTTTCTTTCTTTCTTTCTTTCTTTCTTTCTTTCTTTCTTTCTTTCTTTCTTTCTTTTTTTGAGACAAAGTGTTCCTCTGTCACCAGGCTGGAGTACAATGGTGCCGTCTTGACTCACTGCACCCTCCTACTCCCTGGTTCAAGTGATTCTCCTGTTACAACCTCACAAGTAGCTAGGATTACAGGCACGTGCCACCACACCCAGCTAATTTTTGTATTTTTAATAAAGACAGGGTTTCACCATGTTGGCCAGGATGGTCTTGATCTCCTGACCTCATGATTTGCCCGCCTCAGCCTTCCAAAGTGCTGGGATTACAGGTATGAGCCACCAAAAATTTTGGGCCTGGCCAAAAATTTTTTATTCTGTTTCACACAAAACAGCTAATCAAATATTAAAGGTGCCACTTGAAAGTGTGCATTTGCTTAGTATCACAAATGTTCAGGATAGGGACTACGAGGTCAATTTAGCAACTTACCAAATAAAGAAATTATGATTCCTATATTATAATATCAAAATCTTAATATTTGACTATTAAAAATGTTAATAACATTCTAATTATAATTAATTTTTAAATAGAAAAGTTCAGGCACTCTCATATTCCAAAATTTATTTCACCTCTGCTTTAACCTCAGGTTTGGCAGAATACTGATTTTAATCAATACTGATGATTACGCATTTAACCAAAATGGCCATTTGATATGCCCTGTAATTTTAATTATTTTATGAATTTGAAAAAAAATGAAAGATTGCTCTACTATAGTAATTGATACATTTCTTAATCTTGAGTTCTATTAGTGGGTCCTTTTGGGAGAAATTAAAAGGCTTATGTGTTAAGATAAAAACAAAAGGGAGAAAAGGGAAGCAGACGGTCAGAGAGTGAGGACTCAGGTTAGAGAGGCTGGTAAAGGAGGAGGAGAAAGAAGAAAAGGTAAGCAAGAAGAATAAAATATTCATCTATAGGCAGGAAGGGGTCAGTTACTTTGACAATTTCCCAAGTATTGTAATTGGCTCTTTCCCACTTAGGTCATCCCTCTGTCTTTGAAAGAGATCATACCCAAAGCATTTTAGACTGGGGAACATGTCTTCGCTTTTTAAAGGATACACACACTCACACATACATGAAAAATAGGCAAAAAACTTGTACAGCTTCTCTTTTGGCGATACTGGTCATAACAAACAAGAACCACTGTTAGACATTTTGTCTTTAAATTTGAACTAAAAGGAAACTGTAGAATGTTAGAGCAAGAAGGAACCTCTAACATCGTTCTGTCCATTCCCTTATTCCACAAGGACTTGCCCAGGGTCATGCTGCTGTGAGAGGCAGACTCAAGGCTAGGACTCAGGTGTTTGAATGTCCAGTCCAATGATTCTTCCAAGAGGTATGATGTCTTTCCTGCGTCTTTTGACTGAAGAAATAAAAATTCCTCCTGTCAGAGAAAAAAAAAAAAAAAACCTCAGCTCAAGTGCATAATTTCTAAAAAGATACTGTAGTAAATAGAAATATAGTTTCTTTTAAAGGATAAAGAAACTTCAAAATATTATTTACTGCACTTCTTAAAAGTTCCACAGTGAATGGAGAGGGTTTTGAAAACATCTGTTTACCAATTTCCTACTGGTACCAGAACCTCGGCAGCAATAACTAAATCACCTTCGTACTCTTCTCTGTGAAGCCATTAAGCCTAGAAACATGCTGTTTTTGGCAATACAGAAATCAAAGTGGTAGCACAGCAGAGCAGATCTGTGTTAAAGAACAAAAATCCACAGGCTGCTTCAAATATCAACAAGGAACCCTGAAAGTTTCTATCAATTTCTTTTCATGGCCTTGTGACATTTTCAACTTAAAACTATATTGCTTAACATCAAGGCACTTTGAGAGAGCTTCAGTTGGAAAAGGTAATTTTTGAGTGAGATTCAGCAGAAAAAGGTAATTTTTCAGAGAGGTTCACTGGAAAAAGGTAATTTTCAGAACCAATTGCTGCATTCTTTTGCTGTTATTTTGTCTCTTTTCTAAGTAGCCCTAATGTCATTCATGGGCACTCTATGTCAATACATCCGTACTGGCTAAGTCATTTGTGCAAAGTAAGTTTACAGAAACTGTAGCTTTAGGCTATGTTATTCCAGGGCTGTGAAGATCAAACAATGCAATTTCACTTGGAAGTTTCATCAATTTTGCATCAATGTTGATGCTTGAGCTGAAGGCCTGCACCCAGAATCATAATTTCAGCCACAAAAATTTTGTTTTTGATGGAGAATCTAATTTCATATGATGATCATTGTTTGGTAATACCGTGGCTCTATAAACTCTATAAACCTCTCGTGTTGACCCGGCGATTGATGGGCAAGTCGTGGAGGGGCTTAATAGCTGATCTAGACTGCATCAATTCATACTGTTTTGAGATACTAAAGAAAAAATAACTAGTCTTAGAATGCATGCTATTATATGTTATTTGTATAAGTGGATGAACAAGTGTCCTTGAAAGCTGAGACCTTTCATCTGCTCATTTTCCGAGAGCTTCAATCTTTAGAAAGAAAATTATGCAATTCAGCTTTAATGGTTTGAAATGAAGACTCTGAAATTATCAGGCATCTCATATATTTCTCCTTTGATTATATCACCATAGAGAAAATGAACAAAAAAACTCCTTCCATGTAAGATGTGAAAGTTGAGGGGCATAAAAAGAAACATTTTAAAGCCTTCCCCGCTTTTTAAAATAAAACAGCAAACTTTAACAGGCTAGCTTTTATTCTTCCCTTTAAATTATATGTAGTTAATTTCAAGAGAATATTAATAGATGTCTTTTCATTAATCACTTTGTTTTGTAATTTAGCCTTTGTGTACGAAAAATTGTGAAGTAGAGAAGTTCACATTCATTGGTGATAAAACCATGTAGTTAACACAGTTGGGTACTTTCAATTCTACATCTACTGATAAGAAACATACCATTTTTTCTCTCTAAAGAGCTTTACTAACCACCTTCTTGACCCTCAACAGCACTGTGGATTAAATGAAGTCAAATAATGATAGCATTTCTATTTAAAATAACTACCTTTTGTAATAATAAAAAAATGATATTTCATCAAACCTGAACTATCTTCAAGTTAATTTGTTTTTTATACCCACTGACAGAAAAATTAAGTGAACCAACTGTGATCAGCTTTTTGCTTTCCATCTACATGAGAGATTTTTCTCTGTTCATATTGTCTATAACCCAGTTCCTGGTCTGTTTTCAAAGTTGGAATTGATAACCAGTGGTATCGATAATAACTCCTTAATGTGTGCCACCATGAGGTGTTATACAATTCATCATCAGTCATTTTTAAAAGTTCCCTGCTAGTCAGAGTATATGTAGTATGTTCCCCAACCAATTTACCTTATCTATTTTCAATTACCTGCCTTACTTACAAAGACCTTTTTTCAGCCAGAACATAAATATTTTATTAAGTAGAAATTTTGTTTAGTTTTGTATTTCTCAAGATACAACATTTAATGATTCTAAAACTTTGTTAGATCTCATAAGTGTTCTTACCACAAAAAGTGGGAGGGCATGAAACATTTCGCAGTAATGGTTATTACCTTGATTGTGGTGATGGGCCCATGGCTCCACACTCATCATAGGTCTAAACTCATCAAATTGTATCCAATAAATATGTGTAGTTTTTTGTCTATCAATTATACACTCATAAAGCTGTAAAAAAAAATTTAAAAATAAAGCTTCCTTGGAAGCTCAGGCTGAAAGCCAATAAAGAAGTCACAAGCCCTTTAAAGTTTGTTTATTGCATTTTAGCCACTACAAATGTGAGTGACCTTTATCAACAATCTGCATTTCCAACCCATTAAACATCTCTCCCCCATTAACCTGATAGCTGTTAACCCTGATAGCTGTCTTGACCGGCCAGTGTTTCCATTTGTGTGGATTCTGGATTAGCCTGAAAATAGCTGTCATCATGGAAGATGGGTAATCCTGACTATGTGAAATGACTGACGGGAAAGTAATGACATGAATTGGCAAAGATGGGTGCCTGTGCCTCAAACATTCAGATCATTCGGAAAGCCAAGATTAAGCCAACAATTGCAACAATAGCATAGAATGGAAGGAGCAGAGTTTTGCAATCACTTATACTGGTAGTTGAGTCCCAGCTCTGCCACTCACTGGCCATGCAGACTTTGGCACCATTATTTGTCCCTTTATGGCTTCCATGTGGCTCTTTGTATCCAAGAAGGTTATAATACTATTTACTGTAGATGGTTGTTATGCAGTCAAATGAGACAATATATTTAATGGGCTCAGTCCATAGCCCCACAAATGGCAAACAACAGTAGCTATCATTAAGGTGTGCATCAAAATGTGAAAATGTAACACGAGTGGCTAAAAATTGAAGGGGAGCCTGAATGGATACTGCACATAGGATGTCAGAGTAAGCACAATTTAGTATAATAATATTTTATTCTATATTGGTGATAATACTTGCTACTCTAAATGAATTATTCAGTTAAAGTAATTTTTGATGACTCCAAGGTGTGTTTGCCTTTGGTGATTTGCATGGTGCCAGAAGATGTACTCGATACTGAGTTTTAGAGGCTACAGAGGAAAGGGCTTGCTTCACTCTCCAGGAGAAAACGTTTCACTATCAATGGACTGAGAATGACCTGACATAATAAAGCAGAGCTACACACATCACACGTCTTTACATTTCCAATGGATAGGATACTCTTTGGCACATAGTAGGGATTCTGTACATGCTCATTGATGTGATTGGATGTTATGTGATGAGAGGAGAGTAAGATGGACTCCCTTGGAAGCCATGGCACGAGCACCTTTAATGTGAGAGAACCTAATCATTAATTCCTTTTAATATCTCAGTAACCGTTTCTACCCCACGCTCAATTTGCATTATAACTAAATGTGCTGTCCTTATTAAGAAACTTGTGTGGTTTATTTTTCTGTTTCAAATTTTAGGTTTTTAAACCTTTTGTATGATTATTTTTGGTGAAGCTATGCCTTTAAATTCATGATCTTTTTAAAATAGAAAATTATTAAAAATTTCTATTTCATAATTTGCAATGTTCTAGTCCAGGCGATGGGAGACTTTCAGATGTTGTACCTGAACTGTTTCACAGATACGATTATAGATTCCACAAGATATATATAATGTATACAAATAAATATAAATAAAATGTATAAAATTTATACTTGTATAAATATATTCATATATTAAGTATGATTACATGGATGTAAATAAATAAGATTTCCTTTCTTATTATTTTCAAAGCTCTGTCTTTCAGCCTATGGGTCATTCTTGTCATTAAAATCCAAAGTGAAATCTCTCCAGGCTTGTATCTTAGGTGAGTTTCCCATATTTCTCTCAAAGATCTGTCCACGCATTTTGCCTCCAACAGCCCAACAAAGGGAGGCTGTCACTTATCTTAGCCAGGTGACTCAAAGGTCAAAGGAGCAATCTACAGAGGAAAAATTATTCAGCATGCTGGCAAGAGCTGAGCGTATTTTTATAGAGAAATGTGATTTTTAACCAGGCTTAATTCTTTCTCGGTTTGTGAATGAGAAAAAAACAAGATATTTCTTGAGACAATTTGATGAGTGATGAGATTTTTACAATTTGTTAACCATCTACCTACCTGAATCTCTGGATTTCTCAAGTGCTCCATTCCTTTGTTTTGGTAGACAACATGCATTTTTTTTCCTTGCTTTTTAATTGAGATTTGAAGGGGGTTTATTTTCTTCTAAAATATACTGTGACTTATTAAACTTGGCTGCTGTCCCAGGCTATTATTGTAACCAAGTTTAGATTCAGAAGAGGTAGAACCAGGGATAATTCAATTAAAACGAAGCAAAAAACCCTGCCTGTCCTTTCTCTTGGACTTGCACTTTGGGGCTATAGGAAGTGTGGAGTTTTATCAATTACACCTGAGTTAGCAGGAAAAAAAGACTCTCTCCAACTACAGAATTCACCTCCTTCTTGCTTCTACTATTCAGTTTAGAGCCACAGGGACACCATCCATCAAAAGAACCCTTCCTGAAGAGGAGAATCTTGTTAAGGCTGGCTGTCAACTTGAGAAAACTAATCATGGTATTGAACAACAAAATGATTTTATACTGCTTTTCTCCTTCTCTTCTACTGAGCAGACCATTAAGAAGAAAGGCCGACAGATGTTTGGCAAGCAACCAAAAATAGAAAACCTACTTTAAATATCAAGTGTGCCTGTTTGATTCCTGAGCGAAAGAATATATCTAGCATCTGTACAAAATGAAATTCAGATTTGAGGCCAGGGTCTGTCTCAGATTTGGCAGTTGAGATGTGAACTGGTGGACAGTTCCTTTAGCCAAAAGACTTAATGATTTCTTCAAAATTACTTTCTTTTCCATGGCCAGATTATGTCAAAATGTGTATGTGTTACTACCGATCTCGGTGTATATTATGTCCTATGTTTGCTCAACTTAGAGTCAGAAAGATCGATTAGTGGGTTTGAGTCTGCAAAATAGACTCAAGGCATTTTGTTTTCTGCTTGCTGTGTTCTTTTTATCTTCTCTTCAATGTGGCTTTCCTTTCCCCCTTTATGCTATGGTACTAGCTGAATGCTGATGACCCAATAGTACAATAACAGCCAAGTTGCATTTAATGGTAATCTGGTGGCCACAGCTGCGTGGTTACCCACTGATACTGAACCAAGCCCCCGGAGCAAAAGTTTTCATTCTTATTATACCAGAGAGAAAAATCCTGGAAACATTCATCCTTCAAGTTTCAGCTTCCATCCCGCCTCCTTAAAGCTACCCTAAGGACCCTATGATGTTCCCTCTCTCCCCTCAATGACTGTAGCTCTGTAGTTCTCTTTCTACTACACATTCACCACTTAATATTTTGCACTGCTTTCTTAACTGGCAATAAAGGCTTTCCCTGTTTGTGCACAAAAAATAAATATTTGCTGATTAATTAAATAACTAGTCCCTGGCAGACTGGCCTAAAGGTAGGTTTTATTGGTAGAATGGTAGCTCTTAATTTTTCGGAGGGGACAGAGACACTTTAAGAAAAACGCAAATTGCAAATCTTTTTACCAAAAAGTGCACATATATACATACACAAAAATCTTTCACTGTAGTTTCAGAGGGTTCTCTGACTCCCCCGAAGGCTGTCTAAAGGAACCTTGGTTAAGAGCCTTGCTGTAAGCAGACATTGTTCAGTGTCAGAGGCCTGCGAGGACTCTTGGGAGCGAGGAAGGGGCCACCCACAGGCTTCCTTCATAGCAGGGAAAAAACAGCCTGCTCAGTTCACAAATGTACATTTTCTGTAAGGCTCTAAGGTTATGTACTTTGATGTAAACGTTTTTATCTACGAGCTTGTGAGGAAACAATATATAGTAAAAAGAACAACTGAACTTACACAAATGGGGTTTGAATTTGAATCCAGTTTCTACCACTTACTGCCTATGTAACTATGTAACGATGTAACTATGCCAAGCCACTTAACATCTCTGGGTCTTAGTGTTGTTGTTTTTTTTTTTTCCCCCTATTCTTTTCTTTCTTTTTCTCCTTTTTATTATTAATTGACCTTAATTTTAATTAACCTTAATTTAAATTTTATTTTTAATTTTTTATCTTTAATTGTATATATTTATGGGTGGGTTGATGAGGAAAGGAGAGATGTTGGTCAAAGGGTAAAAAATTTCAGTTAGATAGGAGGAAAAAGTTGACCTACTGCATGGTGTGGTGACTATAGTTCATTATAATGTATTGCAAAACAGCTAAAAGAAAGGACTTCAAATGTTCTCACCACAAAGAAATGATAAATATTTGAGGTAATGGGTATGCTAATTAGCCCAATTTGATCATTCCACAATGGACCTTGGTTTTCTTATCTCAGACAGAGTTGTAAATACACTTAGCTCTGTTAATCTCTTCTTGGGCAAGAGGGGATCCTGAACACAGTCCCTGGGCAGAAATTGTTAGAGCTGGACAGACTTAGTCATGGCAGAACATGGAGTGAACGGTGAAGCAAAGTAATACTGGACAGAAGACCAGGTCAAAACAACAGTGGTACCCTCAGGATTTTCTCTGGGAGTTGATAAGATTTGTTCCTGATCATACGTGTAATAGAACACCCCAGAGGGCTTCCAGAAACACAGGAGTGGCAAAGCTATTCATCAGCAGATATAAGAATAGGGATCGTGATTTTTTTCTGTTTTCCTTTTTTTAAAATTTATTTTTCCATAAGTTATTGGGGTACAGGTGGTATTTGGTTATGTAAGTTCTTTAGTGGCAATTTGTGAGATTTTGGTGCACCCATCGCCTGAGCAGTATACACTGCGCCCTTTCTGTAGTCTTTTATCCCTTGTCCCCCTCCCACCCTTCCCCCCAAGTCCCCAAAGTCCATGGTATTATTCTTATGCCTCTGCATCCTCATAGCTTAGCTCCTACATATCACTGAGAATATATGATGTTTGGTTTTCCGTTCCTGAGTTACTTCACTTAGAATAATAGTCTCCAGTCTCATCCAGATCGCTGAAAATGCTGTTAATAATTTCTTCCTTTTTATGACTGAGTAGCATTCCATTATATATATGTATATGTGTGTGTGTGTGTGTGTGTGTGTGTGTGTATGCGTGTGTATCTCACAGTTTCTTTATCCACTCGTTGACTGATGAGCATTTGGGTTGGTTCCATGATTTTGCAATTGTGAATTGTGCTGCTATGAACATGCGTGTACAAGTATCTTTATCGAATGATGACTTCTTTTCCTCTGGGCAAATACCCAGTAATAGTGTTGCTGGATCAAATGGTAGTTCTACTTTTAGTTCTTTAAGGAATCTCCACACTGTTTTCCATAGTGGCTGTACTAGTTTCGATTCCCACTAGCAGTGTAGAAGTGTTCCCTGATCACTGCATCCACATCAACATCTACTGTTTTTTTAATTTTTTGATTATGGTCATTCTTGCAGGAGTAAGCTGGTATCGCATTGTGGTTTTGATTTGCATTTCCCTGGTCATTAGTGATGCTCAGCATTTTTTACATGTTTGTTGGTCATTTGTATATCTTCTTTTGAGTATTGTCTATTCATGTTCTTAGCCCACTTTTTGATGGGATTGTTTTTTTTTTTCTTATTAATTTGTTTGAGTTCATTGTAGATTCTAGATATTAGTCCTTTGTCAGATGTATAGATTGTAAAGATTTTTTCCCACTCTGTGGGTTGTCTATTTACTCTACTGACTGTTCCTTTTGCCTTGCAAAAGCTCTTTAGTTTAATTAAGGCCCAGGTTTTTATCTTTTTTATTGCATTTGCTTTTGGGTTCTTGGTCATGAAATCCTCGCCTAAGCCAATGTCTAGAAGAGTTTTTCCGATGTTATCTTCTAGAATTTTTGTAGTTTCAGGTCTTATATTTAAGTCCTTAATCTGTCTTGAGTTGATTTTTGTATAAGGTGAGAGATGAGGATCTACTTTCATTCTCCTACATGTGGCTAGCCAATTAGCCCAGTACCGTTTGTTGAAAAGGGTGTCCTTTCCTCACTTTATGTTATTGTTTGCTTTGTTGAAGATCAGTGGCTGTATTTGGATTTATTTCTGGGTTCTCTGTTCTGTTCTGTTCCATTGGTCTATGTGCCTATTTTTATAACAGTATTGTGCTGTTTTGGTGAGTATGGCCTTACAGTATAGTTTGAAATCAGGTAGTGTAATGCCTCCAGATTTGTTCTTTTTGCTTAGTCTTGCTTTGTCTGTGAAGGGTCGTTTTCGATTCCATATGAATTTTAGAATTGTTTTTTCTAATTCTGTGAAGAATGACGGTGGTATTTTTATATGGATTGCGCTAAATTTGTAGATTACTTTTGGCAGTATGGTCATTTTCACAATATTGATTCTACCCATCCATGAGCATGAGATGTGTTTCCATTTGTTTGTGTCATCTATGATTTCACTCATCAGTACTTTGTAGTTTTCCTTGTAGAGGTCTTTCGCTTCCTTGGTTAGGTATATTCCTAAGTATTTTGTTTTACTTTTTTGCAGCTATTGTAAAAGGGGTTGAATTCTTGATTTGATTTTCCAGTTGGTCACTGTTGGTGTTTAGAAGAGCTACTGATCTGTGTACATTAATCTTTATCCAGAAACTTTGCTGAATTCTTTTGTCAGTTCTAGGAGCTTTCTGGAGGAATCTTTAGGGTTTTTGAGGTAAGCGAACATACCGCCAACAAACAGGGACAGTTTGACTTCCTCTTTACTGATTTGGATGCCCTTTATTTCTTTCTCTCATCTGTTTGCTCTGGTTGGGACTTCCAGTACTGTGTTGAAGAGGAGTGGTGACAGTGGGGATCCTTGTCTTGATCCAGTTCTCAGAGGGAATGCTTTCAACTTTTCCCCATTGAGTATAATGTTGGCTGTGGGTTTGCCATAGATGGCTTTTATTACATTGAGGCATGTCCCTTGTATGCCAGTGTTGCTGAGAGTTTTAATAATAAAGGGTTGCACAAACAGAATTAAAAACAAAAATCACATGATCATTTCAATAGATGCCAAAAAATAATTTGACAAAATTCGGGATTGTGATTATTAAGGTAACTCTGTAAACTCCAAGAGAGCAAGAATTTATCGCTTTGTTTAATGCTGTATCTTTGAGGGAGCTAGATAAGCACTTTAAACTTTACTCAATGAGTAAATAAATTAATAATTGATACATGAATTTTTATACACAGGTTGTACAAGTTAGTCAGTTTAGGAAACAAGTTGCATATATAGCCAGTATTGTTTAAAAAGTAATATGGTTTGTCGATTAGAAAATGTGATATTATTAAGATGTCAGTTCTCCCCAAATTGATCTACAGACATAACACAATTCCAGTCAAAATTCCAGTAAGCTTTTTTGCAGAAATAGATAAGTTGATTCTAAAATGTGTTTGCAAATATGAAGGACCTAGAAAAACAAAACAATTTTTCTAAAGAACGAAGATGGAGGACTTACCTTCCTGATTTAAAGACTTATTATAAATCTTCATTAACCAAGGTAGATTAATATTGCCAAAAAATATACATATAGATCATTGGAACAGAGTAGAGAATTCAGAAATAGATCAACATGTATAGGATAAATTGGTTTCTTAAAATAAAATTTTCTACTTTTATTTTTTGTGGGTATATCATAGGTATATACATTTGGTAAATTCATTTTTAACAAGAGTGTCAAAGCAATTTAATGGGGGAAAGAAAAGTCTTTTCAACAAATGGTGTTGGATCAAATGAATATTCATATAGAAAAAAATTAGCATTAACTCTTACCTCACATTATACACAAAAAATTATCTCCAAATGGATGATAGACCTAAATATAATACTTAAAACAATAAAACTTCTGGAAGAAAATATAGGAGAAAATTTTACAGCATCAGTGATGGCAAAATTTTCACATACATGAAAAGCTTACATGATAGAAGAAAAGAATTTATAAATTGAACTTCATCAAAATTGAAAACCTCTGCTTTTCAGATGACACCATTAAGAAACTAAAAAAGTAAGCCACAGAGTGAGGAAATATTTGTAGCATATATATCAGATAACGTGTATCCAAAGAATATAAAAAACTCTTACAACTAAATAACAAGATAAGCACCTCAATTATAAATGGTCAACATATTAAACAGATATTTTATATAAGATATAAATATGGCCAGTAAGGACATCAAAAATATTCCACATTATTAGTCACTAGGGAAATCCAGAGTAAAGTCACAGTGAGATATCAGTTTACATATGCTAGGATAAGTAACATTAAAAAGATTGACCATACAAATGTTTATGAACTGGAACTGTTTGTAGAAATGTAAAATGGTACAAGTGGTCTATAAATTCATTTGACAGTTTCTTAAAATGTCAGATACACATCCACCATATGATCCAAACTTTCTACTCCTAGGTATTTACCTAAAGTGAAATGAAAGTATTTGTCCTCACAAAAACTTGTACACAGATGCATATAACTTTACCTGTAATAATCAAAACCTGGAAACCCAAATGTCCATCAATAGGTGAATGGATTAGCAAATTGTGGTACATCCATATTATAGAATACTTCTTAGCAATAAAATGGAATGGCATGTGTTTGATATATGCAACAACATGCATAAGTCTCAAAATCATTATGCAAGCAAAATAAACAGATAAAAAGGAATAATACATAGAATTCTAGAAAATGCAATCTAATCTATAGTGTCAGAAAGCACAGCATGGAGGTCTAGGGAGAGAGGGGCTACACAGGGATATTTTGGGGATGATGGAAATGTTTGTATATTTATTGTGGTGGTTATTTCATAGGTGTGTGCACATGTCAAAACTTACTAAATTATCTACCTTAAATGTATGTGCAGTTTGTTGTACATCAATTATTCTTCAATAAAGTTGAAGATTTGCAAAAGTGATGATGCACATACTCAGATTTTAAAACTAAAATATTTGAAACACACCAAAAAATGGTAACAATTATTGCTGGATAGCGGAGTTTATAAGTGATTGTTATTTATATTATTTATTTTTTTTTTTATTTTGAGACAGAGTCTGGCTCTGTTGCCCAGACTGCAGTGCAGTGGCACGATCTGGGCTCACTGCAACCGTGGAGGTTCGAGCAATTGTCCTGCCTCAGCCTCCCGAGTAGCTGTGATTATAGGTGCCCGCCACTGCTCCTGGCTAACTTTTGTATTTTTAGTAGAGACAGGGTTTCGCCATTTTGGCCAGGCTGGTCTCAAACTCCTGACCTCAGGTGATCCACCTGCCTCGGCCTCCCAAAGTGCTGGTGATTACAGGTGTGAGCCATCGTGCCCGGCCGATATTTATTTTTTTCTGTGTAATTTTCTGCAATTTTCTAAATTTTCTAATTTCCTGTGGTGCTATAACTAATCACCACAAATTGGGTCAAATAAAACAAGTAAAATTTATTAACTCATAGTTTTGGAAGCCAGAATTCTGAAATTAGTATCACTGAGCTGAAATCAAGCTGTCAGCAAGGCTGTACTCTCTCGGAGGCTATAGGGGAGAATTTATTTCTTGTCTCTTCTAGCTTCTGGTAGCTGCCAGCATTCCTTGGCTTGAGGTCACATCACTCCAATCTTCAAAGCCAACATCTTCAAATCTCTCTCTGCTCTGTCCTTATATCACCTTCTCCTCTGTGTGTGTGTGTCAAACCTCCCTCTGCCTCCCTCTCAAAAAGATACATCTGGTTGCATTTAGGGCCCACCTGGATAGTGCAGGATTTTCTCCACATCTCAAAATCCTTAACTTAATCATATCTGCAAACACTCTTTTCCAAAGTAGGTAACTTTTAGAGGTTCCAGGGATTAGGAGCTATCTTTTTTTTTTTTTTTTTTTTTTTTTTTTGGAGACGGAGTCTCTCTCTGTCGCCCAGGCTGGAATGCAGTGGCCGGATCTCAGCTCACTGCAAGCTCCGCCTCCCGGGTTTACGCCATTCTCCTGGCTCAGCCTCCCGAGTAGCTGGGACTACAGGCGCCCGCCACCTCGCCCGGCTAGTTTTTTGTATTTTTTAGTAGAGACGGGGTTTCACCGTGTTAGCCAGGATGGTCTCGATCTCCTGACCTCGTAATCCGCCCGTCTCGGCCTCCCAAAGTGCTGGGATTACAGGCTTGAGCCACCGCGCCCGGCCAGATTAGGAGCTATCTTTAGGGAACATTATTCAACACCCACAGCATATATCTTGTTTGCTGCGATATTTCTGTGTTTTATTTTCTTTGTGTTTGATTCTCTAAGTATCTTGAAATTGCATAAATAATAAATGAGTATGTTTTCATCATTAAAAATTCAGACAATATAAAATGTTACAAAATAGAAATGAAAGTCCACTGTGATAATGGCCAACACCATGTGAAAATAGACCTCCTTTACAGATAACAAATTCAGGCAAATTCAACCCCAAGTACTAGACTTGTGAGACCCACACAGGAGCATGATTTAATTCACAATAACTAGTCTAAATAATTTAGTGTTCATCCTTCCAGGTGCCTTACTGTAAATTTTGTAAGGTATATTTCTAATATTATATGGTTACATACTATATGTGTGTGTAAATGTGGGCATGGGTTTCAGCATTTAGAAATGAGAAAAAATGCTATTCATTTTGTCCTGCAGTTTGCTCTTTTCCTTAACAGTGTTCTTGGAGATATTTCCGTGTCAATGCATAAGATTCTACCACCTTTGAATAACAGTTGACCCTTGAACACCACAGATTTGAAATGCAGGGTTCCAGTTATATGCAGACTTTCTTTCACCTCTGCCACCCTAGACACCAAGTCCAACCCCTCCTTTCCTTCCTCCTTTTCAGCCTACTCAATGTGAAGATGACAAAAATGAAGACTTTTGTAATGATCCACTTCCACTTAATAAATAGTAAATATATTTCACTCCTTGTGGTTTTCTCAGTAATTTTTTTTTAATTTTCAATTTTTCTGACATAGTAGGTACATATATTTATGGGGTACATGAGATATTTTGATACGGGCATGCAATCTGAAATAATCACATCATAGAAGATGGGGTATCCCTCCCTTCAAGCATTTATCCTTTGTGTTACAAATGTCTAATTATACTCTTTCAGTTATTTTAAAATGTTCAGTTAAATTATTATTGACTATAGTCACCCTGTTGTGCTATCAAATATTAGTCCTTATTCATTCATTCTAATTTTTTTTTACATCCATTAACCATCCCCAACTCCACTTGACTCCCCTACTATCCTTCCCAGCCTCTGGTAACCATCCTTCTTCTTATCTCCATCGATTCAATTGTTTTGATTATTAGAGCCCACAAATAAGTGAGGATTTGCAAAGTTTGTCTTTCTGTGCCTGGATTATTTCACTTAACATAATGACCTCCAGTTCCATCCATTTCTTGCGAACGACTGAATCTCATTCTTCTTTATGGCTGAGTAGTAGTCCATCATGTATACGTACTACATTTTCTTTATCCATTCATCTGTTGATTTAGCTTGGACATTTAGGTTCCTTCCAAATCTTGGCCATTGTGTATAGTACTGCAACAAAAATGGTAGTACAGATATCTCTTCCAGATGTTGCTTTCTTTTCTTTTGGGTATATACCCAGCAGTGGGATAGCTGGATTGTACGGTAGCTCAATTTTTACTTTTCTGAGGAACCTCCAAACCATTCTCCATAGTAGTTGCACTAATTTACATTCCCATTAACGGTGTAAGAAGGCTCCCTTTTCTCCACATTCTTGTCAGCGTTTTTTGTTGTCTGTCTTATGGATATAAGTCATTTTAACTGGCGTGAGATGATATCTCATTGTAGTTTTGATTTGCATTTCTCTGAAGATCAGTGATGTTAAGTACTTTTTCATATGTCTGGTTTTATGTCTTTTTAAAAGAAATGTGTATTCAATCTTTTGCCCATTTTTAATTGGATTATTAGATTTTTTCCTGTAGCGTTGTTTGAGTTTCATGTATATTCCGGTTATCAATCCCTTGTCAGATGGGCAGTTTACAAATATTTTCTCTCATTCTGTGAGTTATCTCTTCACTTTGTTGATTGTTTCCTTTGCTGTGCAGAAGCTTTTACACTTGATATGATCTCACTTGTCAATTTTTGCTTTGGTTGCCTGTGCTTGTGGGGTATTATGCAAGAGATCTTTGCCCAGACCAATTGTCCTGGAGATTTTCTCCAATGTTTTCTTATAGTAGTTTCATAGTTTGAGGTCTTTAAGTCTTTAATTCATTTTGATTTATTTTTGTGCATGGTGAGAGATAGGGGCCTAGTTACATTCATCTGTATATAGATACCCAGTTTTCCCAGCACCGTTTATTAAAGAGACTGTCTTTTCCCCAGCCTGTGTTCCTAGCGCCTTTGTTGAAAATGAGTTTACTGTAGGTGTGTGGATTCGTTTCTGGGTTCTGTATTCTGTTCCATTGGTCTATGTGTCTGTTATTATGCCAGTACCATGCTATTTTTTTTATAATTTGAAGTCAGGAAATATGATTCCTCCAGTTTTTTTGTTTTGTTTTGTTTTTTGCTTAGGATCGTTCTGGCTATTCTGAGTATTTTGTGGTTCCATATAAATTTTAGGATTTTTTTTTTCTATTTCTGTGAAGAATGTCGTTGGTATTTTGATAGGGATTGCATTAAATCTGCATATTGCTTTGGACAGTATGGACATTTTGACAATATTGATTCTTCCAATTCATGAGCATGAAATATCTTTCCAATTTTTCAGTGTCTTCTTCAATTTCTTTCATCAGTGTTTTATAGTTTTCATTACAGCGATCTTTCACTTCGTTGATTAGTTAACTCCTAGGTATTTAATGTTATTTGTAACTACTGTAAGTGGGATTATTTTTAAAATTTCTTTTTTAGTTTGTTCATTGTTGGCATATAGAAATGCTACTGATTTTCGTATGTTGATTTTCTATCCTATAGCTTTACTGAATTTGTTTATCAGTTACAATGGTGTTTTGGTAGTCTTCAGGTTTTTCCAAATATAGGATCAAATCATCTTCAAAAAAGGATAATTAGACTTCTTTCTTTCCAATTTGGATGCCATTTATATCTTTCTCTTGTCTGATTGCTCTAGCTAGGACTTCCAGTACTATGTTGAATAACAGTGGTGAAAGTGGGCATCCTTATTGTGTTCCAGATCTTGGAGGAAAGGCTTTCAGTTTTTCCCTATTCAGTATGATATTCATTCTGGGACTGTCTTATGTGTCTTGTATTATATTGAGGTATGTTCCTTCTATAGCTAGTTCTTTTGAGGGTTTTTATCATAAAGAGATGTTGAATGTTATCAAATGCCTTTTAGCATCAATTGAAATAATCATATGTTTTTGTCATTTATTCTGCTGGTGTGATGTATTACACTGATTGATTTGCATGTGTTGAACCACTCTTGCATCCCAGGAATAAATCCCACTTGGTCATAATGAACAATCTTTTTAATGTTCTGTTTAATCCAGTTTGCTAATATTTTGTGAAGGATTTTTGCACTTATATTGATCAGGCTTATTGGCCTGTGGTTTTCGTGTGTGTGTGTGTGTGTGTGTGTGTGTGTGTGTGTGTTTAATACATCTTTAGTTTTGGTATCAGGATAATACTGGCTTCGTAGGATGAGTTTGGAAGAATTTGCCGTTCCTCTATTTTTTGGAATAGTTTGCATAGAATTAGTATTAGTTCTTCTTTAAATGTCTGTTAGAATTTAGCAGTGAAGTCTTTTGGGTTCCAGGCTTTTCTTTGCTGGGATACTTTTATTATAGTTTTAATCTCATTACTTGTAATTGGTCCTTCAGGTTTTGGATTTCAATCTTGGCAGGTTGTATGTGTCTAGGAATTGGTCTGTTTCTCCTAGATTTTCCAATTTGTTGGTATCTAGTTCCTTATGGTAGCCAGTAATGATCCTTTGAATTTCTGCAGTATCAGTTGTAATGTCTCCTTTTTCATCTCTGACTTTATTTATTTGAATTTTTTCTTTTTTTCTTAGTCTGACTAAAGGTTTGTCTATTTTTTAACTTTTTAAAGACCAACTTTGTTTCATCGATATTTTGTATTATTTTCTTCATTTGAATTTTATTTATTTCTGCTCTAATCTTTTATTATTTCTTTTCTTCTACTATTTTTGGTTTTATTTGCCCCTGCTTTTCTACTTCTTTACAATACATCTTTAGAAGTTGTTATTTTTTGATGTAACATTAATAGCTATAAACTTCTCTGTTAGTACTGCTTTCACTGTAATACATAGGTTCTGGTATGTTGCATTTCCATGTTCATGCTTCAAGAAATTTTTCAATTTCCTTCTATGTTCTTCACTGATCATTCAGTAATGACCCACTGGTCATTCAGGAATGTATTGTTCAGTTTCCATGTATTTGTATAGTTTCCAAAATTCTCTTGTTCTTGATTTCTAGTTTTATTCCATTGTGGTCAGAAAAGATGCTTATTATTTCAATTATTTGAATGTTTTTAAGACTTGTTTTGTGATCTAATATGGTCTATCCTTGAGAATGATCCATATGCTGAGGAAAAGAATGTGTATTCTGTAGCTGTTGGATGAAATGTTCTATAAATATCTATTAGATCCATTCAGTCTATTGTGCAGAGTAAGTCTGATGTTTCTTCTTAATTTTCTGTCTGGAAGATCTGTACATGTTGAAAATGGGGTGTTGAAGTCTCCAGATATTACTGTATTGGAGTCTATTTCTCTCTGTAGCTGTAATAGTATTTGCCAGTATTGGGAACATATACATTTAAAATTGTTATATCCTCTTGTTGAATTGAACCTTTTGTCATTATATAGTGACTTTCTTTGTCTCTTCTTACAGTTTTTGTCTTAAAAGTGATTTCATCTGATATGAGTATAGCTACTCCTGCTTTTTTTTGGTTTCCACTGGCACGGAATATCTTTTTTCATCCTTTTATTTTCAATCTATGTGTATCTTTATAGGTGAAGTGTGTTTCTTGTAAGCAACAGGTCAATGAGTCTTGTTTTTTAAATTCATTCAGCCAGTTTATGTCCTTTGATTGGAGAGTTCATTCCATTTATGTTCAGTGTATTAATAATAAGTAAGGACTTACTCCTGCCATTTTGTTATTTGTTTTCTGGTTGTTATGTGGTCTTCTCTTCCTTCTTTGTTTTCCTCTTGTCTTCCTTTTAGTGAGGGTAATTTTCTGTGATGATTTAGTTTCTTGCTTTTATTTTTTGTGTATCCATTTTATGTTTTTTGATTTGAAGTTTCCATGAGGCTTGCACGAACTATTTGATAGCACTTTTTTTTTTTAACTTTTAAGTTCAGGGGTACATATGCAGGTTTGTTACATAGGTAAACTTGTGTCATGGAGATTCGTTGTACAGATTATTTCATCACCCAGGGATTAAGCCTATTATCCATTAGTTATTTTTCCTGATCGTCTCCTTCCTGCCACCCTCCACCCTCTGATAGACCCCAGTGTGTGTGTGTTCTCCTGTATGTGTCCATGTGTTCTCACTATGTAGCTCCTACTTATAAATGAGATCATGTGGTATTTGGTTTTCTGTTCCTGTGTTAGTTTACTAAGGATAATGGCCTCCAGCTCCATCCATGTCCCTGCAAAGGACATAATCTTGCATAACCCATTATTTTAAGCTGATAACAAGTTAACCTTTTGTATAAAGAAAAAAGCAAGCAAGCAAAAAGAAAACTGATAAAGACTCTATGCCTTAACTTTGTCCCCCCACTTTTAACTTGTGGTTTATATTTATATCTTATTGTACTGTCTATATCTTGAAAAGTTGTGGTAGTTATTATTTTTGATTGGTTCATCATTTTGTCTTTCTACTTAAGGTAAGAGTAGTTTACACATCACAGTTACAGTGTTGTAATATTCTGTGGTTTTCCTATGTACTTACTATTACCAGTGCATTTTGTACCATCCCTTGATTTCTTCTTGTTCATTGACATCCTTTTCTTTCTGATTGAAGAGGATTTCTTGTAGGACAGGTCTGGTGTTGATGAAATCCCTCAACTTTTGTTTGTCTGAGAAAGTATTTCTCCTTCATGTTTGAAGAATATTTTCACTGGATATATTATTCTAGAGTAATAGATTTTTCCCTTAGGACTTAAAATATATTATGCCACTCTTTCCTGGCCTGTAAGGTTTCCTTTGAGAGCTCTTCTGCCAGATGTATTGGAACTCCATTGTATGTTATGTATTTCTTTTCTCTTGCTGTTTATAGGATCCTTTCTTTATCCTTGACTTTTGGAAGTTTGATTATTAAATGCCTTCAGGTAGCCTTTTATGGGTTAAATCATTCTGTGTTCTGTAGCCTTCTTGTAGTTGGATATTGATATCTTTCTTTAGGTTTGGGAAGTTCTCTGTTATTATATTTTCGAGTAAATTTTCTACCCTTATCTCTTTCTCTATCTTCTCTTTAAGGCCAATAAAGCTTATATTTGCCCTTTCGAGTCTGTTTTCTGAATCTTGTGCTTCACTCTTATTCATTTATTCTTCTCCTGTCTTCTCTGACCCCGTATCTTCAAATAGCTTGTCTTCAAGCTTACCAATTCTTTCTTCTGCTTGATCAATTTTGCTACTAAAAGACTGTGGTGCATTTTCAGTATGCCAGTTGCATTTTTCAGCTCCAGAATTTCTGTTTGATTTTTAAAAATTATTTTAACCTTTTGTTGAATTTATCTGATAGAATTCTGAATTTCTTCTTTGGGTTATCTTTTCTTTGAGTTTTCTCAACACAGCTATTTTGAATTATTTGTCTGAAAAGTCACATATCTCTGTTTCTCCAGGCTTGATTACTGGTGCCTTATTTAGTTCATTTGGTGAGGTCACGTTTTCCTTGATCATCTTGATACTTGCAGATGTTCATCTGCATCTAGGCACTGAAGAGTTAGGCATTTATATAGATTTCCTAATCTGGGCTTGTTTTTACCCATCCTTCTTGAGAATACCTTGAAGATATCCAAAAGGACTTTGGTGTTGAGATCTAAGCTGGATCTGCTTTATGGGGACCCCAAGCCCAGTAGCACTGTAGTTCTTGCAGACTTGTAGAGGTATAGCACCTTGATGGTCTTGGACAATATCCAGAAGAATTCTGTAGATTACCAGACAGATACAATTGTTCTCTTCCCTTACTTTCTTCCAGAGGCTCTTTCTCTGCTCTGAGCCACATGGAGTTGAGGGTAGAGTGACACAAGTACCCCTGTGGCCACCACCCCTAGGACTGCAATGGGTCAGACCTGAAGCAAGCACAGTACTGGGTCTCGCTCAAGGTGTGTTGTAACCACCTTGGCTACTACCTATGTTTGCTCAAAGCCCTAGGGCTGTATAATCAGTAGATGGCAAAGCCAGCTGGGCCTATGATCTTTCCTTCAGGAGAGCAAGTTTCCCCAGGCCCCAGGTGGGTCCAAAGCTGCCATCTGGGCACCAAGGACTAGAGTCAAAAACCTTAGAAATTCCCCGGTGTTCTATTGTACTGTGGCTGAGCTGGCACTCAAACCAGAAGATGCAGTCTTTCCCACTCTTTCCTCCCCTTTCCAAAGGCAGAGGAGCCTTATTCCATGACCATTGTCATCTCATGCCCATAAGGAACGCTGTCAGACTACTACCCATGTTTTCTTAAGGTCCAAGGGCTCTCAGTGAGCTTGTTGTGAATGCTGCCAGTCCTGTATCTCTCCATTCAGGGCTCCCTTCTCCTGCTTGGTACTCTACTGCCCTGTGGCCAAGCTGCTGCCTAAGATGCAAGATAAATTCCCCTTTACTTTTCCCTCTGCTTTTCTCCAGCAGAAGGAGTCTCACCCCATAGCCATGACAGGTGGGAATGTGCTGAGTCTCACCTGTAGCTAGCAAGTCTCAGAATCTTCCCCAAGGCCGATGATGTAGTACCTGGGTATCACTGATGGTTATTCAGGACTGAAGGGTTCTTCAGTTAGCAGGTGATGAATTCTGCCAGGACTGGGTCATTCCCTTCAAGGCAGAGAGTTCTCTTCTGGCCCAGGGTGTGTCTAGAAATGTCCGGGGACTAGGGCCTGGAAAGGGGACTTCATGACTCTGATCAGCGCCCTATCCTGCTGTGGCTGAGCTGGTATCCAAGACACAAGACAAAGTCCTCCCCATTCTTTCATCTCCTCTCCTCAAGCACAAAAAAAAATGGGTCTCTTTTGGAGCCACAAGCTCTACAACAATTCCATGAAATGGGTACTATTATTAACCTCATCTTACAGGTCACATTCCACAAGAACTACAACACCTAGACAAGTTCTAGGGCTAAAATGGGACCAGAGACAGTGGACTGGGGCAGGGGGAATGTGACCTGTTGAGACACTAGCCAGGATGACTGAGTGCTGGCATCACCTTTCCCCTAACTCCAGGCTGCACAGCTTGTGAGAAAAAGAAATGTATCTATTACATTGTGAACACTTATAATGTTCTGACATAAACACAGGAGCTTGTGTTCAGTGTCTTATGTGGTAGATATTACCACTGAGGTTCCGAGAAGCTAAGTTATTCATTTATGGTCATCTAGGTAAAACAAGCTGATTCAACTAGGGAAGCTCATGTTCTTTTACTGTGACCCCTGAAGTGACCCAGGCAGAGGTCTGCATACAGAGAAAGATTCTACTTTAAGGTTTGTAGTTTTGAAATATCATGAAACTTGAAGATTACTTCTAGACTTTTATGCATGTAACCAAGTAACTGAAAAAAATTATAGATGCAGGAATGTGTTTGAATATAATAGCCTATATCTATTATCAATAACCTGTGATCTACCTGCCCCTGTCAAAAGAGAAATGAGAGAACCTATGTTAGCTCCTGTTACTCACTACTTTCTATTATTATTTTAATATTTTGTCAAAATTTGGTGAAGAGCTAATGAATGTCACACTAAACAATTTTTGTCTTTTTTGTACCTTAAATAAGTTTGTTTGATAGTCTGCACATGCTTTCGTTTTGGGGAAATGTAAGGAACCAGTTGTTGCTACTTTATCATCAAAATAAATATTGAAGCTTCCACGTATTAGTTCTTAGTATAGAAGACAGTATAACATTATGATAAACATTTCAGACTCAGGGACCAAGTCACATAGGCTGAAGTCCCAGTTCTACAACTTAGTCGTGTGACATTGGTCAACATACGTAGCCTCTCATTGATAAAGTGAGAACCACTTGTTTATTCCGTCATTTCTGTTACCCATTGGTTTTTCCCCAGTTCTGTTAGCAGCTGAAGTATTTAGATGCTTACTTATTCCAAAAAGGGATGCCATAGTAGAAAGAGAGAAGAGGAGGTTGAAACAGGATTTGTGTTTTAAAATATGTTATATAGCAAATGGCATATATAGTAGTATCAAAAGAAAAGGCCTTTGAGTTGACATAGCCTGTTCTTTTAGTTTAATTTCAAAAGTCTAAGTTCTACAGGTATCAGAGCATAATGAATTTTCTCCTCATAAACAAAACAGGCATATCTCAACCTCAGAGATATTGTGGGTCCAGGCCATTGCAATAAAGCAAATATCACAATGAAGTGAGTCACATTTTTTTGGTTTCCCAGTGCACATAATAGTTGTTTCCACTATACTATAATCCATTAAGTGGACAATAGTGAGTAATGCTATTGCCCATTTAATGGACTACAGTATAGTGTAAACATACTATACTGTATGTTTATATACCTCAATGACAAATATTTTATTGCTAAAATATGCTAATAGCATTTGAGCTTTCAGCAAGTCATAACCTTTTTGCTGGTGGAGGGGCTTGCCTTGATGTTGATGGCTGCTGACTGATCAGGATGGTGGTTGCTTAAGGTTGGGGTGGCTGTGGTTATTTCTCAAAATAAGACAATGATGAATTTGCCACATCTATTTATCCTTCTTTCACAAAAGATTGCTCTGTAGCATGTGATGCTGTTTGACAGCATTTTACCCATAGTAGAACTTCTTCCACAATTGGAGTCAATCCTCTCAAACCCTGACACTGCTGTATCAACTAAGTTCATGTAATTTCTAAATTGTTTGTTGCCATTTCAATAATGTTCACAGCATCTTCATTAGGAGTACATTCAATCTCAAGAAATCACTTTGTTCATCCATAAGAAGCAACTCCTTAGCCATTAAAATTTTCTCATGAGATTACAGCAACCTCGTGACTTCTGTTACATATTTGGGCTCCACTACTAATTCTAGTTCTCATGCTATTTCTACCACATCCACAGTGACTTCCTCCACAGAAATCTTGAACTCCTCAAAGTTATCCATAAGGGTTGAAATCAACTTCTTCCAAACACCTATTAACGTTGATATTTTAACCTCCTCCCATGAATGGCAAATGTTCTTAATAGCTTCTAGAATGGCGAATTATTTCTAGAAAATTTTCAATTTATTTTGCCCAGATCCATCAGAGGAGTTACTAGCCTTATAAATTGTAGTTTTTAAAGAAGACATAAAAATCAAAGTTACTCCTGGATTTATGAACTACAGAATTGATTTTGTGTTAGTAGGCATGAAAACAACATCCATCTCCTTACACAGCTCTATCAGAGCTTTGATCAGATGCATTGTACATGAGCAGTAATGTTTTGAAAAGAACATTTCTTTTTTCTGAGCAGTAGGTCTCAACAGTGGGCTTAAAATATTTGGTAAACCATGCTCTAAACAGGTGTGCTATCAGATATTGTTTCACTTCTATAGCATAGTCAGCATTGATTTAGCATAATTTGTAAGGGCCCTGAAATTTTCAGAATGGTACATGATCATTGGCTTCAACTTAAAGTCACCAGCTACATTATCCCCTAACAAGAGAGTCAGCCTGTCTTCTAAAGCTGTGAAGCCAAGCATTGACTTTTCCTCTCTAGCTATGGAAATTTTAGGTGTCATTTTCTTCCAATATAAGGCTGTTTCATCTACACTGAAAATATGTTGTTTAGTGTGGCCACCTTCATAAATTGTCTTGGCTAGATAGATCTTCTTGATAACTTGCTGCAGTTCCGATATCAGCACTTGCTGCTTCACCTTGCGCTTTTATGTTATAAAGATAGCTTTTTCCTTGAACTTCATCAACCAATCTCTGCTAGCTTCCAACTTTTCTTCTGCAGTTTTCTTACCTCTCTCAGTCTTTGTGAGTTGAGGAGAGTTAAGGCCTTGCTCTGGGTTAGGTTTTGGCTTAAGGGAATGTTGTGGCTGGTTGGATTTTCTATTCAGACCACTAAAACTTTCTCTGTATCAGCAATAACCCTGTTTTGCTTTCTTATCATTTGTGTGTTCACTAGAGTAGTGCTTTTAATCTCCTTCAAAATCTTTTCCTTTACATTCACATCTTGACTACCCATTTGGTGCAAGAAGCCTGGCTTTCAACATGCCTTCCTCACTAAGCTTCATCATTCATTGCTTTTGATTTAAAAAGAGAGATGTGCAATTCTTCATTTGAACATTTAGAGGCCACTGTAAGTTTATCAATTGGCCTAATCTCAATATTATTGTATCTTAGGGAATAGGGAGTCCTGAGAAGAGGAAGAGAGATGGGAGAATGGCCAGTGAGTGGAGTAATCAGAACACACACCACATTCATCGATTAACTGCACTGTCTTCTATAGGCACGGTTCATGCCACCCTAAAACAATGATAACGGTAACATCAAAGATCACTGATCACTCTAACAGATTTAATAATAATAAAAAGTCTGAAATAATGTGAGAACTACCCAAATATAACACAGAGGCATGAAGTGAGCACATGCCATTGGGAAAATGGCACTGATAGACTTGCTCAAAGTAGGATTGTCACAAATCTTGAATTTGTGTTGAATCTGAGAAGCACAATAAAGCAAAGCACAGTAAAATGAGGTGTGCTGTATATTGAGAATAGAAAAAAGTCAGTTTGTCATATTCTTGGGCTTGGTGGAGTCCACTGGTCTGTTTGTGTGGAGGGACAAAAATCAGAGAAAGAAAGAAGGCAGCTTGGACTCTGTTAGCCTGAGAGAAGGGCTTGTGTCCTGTGCACAACCATCTCCACCCCTGGTGAATTCTGGTACAGAGATAGAGTCTCCAGAAAGGTCTGAGTTTCTAAGAAGAGAGGACTGCATGCTTTGCTTAGGAACAAGCATCTTGGTATTGCTGACATGCTGTGTGGCATGTGAGCAGGAGCAGGGTGTCTACATACAGGGCAGACTTCATGACCAAGTGGCCTGTTCAGTCACCCAGGCCTCACTCTTGATCTAATACTCTCCTGTCACCACCCTAACACTCCTAATACTTTTTAAATAAGGAACCTGTCATGCTCATTTTGTACTTGACCTCACAATTGATATAGCTTGTCCTGTCTGCAGAAAGGTGCCTGAAAAGGGTTGAATCCTCAGCATAGAATGAGATCAGTTATTATAATGTCCCCACCTACTGAGAGGGAGAGGTAGCTGGGAGACAGCTGACAGACCTGAAGAATCTGTGCAGTGGAGACAAGGAGGATGCTATGGTAACAGCATGGACTGATGACCACAGGCCAGATGGCACAGCAAACATGTAGGTGGGTGCCAGCATGGATACTACACAGTACTGAGGACCAGATGCTCCCAGTTGATGACTGGACATCTCATAAGTGTCCCAGAACTCCTGATCTTCCAGGGAAACATCGGGGGAGAAGTGAAATAGCCTGAGATTTTTGTTTCCTACACCCTGCCCAATTGGGGCTCAAAATAAATTTAATAAAAATGACATTTCCTGCACGCATGAATGTATGGGCTACAGTTTTAACTTATTATTTCATAGGTAAAGTGTGACTTATTTTACAACTGGTTTATTTGTGCATGCATTGCTATTTATGTAAGAACTATGCATCTTGCATGTAGGTGGTTTTATTTAAATTTAAAGCTCATGGTTTTGTTGCTTCTATTTAAGATAACAGTTTCTCCTGCTGGCAGTCAGTTTAGATATTGAATTATTTCTCAAAAGACTTTAACTGGGTAATTCTCAGGTGACCTAAACTAATTTCTTGGCCCTGTAAATCTCAGACTCTTAATTTTCAACCTTCTCTTGTTAGGGTATGTCCTGGAATGCCAACATGCATTTGTTAAATTCTGATTTATAGAAGACAGGCAACCATCTGGAACTGGAGAAGTGCAGGGTTTCAGAAGAGCCCTTCACATTGTGAAGCATCATTCACATGCTCTCAGGTTTGCCTTGTGTTATAGAGGACAAAGCCGATGACAGCCACCTTGGTCTCCTCTAGCACAAAGCACTCAGGATGACACTAGACATAAATGGGATATGTGACTTCAAAGGAATGCCATGTCTGAGGAAAATCAAACCATATGTAGTATAATATGAGGTTCCCCCCACCACCATGCAAGTAAAATATTTCAAAATCTTGAACTGAGATTTACATCAATGCAAAAATGTTGTTAAAGTAAGGCTTGCTTTATAGGAAATTGTGTCTCCAAGTGCAGAAATCTCCAGTGTCCTTGTACATGCATGAGAATTCTTTGTCTCTGCAAATGTCCCATTCATCTTTAATAGTGTCTGTACACCTCATAGGGTGCCCCAACAGTGTGAGCACAATATTCAAAGAGCAAGTGTCAAGTAGGCATCACCAAAGCAAGGTAGAAACAGAGAAAATGAGATTGCACAGAGTGTAGGAGGATGGGAAGAAGAAATGATATAGCTTCTAGTTTACTAGATAGGGCCTATCTGAAAAAGTATTGTAGTCCAGTTTTAAAATGATAAATACATAGGGCTGAAAAGGCCCCTGAGAAGTCATCTGCTCCTTCCTCCAACCTCCAGGGAGGTTTTATCTAAACCATTTTTACAGAGAGGTGTCTGTCATGTTCTTAAAATTCTGTGGGGAAGTGCATTTGACAGCCTCTCTAGTATCCCATTATAATGCTTTATAACCACAAGTGTCAGGAAGCCCCCTCCTATACATATATATCCTTTTCTTCTCTAGCTAAAGCCCATTGTTTCCTGTTCTATCCTTGGTAGAGAAATGTTCATACATCTGGATACAGCTTCTGAATAATAATGTTTCTTATGTTTAAAGAGACATTAAGTGAACCATTTCTTTCTCTTCTTGAGACTAAATAATCCCAGAGGCTTTATCCTTTTTGCATTCACTCATTTTCTGTGTCCCTGTGAAGTCTTTGAGTCTCAAGCTGGGCTTCTTTTCTTAGCGGGAGTTTTCATTGTGGGGGTTTCCAATGCCAAAATAGTTTTCCTAGTATTACTTCTACATGATTGACTTTCAAGACTCATCCACATAAACACTGTACAATAGAGTGAGAATGTGTCACTGGATTCTGTGGAAATGTAACTGAACATTTTCCATGCCACCCATTTCCTACTGAATTCAAGGGTCCCTGAATTTCCCTGGCAGAAAGCAAACTAGGATCATGAGAGATGTTGAAAGGACGACGGGAGCTGGCTTCAGCTAACAAGGTAGGAGGAAAGTTTAATTTCTTGATGTCACATCTTTAAGAGCCTCTGTGACACCAGCCCAAATGCCCCTGAGATGATCATTTGCAAACCCGGCAACCATTTTGAGCTGCTCGACGACTACCAGCCCAGAGACGAAGAATAAAGGCCTAATTCTTTGCTTCCCCCAAAAGGCTACAGCTCTAGGAAGATTTGGACATTGCCCCCATGGGTTCTGGGCAGCCCATGACTCTTCTGAAAGGAGACTTGAAGGAATAGCAGTGACAGGAAGTCAAATCCTACCCCTGACATTCTTCCCAACCACATAAAGCCAACACCCAGTGCTAAGGTTTGAGAATGTCCTCCAAAAGTTCAAATGTTGGAAATTTGGTTGCCATTGGGGTGGTGTTGAGAGGCAGTGCCTTTGGGAGGCGATTGGGTTATGAGGGTTCTGCCCTCATGAATAGATTAATGCTGTTATTCCTGGAGTGGGTTAGTTACTGTGGGAGTGGCTTTGTTATAAAAACAAGCTTTCTCTTACCCATATACACTCACTGTGTGATGCTGAAACCACCTTCACAAATTAAAAAAAGCCACAAGATTAAAATTGTCATGGGGCTTAAATTTTTGGTAAGATATCTTCCTTTCTCTCTTTTTCCTCCTCCATGCATGATTGCTTGCATGCATAATCATTTCAACAAATGGTAGTCACTAATAATTGATTATCCTCTATCTTAGCCCCTAGGCAGGCTGCCTACAAGATTGATGAACTTGTATTTTCTTTTAAAGAACAATGATCCTTAGATCATGAAGACCCCCTCGATGGCCTCCAGAAGTTGGACTGGTCAAGGGAGTGCCAGTCAGCTTTGACTACCAGGGATCTCACCTTCTGCAAACTTTTCTGCTAAGCTATAGGCATAGTTACACAATAACCCACTATTGTTTCCCAGCTTGCTTTCCATAGTAACTGGCAGTTTCAAACACTATTGTAAAACTGAAGACTGGTCTTTGAGATATTTTTTAGACTTTGCCCACAAGTAACCAACTGGACTGGTGTCCCATGATGTTAACCAAGGAACAGACTTGGCTGGTTCTTGTGACTCACCTTCTTTCCCAGGAACCAATTCAGCACATGAAGACAGCTTCAACACCCCTATGATTTCATCTCAGACCAGTCAGCACTACCCATACCCTACGTTTCTGCCTGCCAAATCATCTTTAAAATCTCTAGCCTCTGAAGTTTCTGGCAGGTGGTTTTGAGAAATATCTCCTATCCTCCTTGTTCAGTTGCCTTGCAATAGTGAAACTATTTCTTCATTGCAATACTTGCTGTCTCAGTGTTCAGCTCTGTCTGGGCAGCAAGCAAGAACCTGGTCAGGCAGTAACAATGCCTTCCTCTGTGTTCTTTCTGGATGCAGGTGCCATACTCTTGGACTTCCCAGCCTGCAGAACCATAGGCCAAATGAATTTCCTTTCTTTATAAATTACCCAGTCTGTGGTATTCTATTATAGCAACAGAAAATGGATTAAGACATTCCTAATATCTATCTTTCAAAAATCCTGCCCTGTGAAAATTTGTCTTCTTCCCTAAATTCTCCCTGTGGAATTGGATAATAGCAATTAGTTGAAGCAGAGAAATGGGCATTGCTTCCAGGTACATTCCAGAAATCTCTATTTGGAGGAGATAGTACCAAATTTCAGTGACTTAAGCTCTAACTGTGTTAGGAGCAGATACGCGTCTTTTATAATAGTTGAAAATTTACAAAACTATTTTTATTATCAAGTAACTAAAAGCGCAATGTATGTGACCATATTTTATAAAATGTAAAGAGACCCAACAGCAAGAAAACAACCTGATTAAAAAATGGGCCAAAAATCTTAACAAGCATCTCACCAGAGAATATATACAGGTGGCACGTGAGCATATGAAAAGTTGCTCCACATCATATGTCATCAGGGAAATGCAAACGAAAACAACAATTGGACACTACCACACATCTGTTAAAATTGTCAAAATCAAGAACACTGACAACACCAAATGTTGGTGAGGATGTGGAGCAAGAGAAACTCATTCAGTGCTGGTGGGAATGCAAAGTGTTACAGCCACTTCAAAAGCCAGTTTGGCGGTTTCTTACAAAACTAAACATATTCTTACCAAACTGCCTAATAGTCACACTCTTTGGCATTTACCCAAAGGAGTTGAAAACTCATATCTGCACAAAAACCTGCACACAGGTGTTTATAGAAGCTTTGTTTATCATTGTCAACACTTGGAAATGGCCCAGATGTCCTTTAGTAGGTGAATGGATAAATAAACTGTGGCACATCTGACAATGGAACATTACTCAGTGCTAAGAAGAAGTGAACTAGCAAGTCATGAAAAGACATGGAAAAAACTTAAATGCATATTACTAAGTAAAAGAAACCAGTCTTGGAAAAGGCTATATATCATATTATTGCAACTACATGACATTCTGTAAAAGGCAAAAGTATGAAGACAATAAAAAAGATAAGTGGTTGCCAGGGATTGGCTGGGGGGAGGAGGGAAGAATAGGAGGAGCGCAGGGGACTTTAGGACAGTGAAACTACTCTGTATGATACTATAATGGTGAATACATGTCATTTTACATTTGTCCAAACCCATAGAACTGCAACACCAAGAATGAACTCTAATGTAAATGGTGGACTTTCTGCAATAATGATGTATCAATATAGGTTCACCAATTATAGTAAATGTACCACTCTGGTGGGGGATGTTGATGGAAAAGGCAGTGTATGTGTGGGGACAGGGGATCTGTGTGAAGTTTTTCTACATTCTGCTCAATTTTGCAGTAAACCTAAAACTGCTCTAAAAAATAAAGTCTATTACAATTATTTTTACAAAGTAAAGAATTAACAAATGTTAATTCTTGCTGTGATTGTTAAAATCTGACAGCCTGTCTGAAAAATAGTTTCCTATGGACAGTGCTTCATGAGCACTGTAATTTTCTATTAATATTCATGTTTATAATTCTTCTGCAATTTTATTTAGACTTGGATGGATAGAAGCAAAACATGGCAGCTTTCTCACAGATCCTAGCAGATGATGGGCAGAGGTTAATTTGTCTGTACATGGACACATTAGCTTGTCACATCTGCTATTAATTGCAAACAGATATATTCATCTAATTAAACATTGCAAGGAACTGACCTAAATTGTTCAATGCCTGTTGCTATATTGACTCCACATTAGCACACTTCTGGCTACATGTTTATCCTTGCTATACTGATATGAAGTAGCAGTCTCAACTCTACAGCTAGTAACAGTTCTTGCAGTCATCACTGCTGGTGTGTTAACTATGCTTGAAAAGAAACAATAAAACTCATGTGACATAATCATGTGAATTTGCTGCTGAACTACAGCCATTTCTACCCCATTGCCTTGACCAAGAGCACTTTCAAATACTTATTTTTTGTGGCAGCTGTCTAAGTGAGTTGCAGTCATTCTAATTTTGCAGTTCATTATTAGGACAAACAGTTGTGGTACATCAATAGCCCATCAGAATTAATTAAACAGGGAACAGCAACTGAATGTACATCAGATCATTCTCAAGCAATTGGGGCAAAGGCTGTATCGCTCTACCCAGACTCGGGACTGGCTTATTTTGTGCTTGCACATGGGACATGTTTAGTGATGACCAGATAGAAAATGTTTCCGTGTGGCAAGTATATAAATAACAGAAGCACAGAAATTGGGTGCAGTTTTGCAATCGATTACCAGTGTGCATTTCTTTCTTTATTTTTTATCAGTATTAAATTCTCTATCACAGCTATATTGGCATATCTTTCTTTCCCTGCATTTGAAGGTCTCCCCCAACTTCCCAATTTAGAAGTCCCACTTGGTGCCCACAGTGGTGTCCAACTTCTAGGTACTCGGTAAATATTGACCACATGAAAAAAATCAAGGACACTGGTTTTTATCTTAGGTGAGAAATAGGCAGTCCATTTAAATATAAACCTGTTAGTGAGAATGTGAAGGAATTTTTCAATATACTAAAAGCAAACTTTTAAAAAGATAGGAAAGATAATAGTATTTTTTAAATAAAAAGATTTAGTGAAGTCAAATTTTATAATGGCATAAGCAGGTTTTCATCAATCCTTCCAACAGTCGACATATAATGTTTTGAATTGACATTCATGAATGTTTGAAGATGAGGGTGCACTGTACCATCTTGCCAAATCCTGGTGCCCCTATAGAAAACAGCCTTCCTGAGCCTGGGAGAGTACCTGATAAGATGGGGTCCTTGCAGAGAGCCTTGCCTGCAAGTGCTAAATAGCTTTGCAGGCAAAGAGCAATTGAATTCTCTATCTCCTTTCACCTTTTTTTCTATATTATTTAGTATAGTAGCTTGGGCACTTGGAAATAAATGTGCTTTGCATGCTTCTCCTAACAGATTGAACAGTAGGTATGCTGAAAGATTGATGCAATAGGCCCCTTATACTGGAGAGTGAGAGGCTGCAATATTGCTTTAGTAACCCTCCACTGGCTTCTCTTTAAATCTGGACTTGACATTCTCTTGGCAGCATCCAGTCTCCCCTGCCTTACTCTAAGCTTATTGGCATAACTCTTCATGATTCAAGCAATGGGCTTTCATTTTGATCTTGATGGAGGGATCAGATATAGGAGACTGAATTCAGGAATGGAAGCCAATAGCTGTTTAAGAATATCTGTTCTTTTTTTAAAAAAAAATTCCCCCCCTTTTCCCCCAAGCTACAATTCTGAAATAAGAAAGACTCTTGTTGAATATGAGTATGGATTCATCTTTTGTAATGGGAAAATTCACTCATTTTTCATTCAATAAACACAAGAATGGGTGGCCCCAAGATGAACTAGAAATGGTGCTTGCTGTTGAGGAGCTCATAGTCTATAGAGAAGTGGAGGAAGATATCCTGATAGTGAGTAGTTGGAGGAAAGAATATATGAAGCACAAGGAAGCTCAAAGGAGGGGAGCATTGATTCTCTCTGGGGCAAGAAGAGTCTGTTGGGAAGCCTTCACACAGAAGGCGATACAGAAGCAAGCTATTGAAGAGACCTACTGCCTTTTAATTGGGAATACTTGAGAAGTCAAGGAACATTAGTATCAAATTGTATTTATGAATTCAAGTACCCATTAAATATTTATTGATGTCTACTGTATGTTTGGCACCATTCTAGCAATAGGGTTGTCCCAGTGAAGAGAAAGACAAAGTCTCTATGTTGGGGACCTTAAATTTTAGTTGAGGAGACAGACAATTAGCAAATAAATATCTAAAGTTTCAGGCAAGGATAAACACTATGAAGAAGAATAAGAAGCAGAGTAAAGGATAAAGACCAATGATGATGCTGGTGGCACATTTTGCTTTCTTGTGTTGAGTAGACATGGAAAGCCTGACTTGGATGAGATGATGTTTGGGAAGAGAGCTGAAGTACTGTGGAGAGTCATGTGGTCATGTGGGTGTCTGGGAGAAGATCATTCCAGGTAGAAGTCGACTCTGTCCAGTTTTTCAACATTAGCAAGAATTAAAGAGCTGTGTTTCAGAGAGAGAGAGAGAGAGAGAGAGAGAGAGTGTTTTTAACAATTCCACAAAGTGGGTACTTTCATATCCCCACTTTACAGATGAGAAAAATAACTTGCTGAGTCCTATCAAGAGCCTTGTCCAGGGCAATAGGGGAACTAGGTCTTCGTTTAGGGTTTAGCATTTTTCTTCACAATTGGTACAATCTGATGCTAATTGGTAATTTTATGAGCTTCTGGAGTCTAGACTATACCTGTATTTTCCCCTAAAGTAATGGTTTCCAAGCCTGATTGAACACATTTACTCCCAATTTTTAAAATTACACATTTAAAAAATATAGATACCAAGACCCCATCTCAGAAATTCTGGTTCAACAGATATTCTGGTTGAACCAGAATCTCAGAAATTCTGGTTCAACAGAGACCTGGGTATCCAGCTCCTCCAGGTGGAATCTCACCCAGCTCTCCCAGATTTGAGAACCACTGTTTTAAACGTACTTCTCACACTTCAAGGCACATAAAACTCACCTGGAGCTCTTATTAAAATGCAGATTTAAATTCAGTAGGTCTTAGGCTGCAGGTGCTCCGTTTCTAATAAGCCAGAGCTGCTAGTCCTTGGCCACAGTCTTAGTAGTAAGTTTCTATGCTTCAGTGTCAATAATGGAACTGGACCAGCTCACGGGGATATGGGCAATGAGAAACAGTTCAAACCCCACTATAGAGGCATGGAGAAGGGCAATTCATCCCACCTCTGCTGTCTGTCTAGTGTTCACAGAGGTTCCTCAGAGCCCACTCCTCTGTTCCCATGAGAGCTGGAGGACAGAGCAATTCTGAGTGGGGCATGGGCAGTAGTGAGGGAGGCACTTGAAGCTCTGTCTTAGTGGGACAAGTTGGGGATCTCGATGTAAGCATTCTTGGATCATTCTCCTCTCTCTCTACCCAACCAGTGTATCTCTGCTGTGAATTGAAAAAAATCCCACCTGATCCAGGAAATCTTCCCTCCTGCTTCCTACCTGAACCCTCCACTATCCGTTCATCCTCAGTGCCCTTCATCGTGACTACTTTCTCCTTTATTGTTTCATCATGTCTCCTTTCTCCTGCTTTGTGTGAGTCATCCTAATTTCTCCAATGTGATTATAAACTCTGCAAGGCCGTGGCACTCACAGGAAGCTGAATTAATAGTAAGAAGCATAGAACCTTGACGTTAGAAAAAGCTCATGAAATTCAATTTCTCTCTTAGGCTGAAATTATGTCTACAATTCTCAACGAAGATAATTATCCAGTCCCCTGCCGAATTGTGCCAGTTCTGGAAAGCTTGCTTCTTTATGATTTGCTCAATTAAAAAAACCAAACTCACAGAATTCAAAGCTGGCTTCTCTCATTTTTTTCATTGATAGCCAAGAAAATGAGAATAATGATATATAAAAATATTTTTAAGTGCCTAAAATACACAAGGTCCTGTTCTAAATTTTGTATAGTTTATTTTATTTAATCTTCACCACAGTCTTATAAGGCAGATATTATCATTAACACCCAACCCCCACAGGGAGAGAGAAAGGTCAAGAAAATTGTTCCAAGGGCATATGGCTCTAGAGAGTGGAGAAGCCAACATTCAAAGCAGACAACCTGACTGCAGAGAATATACTGTCTGAATATGGCATATGGTCATCCTGGAAAATCAATCTGTTTTATCCATTGCTTGCATGCAGAAAGTCAAGGCTACCTAAGGGGAAATTATGTCTTACTTAAGGGAAATCTCTTTTTTACTTCAGCTGTCCGTCATGTGTTGGGTGAGTCAGACCACTCACTAAATGAGACTTTGTGGTCTGAAATGGTGTTGGAAACCCTATGACAGTTCTAGAGTTTTCTAGTTAGGAGTGATGGGAGGAGGAGAAATCCTTGATCTGATCTTTTGGTTTCCAGTTAATTAAAGTTGCATTGATCCTGCAAAATAGAAATGGGCTTCCAGTTGGCCAATACCCAGCTCGGAACAATCCAGTGACTACCATCAAACTTCGAATCAAATCCAAATTCCTTATCATAGTCTACAGGACCCTACATGAACTAGACAAGTCTCCAGGTTCATTGACCCAGACATCCATAACATCTATGGGACCCAGACAAGAGGTAAAAGTGGAAAATCATGTATCTAAATATTACAAATTATAAATTAAGCTAATAAACTGTTAAATATGTTCTATTCTCCCACTCAGGAAAATGTACCTTTCTAATGACAAAAACAGAAAAAGCACATGTGAAGCTATGATTTATGGTTTTTATGTAACCGAAGGTCTGCAGAATGTCAGACAACTGAATTTAATGATTATTGCAAATATCTAGATGTTTAATAAAATTAAAGGATTGAAGTACTTTTCTATATTTCAAGGGTTAGTTTTTTCTTAAATAGTCAATATTGTTTATTACAATTAAAAGGCAAATGCAAATTATAATTGACTATCAAATTTTTAAATAAAATTAGTAAAGAAAGCTGAAATATTATTTAATCTTTTGAAAATTCAAAAATGACAGATGCTGGTGAGACAGTGGAGAAAAGAGAACATTTCTACACTGCTGGTGGTTGTGTAAACTAATTCAGTCATTGCAGAAAGCACTGTGGTGATTTCTTAAAGAACTTAAAACAGAATTATCATTCTACCCAGCAACCCTATTATTGGGTATACACCCAAAAGAATACAAATCACTCTACTGTAAAAACACATGCACTTGTATGTTCATTGAAGCACTATACACAATAGTGAAGACATGGAATTAACCCAAATGCCCATCTGTGGTAAACTAAAGAAAATGTGGTACATGTATACCATGCAATACTATGCAGCCATTCAAAGGAATGAGATCATGTCCTTTGGAGCAACATGGATGGAGTTAGAGGCCATTGTCCTAAGAAAACCAACACAGGGACAGAAAACCAAATAGCACATGTTCTCACTTTTAAGTGGGATCTAAACAGTGAGAATACATGGACACTATGAAGGGAACAACAGACACTGGAGCCTACTCGAGGGTGGAGGGTGGGAGGAGAGAGAGAATCAGAAAAAATATCTATTGGGTACTATAGTTATTACCTGGGTGACAAAATAATCTATACAGCAAACCTCTGTGACATTCAGTTTACCTGTATAACAAACCTGCACAAGTACCCCTGAACCTAAAAGTTATAAAAAGAAAACTCAATTAAATATTTTTATAATGTAAAATATGCACAATTCTAGAGCTTAGTGTTTATCTAGTTGTCTCAGTATTGCACTTCATACCTATCACATCCAGGCCTGCATACATACAAACTTGAGATAAGTATGTACTGTTTAGTATTATAACATATTCCACAGCTTCCATATGTAACTGTTGCCAGTACCACCCTAATTTGTAAACACTGCTAGAGCTGGGAAATGGAATAGGAAGAGAAGCAAGAAGATCAACAATCTGAGAAACAATTTTCATTATGCAAAAATCAATTGTATTCATGCTTTCTTAGAAAAAGGATTTGACAAGTCAATTAATTTGTCTTTTTTTTTAAAAAAAGCTAAAGCACTTTCATGTCTCAAACCCTCACTGCATTCCAAAGTTGTGTGTCAGCACAACAAACCACAAACCTTGGCATTCAGACACAGTTGCCTTTTGTTTTGAGCACGTAAGTCAAGAGATATGGACAATTCCCTGGAACCTGGAGAGAGTGAGTCATGAGGGCAGCTGTTTAAAACTGCAGGTTATGATGTAACCAGAGCAAATCGCCAACTTCTGTGTGATAGACACCCATGTGCCTGCCATTTGTGTGTGTGTGTGTGTTTGTGTGTGTTTGTGACCTACAAGGCTTTTTAAAGCAGAGGCAAAGGTAAGAGCCCCTTTTGCCTGGTGTAAAGGCGACATTGCTCTGGCCTCACTGTTTTTTAAACACATGCAGGAGTACCCTGCTTTACTTGCTCACTTCATTGTGAAAGCCCTGCCACCATAACTTTGCATCATTTTGCTCCCTTACTTCATTCAGGTCTCTGCTCAAATGTCATCCCTTCCAGATGCCGCCATGACCACTCTATCTAAAATAGCACTCCTTTAAAAATATTGCTGTATGCATTTATTATTAGCTATTATTAATGCAGAAAAAGGAAACAAAAAGCTCACAAACACTACATAAGACACATTACGGGGAAAAAGAGTGACTGAAATGGATTGACAGTATCCTAGGTTCTTGAGGGATGCATTTCTGGGGGAGGTAGACCTCTAATTCGTGGTGGAGGGGAGGGGGTCTATTTCCTGTATTGTATATTTCAAAATAGCTAGAAGAGAGGATTTTGAATGATCTTATCACAAAGAAATGATAAGTGTTTGAGGTGGTGGATATGCTAATTACCCTGATTTGATCGTTACACTATGTATAAATGTATTCAAACATCACACTGTATTCCATAAATATGTCCAATTATTATGTGTCCACTAAAAATAAAATAAAACTTAAAAATAAGTAAAATGGTACTCCTGCTGCCATCATTATCACCTTGTCCTGTTTTGCATTTCTTCGTAGCCCTTATTAATTGCTGAAATTACATTATATATCTGTCTCCCTCACCATGTGCAAGTTATCTGAAGAAAGAAACCTTGTCTCTCTTTTCATGGCTGTATCTCTGGTGCCTAGAGACATTATTGAGATATATCTCTGGTGCCTAAGAATATTATGGGGTCTTCAATAATATTTTTATGAGTGAATGAATAAATAAGTTAGGAATAACAGTTTCTTATTGCAAGGAGGGAATTACTACATTTTAGCATGAAGGTTTTGGGTAAGGAGAGGGCTATCCTTTGCCCTCTGGGATTGCCTGGGTTCCTAGGCAACAACCGGAACCAGGCACACCTCTTTCTCCCTGCATGTTATCTGAGAGCTTTGACTTTCCTCTTTGGTATAATGAAGAACAAAGCAGATGTGACAATGAGCAAATTAGCAATACTTCTCTTATCCTTACCTGGGAATCTGTGGAGCTGCCTTTCAATTATAGTAGTGCTTTCTCTGTTGCAAAAAAAGAATGAAACACAATATTAACTAAGGCCAAGATGATCTGCCTTCCAACTAATACCAATTAACACTTTCCAAGTGACAAGATTAGCAATGAAGTGGTGGTTTTCATGTTCTAGGGAATAGACACGAGAGTATCATTTTCTGTCGCTACATACTAGGCCTTTGCGGAAGGATCTTTCCTCAGGAACCCAAACTACATGGGTCAGATCATTTCATTGGAAGACACACAGAAAATGTAAAAAAGGAGAATAAGCTGGAGCCCTGACTTTGAGGAGTGAGAGAGTGAAATGTTATTACAGAACTACTTATAAAAGTGAGAGTTAAAGTCTACTCGCTGACTTCCATGTTGTAGCAATTGTCCCCAAATTATTCTCTTCCTTTCTAGTCAATAGTCTTACATCTTTGTATCCCTTGAGACCTCTGGGGACCCTGCCTGGAAGTTGAGCAGAGATAACTACACTATCAGGCCTTCCTGGATGGGAGGTTATTTTATTGCTGAGTGTCTGTAGAGAATTTCCATGTTTCTTTCTGGTTCTATTGTTTTCATTGTGATTTTTTTCTGTTCTGAGTATGTATGAAAAGAAACTGTGTAAAACCCTTCACTGGGTGAAGCTTCCCAGGAACTTGTTTCCAAATGATTGCCTTAGTAAATGTTAATGTAGACAAGTGATTAAAGAAGCATGATCAGAATGATAATTGAATAGTCAGGGATAAACATATGAAACTGCAAGGATTCATGGGGTGCCTAGTATGTTCTCAGCAATGTATTAAGCACTGTGGGGGTGTACAGAGCATTTGTGGTGTTTTGTGTTCAAATAGCATGCATTTCTTCTTCCTAACAGGACGAAGATGTCTCCAGAGTTAAATGTATTAATTAAATGCAATTTCAGTGGATGTCCCAATGTTTTAAATTGAATAACATGACTTAAAAGAAGATATGGGAAACTTCATCTCCCTGAAAAATGAAATAGATGTATACTTCTCTATTCCTTCCACTAAGTACAACTGAAAACTGTGACTATATATATAAAACAAACATAAGAAGACTCTGAAAGGTAAGAATGGGTTTTCTTTTGCCTCCTTTATTCCAGACTTGTAACTGAAGAAGCCATCAACCAAGAAATTCCCAACAGACCCATATGGAAAAAGTCCCAATGAAAACCTGTTTTTTAGCCAAAGGGGCAGGAAAACAGCAAGATAGCAGGACAAGGTATGTTTACATAACTACTCTATTACCCCATATTATCCAAAACACAGAACCCAGAGAATGTATACACACACACACACACACACACCCCTATATATGTATATATGTATGGTTTAGGCTCATTCAGGGCTGACAAGTTCCATGATCTTCCATTTGCAAGCTTCAGACCCAGGTAAAGTCAATGTTTCAATTCAAGTCTAAGATAGTGAAAAAACTGTGTCCTACTTTGAAGGCAGTCAGGCAAGATGAATTTCTATTTACTACAGAGGGTCAGCATTTTTTTTTCTATGTAGGCCTCCAACGGATTGGAGGGGCACACTCACACCATGGAGAGAAATCTGCTTTATGTACTCTACTAATCCAAACATAACACACCCAGAATGATATCTGACCAAATGTGTAGATACCTCTTGGCCTAGTGAAGTCAACATATAAAATTAATCATCACAACTGCTTCAGCCAAATGCCACAGAAAAATAGGTGGTGCCACCCACATCCATACCAGCAAAGGCTAAGTAAGGAGCCTAGACTTCCACCCTTGCCAGTATGTAAGGAAATATTTCAGCCTGTTGGGGCAGAGTTCTAAAATGGGCACCTTGTGAAAGCTGCTAAGGTCTCAGGGAATGTGAGGAATTAAGTGTGAGCCTCCTCCCTGGGTCAGTGCCAGTGTACAATACCCTAGAAGGTCCCTATGTTAGTTTCAGGTCACATGAAGGTTGAGAGACTCTCTCGTAGCTAGGACTGCAGGAGTCCACAGTGAGAATGTGAGCCACTGAGGGCCTCTCACTTATCCTTTCCCTGTACTAGGGAGTCTCTCTTGGCTCCCAGCTGGTCCCAGCCGAGCATGCTGCCTCATTACCTTTTCCTTTTTTTGTTTTAGGTATTGCCTGTCACTTTTCTGTTGAATTCCAGTGTTCTCTCTTGGATACTCTATTCGAAGTGTGATTATCTACTCATTATCTTAGTTCTTCTTACTGGAGGGTGAGAACATGAAATTCCCCTGATCAGCCATCTTGAAGCATGGACATAAAAATCTTTGACAAAATTAGCAAATAGGGCCGGGTGTGGTGGCTCACGCCTATAATCTCAGCACTTTGGGAGGCCAAGGTGGGCAGATCACCTGAGGTCAGGAGTTCAAGACCAGCCTGACCAACATGGTGAAACCCTGTCTGTACTAAAAATAAAAAAAATTAGCCAGGTGTGGTGGTGTATGCCTGTAGTCCTAGCTACTCAGGAGGCTGAGGCAGGAGAATCGCTTGAAGCCAGGAGGCGGGGGTTGGGTTGCAGTGAGCTGAGTCTGTGCCATTGCCCTCCAACCTGGGTGACAGAGCGAGACTCCATCTAAAAAAAAAAAAAAAAAAAAAAAAGCAAATGGAATTAGACAATATATCACAAAAAAGTTTATATAGTGACCTAGTGGAGTTTCTTCCACAGATGTAATTCTGGTTCAACATTTGAAATCAATTATGTAATATACCATATTAACAGGCTAAAGAAGAAAAATCACCTAATTATATCAATAGATGCAAAAAGTTGATAAAATTCAATTCCCATTCATAGTAAAAACTCTAAGAAAAATAGGAATAAAGGGAAATTTCTCAACTTGACTGAGAAGATCTATAAAAACCCTATAGCTAACTTCTACTTAATGGTAAAAGGCTGAATGGGTTTTCCCCTAAAATTGGCCATAAGGAAAGAGTGTCTACTCTTACTACTGTCACCCTATAGTACTAGAAATTCTAGCCAGGGCAGCAAGGCAAGAAAAGAAAACGAAAAATGTATGTATCTGATATTGTTTGGCTCTGTATCTCCACTCAAATCTCATCTCAAACTGTAATCCCCATGTGTCAAAGGAGGAGCCTGGTGGGAGGTGATTGCATCATGGGGGCAGATTTCACCCTTGTTGTTCTCATGATAGTGAGTGAGTCGTGATGAGATCTGGTGGCTTTAAGTGTGGCATTTCCCACGTTTCTCCCTCTCTCTCTCCTGCTCCACCATGGTAAGAACTGCTTGCTTCCCTTTTGCCTTCCGCCATAATTATAAGTTTCCTGAGGCCTCCTAGTCATGATTCCAGTTAAGCCTGCAGAACTGTGAGTCAATTAAATCTATTTTTTTTCATAAATTACCTAGTCTCAGGTAGTTCTTTATAGTCGTCTGAGAATGGACTAATATAGTATCAGAAAAGAAGAAATAAATCAGTCCTTATTTACAAATAACATGATTGTCTTCGTAGAAAATCCTAAAGAATCTACAAAAAACCATGTATAACCAAAAGTTTACTTGAGTTTAGATAGGTCACAGAATACAGTATAAATATACAAAAGTTTACTGTATTTCTAGCTACTAGCAATGAGCACATGGACACTGAAATTAAAATAATTATGAAATTACTGACATTAAAAATGTGATACCACTTAGAGTCACTTAAAAATTAGATACTTTGACATAATTCTAACAAAATAGGTATAGAACTTGTGTGCTGAAAAATATAAAACATTGATGAAAGATATTAAAGAATATACAATTAATTGAAGAGATGTGTCATATTCATGGATTGGAAAATTCAATATAGTAAAGGTGTTGGCCCTCCCCAGTTGGTAAACAGGTTTAACCTAAGATTTTTTCTAAATGTGGGAAAGATTATTCTAAAATATTTCTGAAAAGGTAAAGAAACTAGAATTGGTAAAACAAAATTGAAAATAAAGAGTGAAGTGGGAGAAATCAGCCTACATGATTTCAAGACTTATTATACAGCTACAGTAATCAAGTCTGTGTGATATTTAGGAGAGGGCTAGATCTGGAGATTAATTAATACAGAATTGAGAAACCAGAAATAAATAACCCACACCAATATGCCCAACTGATGTTTGACAGAGGTCCCCAAGCAATTTAATGGAGGAAGGTAGCTTTTTCAACAATGTTGCTGAAGCAAATGGACAAAATATATGAACAAAAGATATGCACGTATATGTCACTGAAGAAGATACGTTGATGGAAAACAGCACATGAAAAGATGATAAATATCATTGCCATCTGGGAACTGTAAATTAAAACCATAATAAGATATTACTACACATCTATCCAAATGGCTGCAACAAAAAATAGTGATAACACCAAATGCTGGCAAGAATGAAGAGAAACTGAGTCATTCATATATTGCTGGTGTGCATGTAAACTGGTATAGGTATTCTGGAATATAGTTTGCTCATTTCTTATAAAACTATACATGGAACTAGCATACAACCTAGCAATTACAATCTTGAGCATTTATTCTAGAGAATGAAAACACATTCACACAGAAACCTGTATGTAAATGTTGATATCAGTTTTATTTGTAATATCCTCTAAATGAGAATGATCCAGATGTTTTCCAACAATGAATCATTAAACAAATTTTGTTACATTGAAACCATGAAATACTGCTTACGAATTTAAAAGAATGAACCACTGATTTAGGCAACAGCTTGGATAAATCTTAATGAAGTTAAGCTGAATGAAAAAGTCCACCTCAAAAGGTTATGCATGATTCCATTTATATAACATTCTTGAAGTGACAAAATTATATAAATTTATAACATATGAGTGGTTAAGGAGTGGATGAGTTTAGGAGGGAAGTGGATATGACTATAAGTAATAGAGCAACACAAGCGTTCCTTGTGAGGAAGGAAATGTTCTATATCTTGACTGTATCAATGTCAGTATGCTGATTGTAGTATTGCACTACAGTTTTTCAGTGTTGCCATGGGAAGAATTTTGGAATTTCTCTATTATTTCTACACCAGCAAGTGAATCTACAATTATCTCAAAATAAAAATAATAATTTTATTTAAAAAAATGTATGGAATATTAAATAAAAATAGTCAACAAAATTATTAAAAAGAAAAGCAGTGATATTTTACTACAGATTAAATAATCCCCTAGAGCCACTGTAATTACAATAATCTAGTATTGACATAAAATACCAATGGAATAGAATAGAGAGCCAATAAATATATCCCAATGTCTCTGGGAAGTTAACATATGCCAAAGGTAATATTTCATTTTGGGGGGAAAAGAATAATTTATTTAATAAATGATGTTGGCATGACTTTTTATTTTATTTGGAAATAAAAAATACAAATTGTACTCTTACCTTTCATTATATATAAAAATAAATCCCAAAAGTGTTACAAATTTAAAGTATAAGGTTATACAAATTTTAGAAGAAAAATTAGGAGTGAATAAGGGTAAGTACAAGGCAGAGTATTAGAAGCCTAATTCTAGTAGAAAAACAGAAGAAAACTAGAAGGAAAAACACTGATTGTATTTATTGGCTATTTGTGTTTGCCCTTCAGTAAATTTTTTTGTTCATTTTTCTATTATGCTGCAATTAAAAATTTTAATCAATGAGTACCATTAATATACAATGCTGGTGAAATTGAAGTATTACAATCTTAGAGCCTTATAGTCTGAAAATATCTATAGTAACTTGAAAATGTGCATACATTTTAATATCAGTTCACTTTTGGAGAATTTCTCCTTTAGAAATAAATACAGCAGTTTGAAAAAGAACATTACAACATTATTTATAATGACAAAATCAGAAACATTCTGAATGTTCATCAGTAGCAGATTGGTTGAATTAATTGTCAGACATTGATATTATGCAGCTGTTGATAAAGAATGAGTTCTACCGATACTGATTGACTCATAAGGTTTTTCTTATGAGCTATAGAGAAGTGACTGTTATGTAATCTAAGTTTTGTAATATAAATGACCACAAAGCCCAATATATGTACTTATATATTCATACATAACTAATGAGCGTGTAAAGAAGAGTGGAAGGCTGTATACCAGCACGTTAACTTTGGCTCTTGGGTCAGGAATAACGTGAGGGAGAGGGGTGAGGAGAAAGGAAGAGAGATGAGTAAACAGAAAGATTAAGACCAGGGAAGAGGTGTTTTGAATTTTTAAAACGTATGTGTAATACAAGCTTATTTCTACATAAAAAGTATGGTATGCATGTGTCTAAAGAAGGATATGAAAATTTGGTCACATAGTGCTACTTATGGTGATTGTCTCTGAGTGGTGGGACTTAAGTAATTTTTTTGACTTTCTTCTGATAATTATATTAATTTGCTCAACTTTCTAATAAGAATGCATTATTTATATATTCAGAAAAAGCAATAAGGCTTATATTTTAATTTAGTAGGGGAAAACCAACACATATTTTTATACTTATTTTAGTGTCCTTGAGGAGAATTTGCCTAGGAGATGCAAAGAGAGAGAAGCCTATACTTTGAGGGTGGAAGCCCCTCTGACAGGTAGGCTGGAGCTTCCAGGATGGAGAGAATAAGGGTGTTACCTCCAGGGAGCTTGACTGGTGTAATATCCAAACAGCAATATTGAGCAGACACTGAAATATTTGAAACCAGAATTCAGAGGAGAAGGCTAACCAAAGTTTTAAACCTGTTCAACTGGTCATTTGCTGGTACCTTTTTGTTGAATCTGGAATATAGGGAAGGAGAATCGATTTTGAACAGAACCTATAGAGTTACATTAGTAACCTAGAAGGGAATGAATTTCAGAAGGCTAAAAAATTCAGCAGTGGATAAAAGAGATAGTAGATGTCAAAACATTTTAAGGATGTTTTGTATTAAATAAGACTTTTAAAAGAGGTTGCAACAATTCAACAAATACTTATCGACTACTTCCTACATGCCAGGTGCTGGGCTTGGCATTGGGTCTAGCAGCCCCTTTAGCTAACCTAGGGTAAAGGTAGGTGGAACAATCATGGTCATGTGTGTAGTTCATCTATTGTATGAGGCCAACCCAGCATGAATCGAAAACAGACACCAGAACAGGCTGTAAATGATCAACACTCTTCCACTTGACACTTCTTGTTCAAGATCCTTCTTTCCAGGACCTCAGAAAAATATCAAAAAAGATTTCTATCAATGCCTCATCTCCAATATATACTTGGAGCTCTCTTGAACGACCTTGTTTCCCTCCCTATTAACATTGTGCCAATATTTGCCATTACTACCTTCTTCTGTTGAGTTTTGCATAAGTTTTGATTAGTTAGAATGGTTTTGCAATAATGCTGAGAAATTGTCTTTTTTTTTTCTAACTTTAATAGATGCTATTTACTCTATGCCAGGACAGGAGTAATTGCCTTACACATTACAAAGTAGATATGATTATTTTCCATTTTACAGATGAAGAAACTTGGAGATGTTAAGTAATTTGTCCAGAGTATTGGAGGTTTTTGGTGGCAGGCTTAGGACTTCTGAGTTCAAAGTGCACACTCTTCCTTCTGCAACAAGTGGCACAGTGTCTTAGGCAACAGTCCTTGAGGGTCTCCCTTTCCTGAGGATGCAGTAGCAGTGGAACAGTGAGGCGTAAGTGCTCTGCAAACATTTGCTGCCCAGTGAGGAGGAGCTCAATCTGTCTCAAGTAGGGGAATTGTGTCTTTTTTTAGCTTTATACCTATGTTTAAGTTACTAGCTCTTTGCTAGGCACAGTTTGAGGTCCCAATTACTAATAGGTCCTGTTTAATAATAATAATAATAGTAATAATGACCTCTATTTATTTATATTTTATTTTGTGGCAGGAAGAGAATCAAGCACTTTTCATGATGTAACTCACTTAATTTTCACAACAGTCCCATGAAGTAGGTATTTCTGTTACCCTTATAGGTAAGAAAATGGAAGCACAGAGAGTTTAGGTAACTTACCTAAAATCACACAGCTAGGAAGTGATAGAGCTGGAATTGAAACCTGGCAGAATGACTCCAGAGTTTTTCATCTTAACCATACCGTACAGACCCATCATCAAGAAAATCAAAGGAGAGAGGAGATAGCCAAGTAAACAAACAAATGCCATGCAGAGTAGTAAGGACCATGTTTGAGGCATACACAAGGCACTGTGGAGTTTTGAGAAAAGCTAGACCTACGGAGAAAGTGAGAATTGTCCCACGAAGAATGCAGAGAATAGAAGATAGTCCTAGGCAGTATTAGTATTCATGTTTTATAGGTGAAGAAAGAGAGGCACAGAGAGATTAAGTCATTTGCCCATTTGTAGCTGGTAAGGTGGTAGAACAAGGATTTGAACTCAGTCAGTCTGGCACCAGATTCTGTGCTCTTAGTCCCTGTATTGTGATGAGAGTAAGATAGTGAGCTAAATTTCGAGCATCTCAAATTTTAGACGACCGTGGAAATTTTCTGTAGGCAGTTGGGCACATGATCCTGGAGCTCAGGATGGAGATCCAATTCCTCTCAGCTCAAACTGGCACAACGATCTTTTGCAACAAGAGAGCCACAAGCAGGCACTTCCTGTATGGTCATTTTAGGGCTCCATGTCCTCAGTATCCCAAGCATATTAGAAGCATGAACTTTAACAATTGATTTTTAACTAGATGCTTAATGAAATTTTAATAAGCACTGGCTGAAACCAGTGGGCATCAATTGAGGGGAGAGACTGTGCTTATAAAAAACGACTCATTACCTTAGATTCTTTCTGGAATAAGGCAGTGGGATGATTAGGTAGATAAAATATATCTAGGACTCTTGCTTGTCATGATTCTGGATACAGCAAGGAGATAAGCCCTGTTACGGAAAAAGGTTGGCAGAATTAGTGAGAAAAAGCTAGCCTCAAGGTGTAGGAAATAACCAAATTAAATGGGCTGCTTGCAGGCACAAGTCTACTGTGGGCTAATTTGTTTCCTGCAAAAAGAAAAAAAAAAAAAAACCTCAACTCATTTTTGTCCTCTTAAATTTTAAACAGACGTGTGTAATTGCACTTCCCTTCTCTTAAGATTGTTTGGCTTGGGCAAGAGGGGAGTGGAGGGTGAGAGAGAGAGAGACAGAGAGACAGAGAGACAGAGAGAAACATGTGCATAAGCCCTGGGCTCAATCTTGTTGCTTATCAGGGATGCTAATAACATCCCACCTGCCAGTACAAGCAGGAGATGGATATGTTTCATCTAAGAATCTTCTCTTTGAAATATCAGTGCTTACTCTTTTGCTGAGGAAAATTCCAACTTCAATTTTCTTTCATCTCTAACTCTGTATGAGAAGCTATAGTTTAACTGCACTTAACTGATCAATTGATTAAACATTGACCTCATTTGCTGGCTCAACCCAGACAGGATATAGAGAAAGCATTAAGCCTCTTTTTCCAGGCCACATGCTCATGTTTTCTCCATCCCTGCAGGATATTTATTCATTCACCAGATCTTTGCAGGCAGCATATTATAGGCCAGTCACCGTGTTAGTACTGGGGAAATGACGAAGAAGAAAAGCTCCCAATCTATCTAGGAAGACAGGTCCACAGGCTGTTGCAGTGCCACGTGGAAAGTACTCCAATGAGAATAACCACAGGGTTCCATAAATAGACATATAGGGGCATAAAACCAAGATTTGGAGTATCAGGGAAAGCTTCCTGCAGGCAGGGGTGATAATGAGGCAGAGACCTGAAGGTTAAGCAGAAGTTAGTCAGGCTAAGGGGGGTAAGAGGAAAGGTACAGGACTCCAGTCTATGAAAACAGCATGTGCTAAAGTCTTGAGGCTAGAAAAGGGAAGGCCCAGCGGTCATACATGGCTTAATGTGCCTAGAAAGTGTGAGTAGGGAAGAAGGAAAAAGGAGGCTAGCTGGTAAGATAGATAAGGCAGGAGAGGTAAACAGAAGGGTTTTGGATGACAGGCCCTATCATAAGCCTAAGGAGTTTGCTTTTTACTCTGATTAAAATAGGAACCATTACAATGTTTTGAGCAAGGGAATGACAAGATTAACTGTGCATTGTGGAAATACTGTATTGGTGTGGATAATGACTTAGAGCAAGTTTGTCCAACCTGGGGCCTCTGGGCCGCATATGGCCTGGGACAACTTTGAATGTGGCCCAACACAAATTTGTAAACTTTCTTAAAACATTACAAGATTTTTTTTCTTTTTTTTTTGCAATTTTTAAAGCTCATCAGCTACCATTAATGTTAGTGTATTTTATGTTTGGTCCGAGACAATTCTTCTTCCAGTGTGGTCCAGAGAAGCCAAAAGATTGGATACCCCTAACTTAGAGGATGTAAGACTAGAGAAGTGTCATTGGGATGTTGCAGTGGTAATATAGATATGAGATGATATTAGCCTGAAATAACAAAATAGCTTGGTAATGAATTGCTTTGGGGGATTAGAAACAGGGAGAAACCAAGGGTCAAGGATGGAACCATGGTATAGTGAGGCTGTGAAGAGGGCTCACTGTTTCCTCCCCGAAGATGTCTGCAGGTCACACTTTCTTTGTCTGCTTCTTGCAGAGTTTTCAGCAACTCTTGGAAAAACAGACTGTGTAATCTATTTGTTTCCCATTCCCTTACTCCATGCTACTGTGACTCATTCAACCAATTCATTGTCTGTAGTCTATGCCTTTGAGAAGCTTGCAGACAATTAAATAAGTGATTAGAAAACCATACCAGAATACAACAGCATTTTAGGGCAGAAGCATGGAGAATCTAAAGGGTTTGCATGCTCTGAAACTTACTTTGGCTTCCATGTTCAGAAGAAAGGTAGAAAAAAAAACACCCTAATGCAAAATGAAACGTTTCTGATGGTTGAATTCACATTTGTATGACAGAATCACAAAACATCTTGCTGACAAATTTTCCTTGGAGTTCTAGATACACATTCCCAATTTCTTTCTAAAAAATCTTGATATAGTGTTCTTTAGAAACATCAAACTTAGCATTTCCAAAAACATCTTATGAACTTTTCTTCTGTATTCCCATTCTTGGTGAATAGTGTTACCATCTATTGTCACTCAAGCTAAAAGCTTCAAAGACAACCATAATTTCTGCTCCCTCACTGTACACACCCCTTCTCAATTCCAAATTGGGGAGGAAGACTTGCCAAGTCAATATACAAAATCTATATTACTATCCCCACTGCCCTAGTTCAGACTAGCACAAATTTTTCCCTGAACATGCCACAGCTATAGAATGGTCTTGCAGAGTCTACTTCATTTCTTACCCTCTCATCACAGTACTTCTTCAGTAAGCAGCTTACATTGTGTCATGACTGAAAACCACACCCAAAGCATAAAGTCTCCACACCCAAAGTATATAGTCAAAACCTTTTAATAAGGTTCTTCACAGTCACACCCCAATTATATTTATAGTCTCTCTCCCCCTGAACTATGAGCTCCCCTGGGGCAGAGACTGTGCTTTATTCATCTTTGTAGACTGAATGTTTCACATAGTGCATGACATAGAATACTTGCGCAATAAATGTTTGCTGAAAGAATAGGGATAGAAATGTGGCACCTTCCCATTTATGTATTTACTTCCTTTCAAGTTAAAATAGTCCATGGTGTGTTTTGTTGCAGGCAACGTGACTGCAGCACAATGAACTATGGCTTTGCTGATCTCGTGTATCATCATCCTCATCCTCATCCCCACAATTGCAGCAAACATCCAGTCGTGTGCTTACTGCTAATGATGAATAAATGTATAGAACAGGAAAAAAATATAGCTCACCTTAAGACAGAAGGTTGCACTCACATCCTTAGCAGTTATAAACAAAGCTTAAAAACAGGACTGAGTTTACACAAATGATTCATTTTTAGATTCTTTTATGATTGCTTTGGTAGTAATGGTCTCTAATGGAGCTATGTTAATTGGCATCTGGGTTAGAAAAATTAATATGGCCCTCAGAGGCAAGAACTGGGGCTCTTCTACATTTAGTGGAATCTTTCAGAACCTCTTTAGAGGGGCACACACCCTAGAGAGGATGATGAAGACAAAAATTTTGAATGTTGAAAAAAAGTTGTGTTTGAAGAATAAATTACATAGAACGTGTGTGTGTGTGTGTGTGTGTGTGTGTGTGTGTGTGTGTGTGTGAGGGAAAGAGACAGAATGGGAAAGGGTCAATGAAGGATGTACCAAGTTACAGTATCTTTTTTCTCCCATTATAAAATAACTATATGTTCATATTAGATGTCTTGAAATAAATAAAAGAAATTTCTGCTTATTTTAGGTATCTTAAAATAAATTTAAAGAAAAAAATCAGTAGTAATCCCAACATTCAGAATAACAAATGTTAATGTTTTGGATTATTAACTTCCGGTCTTGTTGTGTAAGTAGCATAACATACTGTTAAAGACCACAAGTCTCTGTCATCTAATAGGCATAGTTTCAAGTTCCAGTATAGCCACTTCCTATCAAAAGGTTATTTAAAATATTAAAGCCTCAATTTTTCCCAGTAAAATTAAGATGAAGATGATGATAATAATAAGTAATCCATAGGTTTGTTTTTAAGATTAAATAAGATAACATGCATAGAGTGCTGAGCTGGGTGCCTAGAGCAAAGACTAAGTACATAATAAATGCTGGGTATTTTTTTTTATTTTAAGTAAATGAATTTTATGCTCTGTGTGTGTATGTATGTGTGTGTTTTCTGTAATCTCTCCCATATCCTTGATTATTTTCTTAGGAAGAATTGCTGGAAGTGGAGTTACTAGGTCAAAGGGCATGTATATTTGACAGTTATTGATACCTAGTACCGAATTGTCCTCCAAATAGGCTGTACCCATTCATCCACCCTCTGGCCTCATATGAGAAGTCTCACTTCTCACCCATACCAACAATGGGCATATATAGATATAGATATATAGATAGCTTGCCAATTTAGACGGCAAAATACCCTTATTTTAATTTATTTAATAATGCATAAATATTATAGTGTCATTTGAAGCCCCAACCCTCTGGGACTGATTAAATAGATGAGAAGTGCCCATTATATAATATGCTAAAGAAGCTGGTTTTATCCTACAGAAGATAAGATTAGAGGGGAAACTTCATGACAATCTTCAAGGATATAAGGAGGTTTATGTGAAAGCATTGTTTTCCACGTTGTAAGTAGTTAACCAAACAAGAGAAGCTGGGCTTTGATTAAAATAGTTTAAACTTCCCTTGAATGCAAGGGCAGAACAGCAACTTTCAACATGACAGAATATTGGGAAGGTTCTGAGAAAGATCGTGGGGTCCCTGACACTGTAATGACCAGCACAGTCACTTTTTTGCCTTTGGTGGGACATCCAGCTCCCTGAAGGGAATGGGCACACCACCTGATTTCTTTGGTCTCTTCCAGTTCTGTGATTCTGTAGTTATTTTAGTGAAGTGTTGATTTTGTGATATTTTTGAAAGTAGAAAAGATGGATTTATTCCAATGCATCCATCAGGTGACATTTTTGAACAGATGAATTAAGCTCTGTCTAGAAACCATCTCTCCTGTTACAAGTACAGACACATGCAATGCAGTTCCTGCCATCAACCATCTTATTAGAAGCAGATTAATAACTAGCGATGATGACTACAAGCTTTTTTGAAAAATAGAACTTTCTGTATTTTTTTGTGCTCGGGCAGTGTTTTACGGAAAGTTGTATTTACTGCGAAGAATGTTTAATGGCAAAGCACATAATGAAGAAATAAATGAGTACAAAAAATGATTTTTTTTGTTACTGGCCAGTCTACTCCAGCTCTTCCCCCTGGATTCTTTCACACAAAGAACACATTGTTATTGGAGCCATTACAGAGCTCCTCGGCTTTGCCAGGCTCTGCGGGGCTCGAGGGAAATGGCTATAGATTGCAGCAGAAAAGTCCATCAGACAGATCACATGTGACCCCACTGTTTCCAGAAAATAATGCACTGGAACACTTCAGCTGAATAGACAGATTTTCCAAATGTTTTAAATCAGTTTTGAGACAAAAAGAGGAAGATGCTGAGAAATGGGTTTGGCCTATACACATTCGACCACGCAGTGTCCATTTCTCTGGAATGCAGACATTAGAGGCTTTCATGTGGATGGGAGGACCTTAAGGGGAAAAAACCCCAGCCCACCACAACAATTAAGCAACAATTGAAGAAAAGCAGGCAAGAAAAGATGGCCCTGTGTTAGTACAATAGCTCAGGGGCTTTTCATTTTGGGGCATAAAGACAGAACAGAGAATGTTGTTTTCTTTTTAAAGCCCTTTTAAAAATGGTAACTGCATCCTGCTCTTGTAGATGTATTACTTATGACATCCCAGTTTTCATCCGTTCATGATTTTACATTAGAGTTAAATCTCTGCAGCTTGAATCTCACGGCTGAGTTAGCCAGAGCCCATAAAATATTGAAACCTTTAGAGCAGCAGCCAGCCAGGTTGAGAGAAGTTCATGTCCAAAGCTGAGCTTTAGATTCTGAGACATCCCAATTGGAGTGTAGTACAGAAAAAAGCACTGATAAAATTTTCATAAAAATGAGCTAAGGATATTGCTAGCATGCTTCTCAGCATCTATATGAAAACTTAATCTGAGCTAATGGAAAGGATATGAAAGCCTTTCTCAATTCAAACATAGTCAATGCATGATTCATAAATTATTGTCAGAGAAGTGATTCAGCTCCCAGATTTATTCTCTTTTGGGTAGAAGCAACCAGAGGAAAACTGGGTTTTTTTGACCTTTAATGCCAGCAAATTTTACAGTAGAGCTGTCAATATAACCAAGTAAACTGGTCATTTCTCCAAACAGCAACAAAATACCCACATATACCCAGCGCGAGCTAATATTAACTTGGTCTACTAGGTTACTGGCAGTACCTTCAGAGCAGCAAATACCAAACTTCTGAGCTTATCTGGCTATGCAGAACTGAATGAAAGCTGAATGTGGCCATGTCCACATCATCCTCAGTAGTTTGTATGAAATGTGCTCAGTTGTCTCCTTGCCTTCATGCCCTTTGGATGGTGACAACTGTATGGACTCACGTAACCCTATAAAGATGGAATTATTTTATAATTATTATTATTAGCAGCAGCAACAGCAACAGCTCAAATTTATGGATAAAGAAAAGGACCTTGGTTTGTACGCTGGATCATAAAAGCAGTTGTGTTACATGGAAATTATAGGCATTGTTTAGAATAATGTGAAATAAACGTAAATGGGACAGTAGGATGGAAACTTAAACAGTCCTGCTTGTGAGAAATCCTGTTAGAAACGTCCTTTTAATCTCATACTTTTTCATTCATCAGATATGTTTGAGCCCCTACAAAATGCTATGCATTGTAAAGAATACAAAAATGAAAATACAAACCCTGCCTTCAATGAGTTAATAACTTTATGCAGGAGAGCTGTAGAATTTCACACTTGAAAAGGTTCTTTAAAATCATTTAGTTTAATGCTTCTCTTCAGAGCTTTAATATTTTCTATGTTACTCCTATGACTACTCAATCAACCACAATTGAACATCCTTAATAAGAATCTCTACCCCTGGTTGATGGCGTCATCCTTAGCCAGTCTTCCAAGTTAGAAACCTAGAACCAATTTTGATTCCTTGTCCCTCAAACCCCTGCATTTAGTGTCACCATGTGCCACAAATTCATGGGTAGATAACTGTTTCTCTAAACAGTTTTGGCCCCTCCTCTGTGTTGCCACAGGCTCTGTTCAGGCTTTATTATCTCTCACTAGGACTGTTTCAAGTATTGTCAGAATTTCCCTATGATCTCTTCTTCCTCCAGTTTATCCTCCATTCGGTCACCATACTTTCTTTCTAAAACACACCTGATCGTGATACCCATGAATTTTAAAAGCTCTTTATGGCCCTTCATTTTTTACAGAATTAAGTCCAAACTCATGAGCTTGCTATTCAAGGCTCTCACAATCTGATTCCGGTCTTTTTCAAGCCCATCTCCACGCAATCATGTTCTGTTCTACGGCAGTTGTTCTTATCCCTGGCTGAACATAAGACAAGAGCCATGTAAGCTTTAGTCCTCCTTTCAAAAAGCTAATAATCTAGTATGGAACTAAATCACTATGAAATAAAATATAGGAAAACAGAAAGGAATCTCTCATTAAGTTGATAAATACATTACATGAAATATGGCCAGAAATTTAGTAATAAAGATATCCTTCTCCTGATATGTGAAAATTAAGGCTACTTCTCATACTTCTCAAGTATGGGTGTTTGAAGGGCAGGCACAGTATACTTCTAGAGGCAGAAAGCTACACCCAGATGTTATATTATGATTCTGTCCCATTCTGTTTTCTTGGCCATTGTTGAGCCCTGCATGAATTCTGCTTAAGAGGGATCCAATGGTCATGTATTCCAGGAGTTTTAGGAATATTTGTGCAACTGGGGTTATGTTTGGAATAATTGCTATGTGTACTTTTACATTTAAGATCTATGGAGTAATATTCTAAGACATGAAGAAAATATAAGTAATTAGGTCAACTTGAAGTCTTCCTTGTTAAATCCCCTGCAGCCACTGGCGGAGAATGGCTAATAACAATCACCTTCCCCATGCTGCCTTCTCAGTGCCTCTTATAACCAGGAGGCCTCAGCGGGAAGGGCGTGGGAGCTATTGCCAGCTTCAGGGATGGGAGCAAAGCTATAGCAGTAAAATCAGGACATTGTATAAGTCAACTTTGATGTTGAGAATTGTTTTTCTCCTTAAGTGTTTATGTCACATACCAAGGTGTATAGTATATATACCTTAGAAGCAGAAGGATGTGGAATAAGAACCAGTGTGCTATTTAAATCAGCTCTAGGGGAAGAAAGAAGATTCTTCTAATTAGCTTTTCAAAATCATTGTGATCACAAGGCTGGGATCAGAAAAATAGAATGAGATATCCTTGTATAGTTGTGTATGGGACATTTCAAGCACTTACTGTAATTGTGTGACATCAATAGAGCTGCTGTTTCAAGAGCTGCTAGAGATTAAATTCTACTGTGCAGTTAAAATATTGGTCTTTGTGCTAGAAGATTAAAGAGAACACTCATGTCCCTTTTCCATATGGGCACATAATTGTATTAGTAGCATTTACCAAACTCCTTAAAAGATGTACCTTATTTAGTTTGATTAAAAAAGAAAAAAAAACAACTAAAATCAGCCTGGGAAATCAGCATCTCACCTAAGAAAATCAGCATCTAAGCAAAAGCCCTTGGAAGCAAGGATGTTTTCTTGCTCACAGTTTCCTTACACTGTGGCTGCATCGGAGGCTATTTGGTCTCAGGATGTCTGTCACCTATAGACTCAGATTTTATGAGTGCTGACCTCATTTGCTTTCTTTGTTTTTAATTGCCCAAGCAGCAGTGAAAAAGGAGGCGAAGAATACCATTACGGCTGGCCAAGTTAACATACATAAATGGCCCTGTTATATGGGGAGGCTGTAATAAGTCATGTGACAGAGAGCAAAGGCAGCCCAGCGTGCAAAGGGAGCAATTTTCTGCCCCGCAAACAGCACTTCAGGTGCTGTCGTTCATCTTTCTGTGACTTGCTCTGTCAAAGTCCGCCCAGAGCAGAGGTGTTCAGGGACCCAGCGGGCCGTAAGTGTCCGGCTGAAAAACCTGGGAGGTATCCCCAGGCCCTAGGAGTTCACTTTTTCAGTTGCACTGATTTACTTCAGAATGCTCCTTCAGGGAATTTCTGCCTTCCATTGCTTTACTTTCCCATTTCCTTTCTTGTCATCTTTAAAAATCCATTAAAGATCACGCAGGCGATTTCTGCAGGCTCAAATTTCTGAGAGTTTCTATCGCTTAATAAAATGCACGCTTTCAGTGGGCTGTGGTCTCCCATGTGCTTTTAGGTTCAGGTATGATTAAGACTCTTAATTAGAGGTGGTGATCATAGATCAAGAAAGCAAAAGATGGCTGAAATTCTCAGGGAAGTCAACATTTTCCCATCAGGGTTCTAAAATGGCTACTGGCCTCACAGACCCAGGATAGAAATACTAACTGTGGATTATTAACACAGGAAACAAAATTAAAATATGCCCCCCATCACCCCCCATCTTTCCCTAATTATTTGTTTCAAAGTCCTTCAATTGCCAAGGTTAAGTGCTTATTGTCAACACTCACTGAAGGCTGCTTTAGAAAAAAATCTCAGTTTTTAATTTGTTTACAAATCCAATTTCCAAGTGTGCTTCTTACCCAGCAAAACAGAAATATCTTCTGAAATCTTGCCTGTAATTTGTCTTTCCTCCCACTGAGTCTTCTGTCTACACCCTTCCACACAATTCATTTGTTGTATAATATGCATGCAGCCTTCTGCACAATACAGGAAGATTATATTCAAATGCCACCTCGCCGATCATATCATATTAATTCAGATTTGTCTATCATTTTGTGTGGTTGCTGCTTTGCCTTAGGTATTATAATAACAATACCTCACCTGTCATATCCCACTAGCACTGCCTCACCTAGAAAATTGCTCTAATACTGCCTCGGATCTCATAGACCTTTGTTATTTTTTTTATTTATTTTTTTTTTTGCACAAGCTTACCTATTACAGTATAATAATTGAACTTTTATTGGAGGCCACCATATATATTTTTATTACAGTTTTTATCTAGTCCAGCAATTGTTACATGTTGATTCTATAGCAGATCGAATCATTCAAAGCCAGTCTCTTTGGCTCATCTGTAAAACATCTTGTTCCCTTTTCAAACTACAGCCAATCTCTATTTGGGTAGCTTTAGTAAGTAATATTTCCAGATAGATGAGCAGCTATTCAAAGTGTTATTTATATGGGGATTTTAATATTAGGCAATATTATATGGCTGTATGAAAAGATGTCCAGAAGTCTTGGATTGGAAATCTGAGCTTAATATTTCATTTCTTGTGACAAAAATTTAAATGTACATGTTCAAAAACAAAATACAATTTCTTTGAAACGTATTTGTCAGAGAAATCTAAAATGTGGCAAATGCCAGATAGAGATCTTTTTTCCAAAGTAATATTGAGGAATTTTGCATTCATGCCATTTTTTTTTTCTTAATTGTGAAAGCTGCTTGAGTAGTTTTCAAGTATCCACAGCCACAGGTAATTTGGTATCAGTGGTATCAGGGCTTATGAGAACTCTGGCTGCTTTAACATGGCAAGCTGAATTAGAAGAAGGCTATCTTTTAAGCGCTATATAATGAAAACAAGTGATACATTTAAAGCCTGCCACTGCCTTGTAATGCATGCCAGGTTCCAGAGAGAAGAATAAGTTGCTGAGAACAAATACCATCTCATTGGCTAAGAAGCCGTCACCAATGTCTTCTTGCATAATTACACTGGACACGTTTTTAAAAAATGAAATGACAAAGATACACTGTTAAGCCACAAATAGTATTCAATGGCATTATCAATTGCAGAGAGTCCAAGGTTTGCATATTAATTGCAGGAAGGTGCTAATTTGAGTGCTTTAAGCTCCATTCACAAGCCTGTTTACATGCTTTGTTCCACCTGGACCTGTTTGGAGGTTTGTCAAAAACCTAACAAGCAGAAAAATATTGCATTTGAAAATACACATGCATGTTTAATTAAGCCAGGGCCACTGAACATTCCTCAATATATTTAGCTGTTGAGGTTTAAGCACCATCAGAGCATCAGGCATTATCACCTTTTGAAGTATTGCCGAATCTTTAATATTTAAAGCACAAGGCAGACTGTAATAAAAAATTCTAGCAGACCCTAGAAGATTAAAGACACATTATAAATGTGACAGTTTGTAAATGGAACACCAGTATTAAAGGATCCCCCCAATATTTCACAGCATATTTTTCAGGTGTATGCTAAATTATGAATATAATTAAATAGCTATAATTATTCTCCAGGAGTGGACAGCAAATTTAAATGTCTACGATCTATGCAATTGGCTACAGGATAGGGATTTATAGTGTAGTGGCCTAAGTGGGCAAGGTAAACCTTTCGAGCAGGTGTCAAACAAAGCACTTGAAAATCTAGTGAGAACTTCACTCACCCTATCTGATGTTTGTCCTTTAGGAGTCCAAAGCCAGTGACTCTGTCCTGGATAAGTCTGCACAACTGCAAATAAATGTGTTGGAAAAGAATTAACTAGGGCATGATACCCAGAGTCATGTGTCTTAGGAGCCACATTTGCAATCACTATTAAACAAAAGAGCCTAATACACACCGATCTGATCAAACACATGCAGTGCCTGGCACAGAGTCAGTTCCAAGTAAATATTTGTGAAATGAATGAATTAATCAGTGAATAATAAATATAAAATGATGCACCTATTCCAATACCTTAATGTTTTCATTAAATGAATTTTCCTGGAAACTGAATTTAGCTTGATTTAGTAAATTCACAAAAAAGGAGGGAGAAAGTGGTATATATTTTTTTTAAACAAGAGCATGTATCACTGTGTTTTAGTTATCACATACTTCTTTGGGAGGTGAGATAGTATAGTCCTTACAAGAATAGGCATTGCTCCACTACTAATCATCTACAGGAGTTTGGTAGAGTCACTGAGCCTCAATCAATTTCAGCTTTCACATCTATAAAATGGGGATAATACTCCTTTTATCTAAGAATTAAATGACAAATCCTTCACTTGGTACACACGTAGGAATTGCTTAATAAAAAATAGCCTTTTATCAAGAAAGGCAGCACACATTAGTAGTTCAGAGCAGAGATTCTGGCCCAGACTGCCTGGGTTTGAGTCCTGGCTCTACCACTCCACTAGATGACCTTGGACAGGTTATTTGATCTACCTGTACGTCAGTTTTTCTATCTGTAAAATGAAGGTAATAATACAGCCTGCCCCATTGAGTTGTTAGGAGGATTTAATGAGTTAGTATTTGTAAAATGGTTGGAACTGGAATTGAATGAGTTAATATTTGTAAAACGGTTGGAACATAAAAGCAAACAAGGTTTATGAAATAAACATGAGCTCTCTGCCTGTCATGAGAAAGTTTTTCTGAAAACAGGGTGTAACTTTTGTAACTCTGTGTGAGACAAATGGACTGTGCTTCAGAAGGGACCCAGGAGCATCCTGTGTCACTACATTTGAAACCTTTTAGATGTCAGTGGGTTATATATTATACCAAGAACTACAGGGGCTGAGTTCCTGGCTCAGGGCTCAGGGCTTAGGATGGGTTCCCCAATATCTTAAAAAAAGTGCAATTATTGGGAAATTTGTCTCAATATGTAGAAAATAGGAGTTTCTCAGTCACTTACCCCGGCAGGTGAAGCTGGTGTCACCTCTTAACTGCATTGCTGAGAGCCTGTGGCCCTTCTCGGTCCCTGATTAGATGACCAACAATATTAACTGTTGCTAATAGTAAACCTGCTTTTTGAAAGTGCTCTATGAGCATTATCAAATTATTATTTTATTCCTCACAACATCCCCATGAGGAAGGCATTATAATCACCATTTTACAAAAGAAGAAACTAAGGCGTCAAGCAATTAATTTGCCTAACGTCTTAGAGCTGGTAAAAGATGAAGTCAGGACTCAACCCAGATGTCATTAATCACCACACTCTGCTGTCTTTTTGTAGGTGACTGTGTGAGATTGCTCAGAAAATTCAAACTGAGTTTGACTTGAGTTCTAGTGAGTCCTGGTGTAGAGGTAGGGATAATTATAAAGTGTGTATGTGTGTGTGTGTGCATGTGTGTGTGTGCATTTACTTCAAAGGTGCCTGAGGAAGCATAACTTGAAATTCTTTTTGTAGAAGAAGGTTCAAGGAGTGGACAAATTTGCATGAGGACAAATTTTCTTCCTTCAGGGAAGAAAGAAATTAAAATACAGACCTTTTAATTTTTAAGAGTCACCATTACAGTTTGAGTATGTCTTATCCAAAACATTTAGGACCTGAAGTGTTCAGAATTTTTTTTGGATTTTGGAACATTTGCATGTACCAAATGAGATATTTTAGGGATAGGATCCAAGTCTAAACACAAAATTCATTTATGTTTCATATGTGCTTTTACACGTAGCCTGGAGGTAATTTTATACAATATTTTAAATAATATTGTGCACAAAACAAAGTTTGTGTTGTGTACTTATGTGTGGAATTTTCTACTTGTGGCATCATGTCAGAGCTCAAAAAGTTTCAGATCTTGGAACATTTTGGACTTTGGATTTTCACATTATGGATGCTCAACATGTATCAGAATTACTCTGATAGGCAAAGATGGCTCAGGTTAAATCTTTCTGTTAGAAAAAAACATACCCAGCGTCCTCAGAGGATATTCTCACCATGAAGGAAGTCTATATTCATGACTTTTGTTCAAAGCTATACCATCTGGACTGGGATAAAGCGGAAGGAAAAATGAAAAGTCTGGTTTCTACACAGTGAGTTACTAAAGTGAGAAACATTATTTGACTCAGCTACCAGGCTTACAAAGAATGTAATATATTACATTACAAATAATGTGATATTTGTATCAGCATCACATTGTATATATACACATATATCATACAGGTGCTATACATATATGTATGTATATATATGCGTGTGTATATATACACACATACAGGTGATATACATATATGTTTGTATATACACATATGTGTATATATACATGTCATATACATGTGTGTACCATATACATGTCTTGTATATACACATATGTATATGATTGTGTATATGTATATATACATACATATATGTATATCACATATATCACATTATTTGTAATGTAATGTATTACATTCCACGTTGTTTACGTGATATATTACTGCAACAATATAAAACAATGTGATATATTGTTACAGTAAATACCCCACTTTGTCCATGCTTTTCTTGTCTTTAGGTCTTCCTCTCTCACACTGGTCTGGGCTTGACCATATGACTATGACTTATTTTGGCCAGTGGGTAACAGCAAATGTGACATAAGCAGAAATTTAAAAACTGCTTGTACATTGAGATTTGTCCTCTCTTGTTCTTAGATCTCTGCCACCATGTGAGAGAGCCTGAGTTAGCCTGCTGGATGGTCAAAGATGAGTGGTTCAGCTAAGTGAAAGCCTGCTGACTTCTAGACATATGAGTGAGGGCATGCTTGATCACCCAGCTGCCAGCTGGCCTGCCAACTAATTGCAGATGCTTGAAAGAGTCCAGCAGAGATCAGCCACCCCAGGTCAAATAAACACCCAGCCCCTCCCTAAGAATCATGAACTAAACAAATGTCTGAAGTACTAAGTTTTGGGTGTTTGCTACACAGCAAAAGCTAATTGATACTGTTCCCAAGGAGTGGAGAACTTCTGTAACAAAAAAACAAAAATTTCTGGCATTGGTTTTGGGATTGGGCAATGGGTAGAGACTGGAAAAACAGCAAGGAAGCTGCCATAGGAACCTAGAAAAATGGCAACCCATGCTATAAAATAGGGCAATTGCTCAATAAATTTTGAAGTGGTTTGTTATGCAGCAATAGCCTACTGATACACCATGTGAATTATGGCATGGAATAGCTAAGGCTAAACAAAACATTGGATGAGTAGCATAGTTCATTCGAAAGAACCACTAAGGCTTGTTCAGGGATATGTAGTAATTCAGGTGGCATCCGTTGACTATCACTGAGCATAATATTGGAGGATAAATCTGCTTTGCGTATTGCCACCCCTGTAGCTTAGAAACTACTCCTAAAACAGCAAGGATGTCACTGTAGCAATGGGCAAGGATTAATTCCCTCATTTATTTATTCATTTACTAATTCAACAAATATTTTTAAATTTCCTTTTATGCTAGGTCCTAAGCATACAATAATATAAAGACAGACACAGTTTCTTGGAAACTGTATTTTGCTATATAGAAGAAATGCTACCAATTGACTCTCAAAAGAATTCATTTCAACAAACACAAGATGAGAACCCACTATGTGTCAGATATCGACCTCATTATTATATCATAGTTAAAGAGAAGTAGGGAAACAGAAAGTGACAAAAATTGCTCAAATTTAGATAGAACAGGTACCCCAGTGATAACCTCCTGAGGAAAATACTAATGACATTGAGAACGGTTTTGAATCAAGAGTCAGGAGCCATTGTAGTCTGACTTTTAGTTCTGCCACTGGTCAACTAAAATTATCAATAATAAGCAATATTGATTTGGTGTTACTGCAATATGCCAAATAACATATTAACTATTTTAAAATGTACTGCCTCATTTAAATTTTACAGGTATCCTATGTACCATTATTATTTCAGTTTTATAAATGAGAATGTTGAGGCTCTAAGAAGGAATGTTAGTTGCCGAAATTAATGTTAAAGACTGATTTGAAGATATAACAAAGCTATCAAGGCAACCAAGAAACTAGGTATTATTCATCTCAGAGCTACAAAGTGGTAAAGCCATGAATCAAATCCAATTCTGTCTGACCTGAAACCAGGACTTTTATCTACTGTGCCACATTGCTAACAGAGTGACCTTGGACAAATCACTTACTATTTCTAGGGTCTAGTTTAGTGAAGCTTAACACAAGGAATTCAAACCAGATGACTTCTAAATTCCTTCCATTTATAACATTTCATGATTCAAGCATTGCCTATTTTCCATAACTTACTAAATAGAGTTTGAAAAATCTTGACTGAATATTGCAGTAGGTTTGGGAACATTTCCCTCAGAAACTTCCCAGCTATAAATCCCTGATACCTTTTCACTATAATGTGGCTGTGTTCTAACTTTCAAATCTCAGATCCAGCATTTTCCCTCACCTCAGTCCTAACTGCCTTATCAGAGTAGAAATCACAGCAGAAAAGCCTGTGCAGAAGGAAAGAACTATGAGAAGCAAGCTGGTGCATCTTGCAGGGCCCTAGAAATGCTCAGACTTGGAGATACGGTTATCACAAACATGTATGTGTGTGTATGTGGTGTGGGAGATGGGTGTAGGGTATTGATGAGTGGTACTGACATCAGGGTAACGAGTTAAAATTCCTCATATAGTACTATTGGACCTGAGGCTTCTCTCTGTAGCTTGTGCCAGACAACTTCCTTTCTCAGAGGAGATCAAAAGGATGTTTTCTGGATAAATTGTACCAAAGAAACTGAATGTGGAGGCACAAAAAAACCCAAAAATCAGTAAAGAATGAAGCTGAGGTACAGGTCTAAGAAGTTAGTGGGTACTTCTCTTCCGGCTCTGGCTGATTACCTTGTTTCATTGGGAGCAGCCAGAGGAGCAAAGCAGTATAAAACATTTACAAAGATTGATCTGAAGATATAACAGAGCTACCAAGACAACCAAGATTTAAGGGACTAAGACCCTGATAGAAGGAAAGTGCAGAATGGTAAGACACATGCAGCATTGCTTTTCTCTTTAATTTACAAGGGGCAACTAAGAGGCTGCCATCTTTTGGGGCTGGAGAGACAAAAATGTAAATTTAGAGTCTAACAAGATGAAGGGCTTCATGTACAATTCAGACCCCTCAAGGCCTATATCCTAGGAGTCAGGGCAAACTTGAAACAGACCCGTCTCACAAAGTTTGCAACTAGCCTCGAATCCCTACGTAGATTTAAAAGATTCTCCCGACTGCCAGAAGCAAATGTACATTAATTCTGGAGGAAAATAACATTTCCAAGAACTTGAAATTTTCTGTATAAGTTTTCATACACAATATTCATGACTTAATTAAACAAACAAACAAACCCAGGAATAATAGAAGAAGACAAAAAACAAATGACTAGAAACAAAGGGGAAAAAATAAAAATATACCAAGAAATCTAGATATTAAAGTTATTAGACAAGGATTCTGAGATAAGTATAATTGATAGGTTGTAAAGAAATTAAAAAAATTAAAACTGCAGAGAAATAAAATCTATACAAATAACTGGATATTTTATAGCTGAAAAATACAAAAGCTGAAATTAAGATAGCAATGTATGGGCTTAAAAGAAGATCAAACAGAGTTAAAGAAAGGATTAGTGAACTGGAATATAGGTCAGTAAAAAAAAAATACAGACTAAAACATGGAGAAAATAAGAATGGTAATTATAGGAAAAACATAACGTACTAATGGCACTCAAAAAAAGATCTATCAGACAGGTAATTGGAATCCCAACAGGAGTAGAGAGATAATATAGAATAGAAGCAATATTAAAGGAAATAATTCCCAGGATTTTACAAAATTGATGAAGGACATCAAGCCAGATTCAAGGAGCTCTATAAATGCCAAACAAGATAAATAGAGAAAACAACTCTTGGACAGATCATAGTAAAACTACTAAACAACAACACACACACTCACACACACATACCCGCACAAAATGAAAAAAAAAAAATTTTGGAAAGACTCATAACCTTCAAAAGAATGACAAAAGGTTTACAGGTGATGTCTCAATAGGAAAACTGAAGCTAGAAGTCACTAGGACTTCTGAAATATATTAAAAGGAAGTAATAGTCTATGTAGAATTCTGTACCCAGCAAAAATGTATTTTGAAAATGAACACAAACTCTCTTCCTCTCTTCCTCCCACCCAAAAAAGAGAGAAAAACATGAACACAAAGTAGATATGTATTTAGACAAACCAAAATAGAGAGAATTAGTCATTAGGAGGCCTGCATTTTTTAAATGCTAGTAATATTATTTTGGTAGAAGGAAATATATAACACTACACAGAAGCCATAAAATGCAAAAAGAAAAAAAAAGCAATGGAAAGTGGATAAATGAATATTGGCTATATAAAAATATTATAAATGTCTTGTGCAGTTTAAGATATGTTTACTATTTAAAGTATGGAAATACATGGCAATAAAAAACAAAAGGCAGAAACAAATAAAGTCAAGTGAAAAATGTCTTATAATGTCTAGGGTAACCACTAAAGGAATAATAAAAGAATCAATACCTAACGTGATAATAAAGGAGTGTAAGTGAATAATAAAAGTACTTAACTCGGAAAAAGGCAACAAAGGAGAAATAAAAACATAGAACAAGGAGGTCAAATAAAGGACAAAAAACAAAATTACAGATTTAAACACAAATGTGTCAGTAATTAAATTAAATGTAAAAAGATAAAATACTAGAATTAAAGAATAATACTTTTCTGGATTAAAAAGTTATATGCAATTTATTTAAAACATAAATAAATATGAGAAAATAAAAGGATAGAAAAATATCTTCCAGACACTGAAAGAAACCTGTTATGATTACAGTAATATTCAACAAAGCATACTTTAAGGCAAGATTCTTTACTAGAGATAAATTGGAATATTTCATTGACAATATACTTCTTTTGTGTATCAGAAACATATAATTGTTATAAATTAATTGCACCTAATATTATAGCATCAAAATGTATAAAGCAAAATTGAATTAAAAAGAGAATTGTCGAGCAGAAACCTCTGCAGACGCAAACGACTCTGACTGACAGCTTTGAAGAGAGCAGTGGATCTCCCAACATGGAGGTTGAGATCTGAGAACGGACAGACTGCCTGCTCAAGTGGGTCCCTGACCCCTGAGTAGCCTAACTGGGAGACATCCCCCACTAGGGGCAGTCTGACACCTCACACCTCACAGGGTGGAGTACACCCCTGAGAGGAAGCTTCCAAAGCAAGAATCAGACAGGTACACTCGCTGTTCAGAAATATTCTATCTTCTGCAGCCTCTGCTGCTGATACCCAGGCAAACAGGGTCTGGAGTGGACCTCAAGCAATCTCCAACAGACCTACAGCTGAGGGCCCTGACTGGTAGAAGGAAAACTATCAAACAGGAAGGACACCTACACCAAAACCCCATCAGTACGTCACCATCATCAAAGACCAGAGGCAGATGAAACCACAAAGATGGGGAAAAAGCAGGGCAGAAAAGCTGGAAATTCAAAAAATAAGAGCGCATCTCCCCCAGCAAAGGAGCGCAGCTCATCGCCAGCAATGGATCAAAGCTGGACGGAGAATGACTTTGACGAGATGAGAGAAGAAGGCTTCAGTCCATCAAACTTCTCAGAGCTAAAGAAGGAATTACGTACCCAGCGCAAAGAAACTAAAAATCTTGAAAAAAAAGTGGAAGAATTGATAGCTGGAGTAATTAATGCAGAGAAGGTCATAAACGAAATGAAAGAGATGAAAACCATGACACGAGAAATACGTGACAAATGCACAAGCTTCAGTAACCGACTCGATCAACTGGAAGAAAGAGTATCAGCGATTGAGGATCGAATGAATGAAATGAAGTGAGAAGAGAAACCAAAAGAAAAAAGAAGAAAAAGAAATGAACAAAGCCTGCAAGAAGTATGGGATTATGTAAAAAGACCAAATCTACGTCTGATTGGGGTGCCTGAAAGTGAGGGGGAAAATGGAACCAAGTTGGAAAACACTCTGCAGGATATCATCCAGGAGAACTTCCCCAACCTAGTAGGGCAGGCCAACATTCAAATCCAGGAAATACAGAGAACGCCACAAAGATACTCCTCGAGAAGAGCAACTCCAAGACACATAATTGCCAGATTCACCAAAGTTGAAATGAAGGAAAAAATCTTAAGGGCAGCCAGAGAGAAAGGTCGGGTTACCCACAAAGGGAAGCCCATCAGACTAACAGCAGATCTCTTGGCAGAAACTCTACAAGCCAGAAGAGAGTGGGGGCCAATATTCAACATTCTTAAAGAAAAGAATTTTAAACCCAGAATTTCATATCCAGCCAAACTAAGTTTCATAAGTGAAGGAGAAATAAAATCCTTTACAGATAAGCAAATGCTTAGAGATTTTGTCACCACCAGGCCTGCCTTACAAGAGACCCTGAAGGAAGCACTAAACATGGAAAGGAACAACCGGTACCAGCCATTGCAAAAACATGCCAAAATGTAAAGACCATTGAGGCTAGGAAGAAACTGCATCAACTAACGAACAAAATAACCAGTTAATATCATAATGGCAGGATCAAGTTCACACATAACAATATTAACCTTAAATGTAAATGGACTAAATGCTCCAATTAAAAGACACAGACTGGCAAACTGGATAAAGAGTCAAGACCCATCAGTCTGCTGTATTCAGGAGACCCATCTCACATGCAGAGACACACATAGGCTCAAAATAAAGGGATGCAGGAAGATTTACCAAGCAAATGGAGAACAAAAAAAAGCAGTGGTTGCAATACTAGTCTCTGATAAAACAGACTTTAAACCATCAAAGATCAAAAGAGGCAAAGAAGGCCATTACATAATGGTAAAGGGATCAATTCAACAGGAAGAGCTAACTATCCTAAATATATATGCACCCAATACAGGAGCACCCAGATTCATAAAGCAAGTCCTTAGAGACTTACAAAGAGACTTAGACTCCCACACAATAATAATGGGAGACTTCAACACTCCACTGTCAACATTAGACAGATCAATGAGACAGAAAGTTAACAAGGATATCCAGGAATTGAACTCATCTCTGCAGCAAGCAGACCTAATAGACATCTATAGAACTCTCCACCCCAAATCAACAGAATATACATTCTTCTCAGCACCACATCACACTTACTCCAAAATTGACCACATAATTGGAAGTAAAGCACTCCTCAGCAAATGTAAAAGAACAGAAATTATAACAAACTGTCTCTCAGACCACAGTGCAATCAAACTAGAACAGAGGACTAAGAAACTCAATCAAAACCGCTCAACTACATGGAAACTGAACAACCTGCTCCTGAATGACTACTGGGTACATAATGAAATGAAGGCAGAAATAAAGATGTTCTTTGAAACCAATGAGAACAAAGATACAACATACCAGAATCTCTCGGACACATTTAAAGCAGTGTGTAGAGGGAAATTTATAGCACTAAATGCCCACAAGAGAAAGCATGAAAGATCTAAAATTGACACACTAACATCACAATTAAAAGAACTAGAGAAGCAAGAGCAAACACATTCGAAAGCTAGCAGAAGGCAAGAAATAACTAAGATCAGAGCAGAACTGAAGGAGATAGAAACACAAAAAACCCTCCAAAAAATCAATGAATCCAGGAGTTGGTTTTTTGAAAAGATCAACAAAATTGACAGACCGCTAGCAAGACTAATAAAGAAGAAAAGAGAGAAGAATCAAATAGATGCAATAAAAAATGATAAAGGAGATATCACCACCAACCCCACAGAAATACAAACTACCATCAGAGAATACTATAAACACCTCTACACAAATAAACCAGAAAATGTAGAAGAAATGGATAAATTCTTGGACACTTACACTCTTCCAAGACTAAACCAGGAAGAAGTTGAATCCCTGAATAGACCAATAGCAGGCTCTGAAATTGAGGCAATAATTAATAGCCTACCAACCAAAAAAAGTCCAGGACCAGATGGTTTCACAGCTGAATTCTACCAGAGGTACAAGGAGGAGCTGGTACCATTCCTTCTGAAACTATTCCAATCAATAGAAAAAGAGGGAATCCTCCCTAACTCATTTTATGAGGCCAACATCATCCTGATACCAAAGCCTGGCAGAGACACAACAAAAAAAAGAGAATTTTAGACCAATATCCCTGATGAACATTGATGCAAAAATCCTCAATAAAATACTGGCAAACCGGATTCAGCAGCACATCAAAAAGCTTATCCACCATGATCAAGTAGGCTTCATCCCTGGGATGCAAGGCTGTTTCAACATTCGCAAATCAATAAACATAATCCAGCATATAAACAGAACCAAAGACAAGAATCACATGATTATCTCAATAGATGCAGAAAAGGCTTTTGACAAAATTCAACAGCTCTTCATGCTAAAAACGCTCAATAAATTCGGTATTGATGGAACGTACCTCAAAATAATAAGAGCTATTTATGACAAACCCACAGCCAATATCATACTGAATGGGCAAAAACTGGAAAAATTCCCTTTGAAAACTGGCACAAGACAGGGATGCCCTCTCTCACCACTCCTATTCAACATAGTGTTGGAAGTTCTGGCTAGGGCAATCAGGCAAGAGAAAGAAATCAATGTATTCAGTTAGGAAAAGAAGAAGTCAAACTGTCCCTGTTTGCAGATGACATGATTGTATATTTAGAAAACCCCATTGTCTCAGCCCAAAATCTCCTTAAGCTGATAAGCAACTTCAGCAAAGTCTCAGGATACAAAATTAATGTGCAAAAATCACAAGCATTCTTATACACCAGTAACAGACAAACAGAGAGCCAAATCATGAATGAACTTCCATTCACAATTGCTTCAAAGAGAAAAAAATACCTAGGAATCCAACTGACAAGGGATGTAAAGGACCTCTTCAAGGAGAACTACAAACCACTGCTCAGTGAAATAAAAGAGGACACAAACAAATGGAAGAACATACCATGCTCATGGATAGGAAGAATCAATATTGTGAAAATGGCCATACTGCCCAAGGTAATTTATAGATTCAATGCCATCCCCATCAAGCTACCAAAGAGTTTTTTCACAGAATTGGAAAAAACTGCTTTAAAGTTCATATGGAACCAAAAAGGAGCCCGCATTGCCAAGACAATCCTAAGTCAAAAGAACAAAGCTGGAGGCATCACGCTACCTGACTTCAAACTATAATACAAGGCTACAGTAACCAAAACAACATGGTACTGGTACCAAAACAGACATATAGACCAATGGAACAGAACAGAGTCCTCAGAAATAATACCACACATCTACAGCCATCTGATCTTTGACAAACCTGAGAAAAACAAGAAATGGGGAAAGGATTCCCTATTTAATAAATGGTGCTGGGAAAATTGGCTAGCCATAAGTAGAAAGCTGAACCGGGATCCTTTCCTTACTCCTTATATGAAAATTAATTCAAGATGGATTAGAGACTTAAATGTTAGACCTAACACCATAAAAACCCTAGAGGAAAACCTAGGTAGTACCATTCAGGACATAGGCATGGGCAAAGACTTCATGTCTAAAACACCAAAAGCAACGGCAGCAAAAGCCAAAATTGACAAATGGGATCTAATTAAACTAAAGAGTTTCTGCACAGCAAAAGAAACTACCATCAGAGTGAACAGGCAACCTACAGAATGGGAGAACATTTTTGCAATCTACTCATCTGACAAAGGGCTAATATCCAGAATCTACAAAGAACTCAAACAAATTTACAAGAAAAAAAGAAACAACCCCATCAAAAAGTGGGCAAAGGATATGAACAGACATTTCTCAAAAGAAGACATGCATACAGCCAACAGACACATGAAAAAATGCTCATCATCACTGGCCATCAGAGAAATGCAAATCAAAACCACAATGAGATACCATCTCACACCAGTTAGAATGGCGATCATTAAAAAGTCAGGAAACAACAGGTGCTGGAGAGGATGTGGAGAAATAGGAACACTTTTACACTGTTGGTGGGATTGTAAACTAGTTCAACCATTATGGAAAACAGTATGGCGATTCCTCAAGGATCTAGAACTAGATGTACCATATGACCCAGCCATCCCATTACTGGGTATATACCCAAAGGATTATAAATCATGCTGCTATGAAGACACAGGCACACGTATGTTTATTGCGGCACTATTCACAATAGCAAAAACTTGGAATCAACCCAAATGTCCATCAGTGACAGACTGGATTAAGAAAATGTGGCACATATACACCATGGAATACTATGCAGCCATAAAAAAGGATGAGTTTGTGTCCTTTGTAGGGACATGGATGCAGCTGGAAACCATCATTCTTAGCAAACTATCACAAGAACAGAAAACCAAACACCGCATGTTCTCACTCATAGGTGGGAACTGAACAATGAGATCACTTGGACTCGGGAAGGGGAACATCACACACCGGGGCCTATCATGGGGAGGGGGGAGGGAGGAGGGGGGAGGGATTGCATTGGGAGTTATACCTGATGTAAATGACGAGTTGATGGGTGCTGACGAGTTGATGGGTGCAGCGCACCAACATGGCACAAGTATACATATGTAACAAACCTGCACGTTATGCACATGTACTCTAGAACTTAAAGTATAATAATAATAATAAAAGAAAATCAATAAAAATACATGTATATGTTAAAAAAAAGAGAATTGTCTATAATCATAGTAGAATTTAATACTCATTTCAATATCTATTACAAAAAGTTAACAAAACATCAGTTAAGACATACAAGATTTGAACTCAAACAATTTCTCATGAATATACATAGAACACTGCACCCTAGAACTGAGGAATATGTATTCTTTTAAATGAACATGTGACATTTTCTAAACTTTATAATTTTCTAGGCCACACAGTAGATCTATGAACTTCAAAGAATTAATATCATTCAAAATATGTTTTCTCATCACAGAAGAGTTAACTAGAAATCAGTAATATAAACCTAACTAATACATCTCCCAAATTTTGAAAATTAAGGAAAACATATTTTAATAACTCAAAGATCAAGAAGAAATCATAATTATCAAATGATATTAAATGAATGATAATATATCATCAAACCAAGTGGGGTACAGGTAAAGCCATGTTTAGATGTAATAATAATAATTTAATAATCTATCTCAGGACATTCAAAACATAACAGAAGATTAAATCCAAAGGAAAGTAGGAAGAATGAAATAATAAAAATAAAAGCAGATACCAATTAAATAGAAAAGAAATATTCAATTAAAGGACTCATGAAACTAAAAGTTGGCTTTATTAGTCAAAAGACTAATAAAATTATGAAAACCTGGAAAGGCTGTTCCATAAAGTGAGAGAAAGGATAGATTACTAATATCAGAGATTTTAAAAGTACATGACACTACAGATTTTATAGGTTTACAAAGATAACAAAAAGATATTATGGACAACTTTAAGTAATACATTTGAAAATACAAATCCTTGGAAAACACAATTTGCCAAAATACAAGAAGAAAGAGAAAATCTGAACAGTCCTGTATATGTTTAAAAATTTTAAGTATAATTTAGAACTGTGTCATAAAGAAAATTCCAGGCTCAGATGGCTTCATTTGTGATCTTTTCAAATATTTAAGGGATACAAGTATATCAATCTTATGTAAGCTCTTCTAGAGATTGAAAAATGAGAGAATACCTTCCAACTCATTTTATGAGGCTAGCATAATCTTGAAAACAATCTGATTAGGACATTAGGAGAAAGCAAAATTATAGGACAATAGCCCTTATGAACATAGAATCAAAAATTCCAGACTTAAGTGTTAGCACATAAAATCCAGCCATATATGAAAATGAGATATCTAATGACTAAGTGGGATTTATTCCAAGAATGAAAAATTGAATTAACATTTGAAATTGTAACTGATATAATTCACTACATTAAGTGAATAAAGGAGAAAAGTCATGATTATCTCAATAAATGCAGAAAAAGCATTTGATAAAATCAATACCTATTTTGATAAAAATGTTTTAAAAACTATTCAAATTTATAAGTGGATTTGGCAAAGCAAGGTGTACCTACAAAAATCAATTACATTTCTATGTACAAGCAACCAAAAAATTGAAAATAAAAAATTTGAATACATGTTCAGTAGGATTACAGATGAAATACCAAGACAGAACTCTAACAAAAGATTTGCAGAATGTTGATAAAGAAAAAGGTAACATATTATTAAAGAAAATTAATGGTCTAAAATAAAAATGGAAAGATGTACTATATTCATGAACTGAAAGATTCAACAATGCAACATGGCAAATCTTCCCCCAGATTGCCTTACAAATTCAGTGTAATACCACACAAAAAATATCTTTGTGGTGTGGTGGCTCACGCCTTCAATCCCAGCACTTTGGGAGGCTGAGGCCTGTGGATCACAAGGTCAGGAGATCGAGACCATCCTGGATAACACGGTGAAGCCCTGTCTCTACTAAAAGTACAAAAATAAAATAAAATAAAATAAATCAGCCTGGCGTGGTGGCACGTGCCTGTAGTCCCAGCTACTCGGGAGGCTGAGGCATGAGAATCACTTGAATCCGGAAGGCAGAGGTTGCAGTGAGCTGAGATCGCACCACTGCCTCCAGCCTGGTGACAGAGCAAACTCCGTCTCCAAAAAAAGAAAAGAAAAAGAAAGAAAGGGAAAAACTAATTTTAAACTAATTTTAAAATTTATATGGAAATGTAAAGGATCAAGAATCATCACGACCAGAAGTCAGCAAACTTTTTGTAAGAGCCAGATGGTAATTATCTCAGGTTTTGTTGGCCAGACTGTCCCTGTCACAGCTACCCAATTTGGCCATTGTAGTCAGACAGCACTCAGATAATATGTAAATAAAAGGGAATAGCTGTGTTCCCTTTCATTTCAAAAAGCTTTATTTATCACTTCAGCTGTTTGGTCAAAAACCACCCACAGTTAATGTTGTTTCCTGGTCAAGAAAATCTTGAAAAAGAATAAAGTTGGAGGACTTAAACTGCAGGATAACAGCACATGTAAAATTACAGTATGGGGACAGCCTGGTATTGAGCAAAATAGGTCAATGGAATAAAAGTCCACAAAAATCCTACATATATATGGACCCCTGCTTCATGAACAAGGTAGCATTACAGAGCCCATAGACAACCTTTTCCCCTTCATTAATCCAACCTAAATGAGTAAAATGCTTTAAAATGTTGCCTCCAAGTCTAACTGTATGAAGAATAAAAAGTCTTCAGTGGCTGTGTGACTGAAGATGTGGTTTCTGTGGTTAGGCTACAGTAAATAGTAAAGCCACATTCCCCCAAGGAAGGAATCAATGTAGCTCTTCTCAGCAGTCAAATCATAGCTGCTGGTTCAACAGCAGCAACATTCTGTGGCAAGTGATATGATGCTTCCATGTGCATATGAAATTAACGTCTTGCCTGCCTTCTATGTACATGTTTGAATGTTACAGGCTCTGTTCAAGTCATTGGTGCATTGCCAGGAATGTTTTACGTGCAGATGGTGTATTAGGATATTGGTTCAGCTATTTTTGCAAACTAAATTAAAAGTAACCTAAACAAAATATGACATTTATTTCTCCCATGCTCCAAAGTCTGAGTGGCTCAATAAGGACCTTGATATGTTCAAGTTCCTCCTGTCTGGTTGCTCTGTCATTCCCTCAAACTTTAATGCACATGTGACTCACCCAGGATTTTTGTTCAAATGCAGATTCAATTTTAGTAGGTCTGAGAGTAGGGCGTGAGCATCCACATTTCTAACAAGCTCTCCAGCGATGCTGATGGTGCCCACACATCCAACCACACATCTGAATTCCTTCCAATTGGAAAGTGTATTAGTTTCCTATGGCTGCTGTAATGAACAGTCACAAACTTCCTGGCTTAAAAATACAGACATTTCTTCTATTATAGTTCTGAAGTCCAGAAGTCCAAAATCAGTATAATTGGGCCAAAATCACAGTGTCAGCCAGGCCTCCCTTCCACTAGAGGCTCTAGAGGAGAAGACATTCCCTGGCCTTTTCCAGCTTCTGTGGCTGCCAATATTCTTTGGCCCAACAGGATCTACTCCTGCTAACTCCTTGATTTAAGATCCGTTAAGACTCATTTTGGACTTCTGACCTCCAGGACGATATGGGAATAAACTTGGACTGTTTTAAGTCATTGAGTTTGTGGTAATTTGTTACAGCAGCAATATGAAAATAATAAGGCAGTAGACCCCAGCTACTAGCTTGAAGTTTGTGAACAGATCAGCCTAGGCAGTAACTAAAACAGAATCTCAAGGCAGAGTCAAAGTAGAAACTTAGGTCCATGAACAGGGCACATGCAAGTACCATATCTAGGGAGAATCACAGCACTCAATGGCAGCTCTGGCCTGTGGCTCACGTGTGTTCAGCAGCAGAGCTGAGTCTGTAGCAATGCATGACTAGACAGACTAATGGACTGAAAGTGGAGGGAAGTCAGAAGAGAAAAAATCTAGCACAATGGTCAGCAAAGGGGATAGAGAAAAAAAGGGATGAGAAGGACTCAAATCAGACTGGTTTCAGACGAGTAAGGAGAAAGATTTGAGGGCTATTACAGTAGGTCTTATCTCAAAGTTGGTCTGGAACTTAAGATAGAGTCTGGGTCTACAGATGAGAATATCAATAGCTCTAGCTAAGAAAGGCAGCTTACCACATAAGATTGATGCTGGCAAGCTATTTTAAGAGTTCAAGACCCATCTCTACAAAAATTATAAAAATTAGCCAGGCATGGTGGCACATGCCTGTAGTTATAGCTACTTGGGAAACTGATGTAAGACGATTACTTGAGCCTGGGAGTTCAAGGCTGCAGTGAGCCATGATCACATCACGGCACTCCAGCCTCGGCAACAGAGTCAGACCCTATTAAGAGATACTGCTTTTCATAAATCTTGGGGTTAGGAATTATAAGTAGTCTGTGAAGATCATTTTCCTTGACTTAAGAGAACTGGTTTTTTTTGTCCTAAAATTGAAATTTAGGAAATATATTTTGCCTAAAAAGCCTTCAGAAAATGTAGTAAGCCACCCAATTTATAGTATTTTGTTACAGTAGTCTGTCCACAACAAATGTCACACTTAGGGGATGTATTTCTAATCATGATGTTATAATGAGAAGACCACTGGCCCTTTCTCTAAAATTGGTTTGGAATTCCAACAGCTTTGCCACTGTATTCTTATTTTTTATCTCCCTTTGATTTTTGATTTGGACACTGTGATTGCTCTCTGATTATGACATCTTAATTTGTATGGCAAGGAACTTGACTATATCAAGGTCCTTTCAGGTTGGGAGGTACCCCTACCTTCCATTGTACCTCAGTTTTGGCTCCTCATAAAGAAATTCAAATATATGTCACAGAGTCAATATTTTAAATAAGGCCACTCCACACTGGTGAAATTTTTTGCAGTCATTTTTATTGTATGAAACTTTTCCTTAGATGATGGTAAATCTGGACACTGTCAGTGCTAGTTCAGATCACGTTTTGTTTCTGCTGGAGATAGGGCATAGTCTATGTTCTGCAAAGTTGCCCTGTCTCTCCTCCTATTGATGGTACAGCAGGGAGAGCAGAGCACACTGGTTACTGAAAGGCTTAAAATGGAGACAGATCTTGATGCTGAGAGTGCTATGCTAGTGACCCAGTAAACTAGCACTTACAGGATCCAGGCCATGCATTTATGAATATGAAGACTTAGGCCTAGAGGTATTTTCATTATAAATTCATGCAAATTTAATCTACCTAGTAGAAATCAACATTAAAAGTCCAAAGTTATCTAATACATTCAGATAAGGTTGTTGGTAAGAACCCTTTATGCCATGCAAAATAGCTCTTCAAAGGGTTTTTATTTCATACCAGGGTTTCTTCTACATTCAAGGGAATTATAGTACTTAAATCCTCCATTAGGATGCTATTTATGACCAAACCAATTCCATTCTGGTATTGCCTTTTAAGCTTTTTTGCTATGCAGAAAAATTGTGCAATTAAAGAAAATAATGTTTAGGAGTTTTGTGTAATTTAAACATAGATAAGATATTTTCACCAAAATTAAGCAAATTTTATTAAATTAGGAAGATATTTTTAAACACAGGATATGATACAACAGTCTGATGATGATGATGATGATGATGATGATGATGGTATTTGTCAGATATTTTCTCGCTATTCCATTGTGGAAGATGTCTTGTGCATAATTAAAAGAGCTTGTCTTCAATATTCATTTGAAGATATAAGATGAAGAAATTACTTGCAACATTTTTCTTCTAAGATTTTTCATGCCCTTTATTAGTAGGATATTTAGTTTCCTCATGGGCTTTGGAAGGAGTTGTGTAATTGTTAGACTGATTTTTATCTAACTGTATCTATGGTATTTTCCGTGAGTAATAACTAGGACAAACTTAATATTGTTTTTAAATATTTTTAAAGTGGAAACTGTTTCCAAGGAAGCAATTTATATGTGAATACTGAACTTGGTGCTGGTTTTGATGTGTGAGCACCATCAACATCACTGGAGCATCACTGGAGAGCTGGTTAGAAATGTAGACACCCAGACCCTACCCACAGACTTACTGAATCTGAGTCTGCATTTGAACAAGAATCCTGGGTGAGTCACATGCACATTAAAGTTTGAGGGTCCAACCCTCAAAAAAGAGTGGACAATGTTGTCTACTCTTATCATTTGTAGTCAAGATTATCTGGGAGAGAGGGATTACAAAGGAACATAACGAAACTTAGGAATGATAGATATTTTCAATATCTTAATTCTGATGACAGTTTCATGGGTGTATATACATAAATCAAACCTTATCAAATTGTACACTTTAAATATGTACAGCTTATTGTAAGTCAATTTTACTTTAATAAACCAGGCAGTGGGAGTTGGGGGAAGAGAAGGAAGCCACCATGATGACTATCATTGTCAGATAATCTTTTGACCGTAAAGTAAAAATCTTTGCTTCTGCAGATCGATTAAATAGAAAAAGTTCACACACATTTATCCTGTGGAACAGCACAATATTATTTGCTTCAGACAAATAATTTAGGAACTACTAGGTTGCACACAGACATCTTTCTCTAATACAAGACTTCTCAGAGTCCTTAATATTTTTTTACTCAGTGAAATTCAGTAAAAGGGGAAAGTAGTTCATAGCATTTCTTAAATATGCTTGACCATATAGTTCCTCTTTTCAAGGAAAATTTAAAATAACTAGTGATCTGCAAGTCACACCTTGGGAAATATATGGAGAGACTGGTCAGTTACCATTAAGTATGAAAGACTCCATTCTGGACAAGTTATTAGTTTGGTGCAAAAGTAATTGGGGTTTTTGCTGTTGTTGTTTCACATTTTATTTCTATTTATGTGTCTTGGTCTGTTTCTGCCACTATAACAGAATACCTGAGCCTAGGTAATTTGCAATGAACAGATATGTAATGGCTCACAGTTCTGAAGGCTGGGAAGTCCAATATCAAGTGCCAGCATCACATGGTAAGGGCTTTATTATTGATCATCACATGTCAAAAGGCAAAAGAGTGAAAGAGAGCAATAAGGGGGCTAAATGTGCCCTTTTATAGTGAACTCACTCCCATGATAACAACATTAATCCATCTATGAGGGTGGAGCCCTCATGGCCTAATCACCTCTTAACTGTCCCACCTCATAATGCTATTACTATGGCAATTAAATTTCAACAATAGTTTTGGAGAGTACAAATATTGAAACCATAGCAATATGCTATTCATCACACAATAGATTGCAATTATTATTGCTTTAAAGAGTTGATGCTATTTGAAGAATATTTAAGTAATGAAACTACTTGTATTTACCTACATAATTACCATTTCTTGATGCTCATCATTCCTTTGCTTAGATAGAAATTTACATTTGGCATCATTTTTGTTCTACCTGGAAAACTTGATGAATTCTGTTAGCTTTTATGTGCCTCCAAAACTTTTTCTTCCACATTCATTTTTGAAAGATATTTTTAGCACATAAAGACTTCTAGGTTTAGAGTTTTTCTTTCAATGCTTTAAAGATGTTCTTCCACTGTCTTCTATTTCAAATTGTTTCTGATAAGAAATGTTCTGTCATTGTTCTCTTTATTTCTTCATACCTAGTGTACTTTTTCTCTAGTTACTTTGAAGTGTTTCTCTGTATCATTAGTTTTAAGCAATTTGATTATGATATGCCCTCAAGTGGTTTCTTAGTGTTTCTTGTGCTTCTGATTCACTGAACTTCTTGGAACTCTGAGTTTATAGTTTTCATCAAATTTGGAAGATTTTTGACTACTTCATCTTCAATTATTTGTTTTGTTCCTGCTGCTTCTCTTCTCCTTTAGAGACTCTAATAAAATAAATATTGTGACTTTAAAGGTGTACCACAGCTCCCTGATGCTCTGCTTATTTTATATTCTTAATTTCTTTTCTCTCTGTGTTTCATTTTTGGATAGGTTCTGTTGCTGTGCATTCAAGATCCTTAATCATTTGCAACATCGGATTCATTGTTAATCCCATCCAGGTTGTTTTTTTCTTAAATCTTAAACATGGTAGTTTTAATCTCTGAAAGTTTGAGATGAGACTTTCTGTATCCCCCACAACTGTACTTCTTATGTTCAATCATTTCTCTGGCTTCATGAATGTGTGTGTATATATATATATATATATACACACACATATATATATACACACATAGATATAATAATTATTTTAAAATTCTGACTTAATTTTTTCATCTGTGCCATTTCTAGGAGAGTTTTGATTTGCTGCATATTCTTCTCATTGTGTGTCTTTTTTATTTATTTATTTATTTTTTGCATGTCTAGTAACTTTTGATTGGTTGCCAGACATTGTCAGTTTTACTCTTTTGGGTTCTGAATATTTTTGTACTCCTATAAATCTTCTTGAACTTTTTTTCGATGTGACTAAGTTACTTGGAGATAGTTTGACCCTATCATGTCTTGCTTTTAAGCTCTGTTAGATAGATTCAATCTAGTGTTAATTTTTTTTCTCCCACTATTGTAGCAAAATCATTCTGATTGCTCTATCCAGTGCCCCAAATAATGAAGTTTTCCATTATGGTTGTTGGCAGCAGGTTTCATTCCTGCCCGTATATGAGCTACAGATATTATTCCTTTTAAAAGGTGGCTCTTTCCGTAGCTTTGGGTGGTTTCCTTACATGCATGCATTCCCTATTACCCAACTAAATAATCAAGAGAGACTGTCTAAAGATCTCCTGGGCTTGCTTTCTGTGCAGTTCACTTCTCTATGTTACTCTTCCCTGTAAGCAATAGCTCTCTTGGCCTCCTTAGACTCCCAGCCTTGTATCATCAACTCGGGGAGGCCATCAAGCTCCACCTGAGATTCTCTCCCTTTCTCTGCACTGTAGCCAGAAAACCCTCTCCAGCCTGTTATCTGGGTCAATTACAGGGCTTGTTTCATTTGTTTCACATCTTTTAGGTGTGACTTTCTTTATTGTTTGATGTCCAATGTCTTGTCTTTTTTCTTTTTCTTATTTTTGGTTTCTGTTATTGTTTGTTTCTTGTATTTTTGTCATCATTGTTGTTTCAGGCAGGAAGGTAAACCAGACTCTTTTACTCTACTGGTTATTGAGGAATATATTGCCAGTCTGTCTGAGTTTCTTTATATGTAAGACACATGCTCACACACTGGACTCAGACTATCAATTAAGTGAAAAGCCTTCAACATATAGATTTTGTTTCCTTCATTTTTTTAGGAAAGCCATAAATGATGAATAAGGCCTAGCCTTTCTCTTTATCCTGTAATTATTCAAACCCACCCTTATTTGATGCTGACTTATTTGTTTATGACACATCAAAGTAAATTTTAGCTCTGAAACACGGGCAACACTGACTTTCCTGATCTGGTTAATATTTTGCCTCTGCATATCCGTTAATTTTTCTGAATTTTCCTACTATTCAGAGCAGATCTCTGAAAGTGAGCACAGAGTAAGCATTCTGAACCTTTTGCTCTGCTAACACACAAAGCTGACACAAAATAAATATAGTAGACTGGAGCAAATGTCTACAAGAAAAGTAAAATAGGCTTCCCCCTACAAAGCCACAAAAAACTACAAGTTAAAAAGCAGTTTAAATTTAGGGGAAGAAGGATGACTGGCCATGTTTAGGTTTAGCAATGTGTAACTATGGGTGATGCTGTTTGTTTTTTAGTTTTTAAAAATGTAAATAAATATGTCCTGGAGATATGTCCAACTCATTCGGGGCTTTCATTTCTCCCTCTCTTCAGTTTTCAACCCTGATATGTTCCTGGGTGAACGTACACTTAGATCCCTCAAGCATAGTGATAATTTCTCCTGACCAGCAGAGCCAGTCATTATTTATTATACTTTGCCCTCCCTCCTTCTCACTCTCCTTGTGGGAACATTGCAGTGGCTGCTGGCTAGAAAATTAGCCCAGGGAGCTTCTTCAGTTGGTCCCTTTCCTCATTATACTAGTAAAAACTTTAACTGTGACATTCTCTACTCCTGCATGTATGTGTGTGTGTGTAAGTGTGTGTGTGCATGTGTTTGTGTGTCCATGTAGGTTGGAAGCACACTGTAGGGGCTAATAGTGAGTAATTTAACAGTGCTTTCTCACACGTTTTGCTCGTGTTCTTTCTCTAGAGTGGCTGCAGAAGTACAGTGTGCTCATGTATTGCTGCTCCACATTATGAGCCAAGCTTGTGGGTTGATGTGTCATCTCACTGTTTCTGCTGGGTTGTTTTCTGGCTGGATGTGATATCGTTTCATCCATTGTCAGGGGGCTGCCCCAGATACCTGGGATGCTCAAGAGATGTGACACTTGCTTGCCATGTGATAGCAAAGGCTTCTGTTTATTTCTGTGGCTGCTGCTTCTGCAACCCTCTGCGGGATCCCTGTATCCGAGCTGATGGGGAAGCTGAAAACCACACAGCCTTACTGAGGCTTTAAAAATTTTTGCTTATGGGTGTTTTTAAGTATGCACCAGGCAACTGTGAACTACAATTTACAAGAACTATTTTATTTTTTTTTAAGTGTCCTTATTATTTTAAGTCTGTTTCTGGGTCACACTTCTGTGGTTCCATGAGCTTTTAACTAATGGCATTGCTAGTCCGGCACAGCTTAGCTCTGGAAGGGTGACTAATAGTCTTTACAATAGGCTGAAAGCAGGGGCCACACGTCATACCTTCCTCTGCATCTCAGCAGCATCTAGCTTGGTGCTGGGCACTCCGAAAGTACTTCAGTGATTGATTTGGGACAAAATAACCTATTTTCTTAGTATAAAAATTTTGATCCAGACCAAAGACATTGCCTTTTTCTTTTGTAGTGGTCTGCTGCTTAAAGAGCTCGGAAATCAAGAGATTTTAGGTGAGGGTAATGGGGGAAAATGTTAATCCAAGAGGATCTGTCGATTTCTGCAAATGCTACAATCTATCAATTTCAATTAAAAACAGAAGGCGCCATCTATGCAATGTTGGGGGAGAAAAGGTAAAATAATGATGGGACAAATATGGAAAGTAATACTTTCACAATTTGTGTGTGTGTGTGTTTTATTTGAGAGAAAATGATTCTATACATGGTATTTGATCAACAGAAGGGGAGGAGGTTTCTGGAAGAGGTGTTGCCAGTAGTGAGCAAAGCACAGGAATGTGAGATTAGTTCAACATTGGAAGGAAACCATCACTTTTTCCATTGTACCTTGGTAATCGATTTAATTGACTATCTGACTATTCAGCTTTCTAAGGGTTTCAAGTTGTTTTTAACAAGATTCTCTGTAATTAGGTCCAAGTGGTACAGGACAGTTACTGGTAGAGAAGCTGTATTTTATATTTGTATCTCATTAATGAGGCTTCAGATTAACATCACCAGTTCATTTCTGGGGAGAATGTCACCATGGACAGTAAAACCCTTGTTTTCAGCTTTTCAGGCAAAGCATGTGTAACCCTTAACTTAGCCTAAAGCAGTGTCTTCCATGGGAGGCATGTGTGAACACTGGTCCTGTCTTTGGCTGGCCTTGTGCCTACAAATGGGAAGCAAACCTTTGTCTGACTGATTCCAGGGCATGTGATGGTACATCTCAAGGAGTGAGAAGCATGAAAGTGATCAAAAGAGCATTTGCTGACTGTTTCTCCCATATTCCATCTACTCCGGGAGAAGTCATGTCACCCCATGGTGTGTGCTGCTGCTCTAAACCATTTGCAAGAAATAATCTAAATGTCAAGTTGTGGGTATCGTGGGGCACTGCACATGTCGAGACAAACCAGAGTGTGAGAAAACTTGGAGTGAAGTTGGTTTGGAAGGCTGTGCAAAAAGAAAGCCTCGTCACCCAGCACGCAGGAAATGCAAAGAGTCAAAAGAACCTTTGTTTCAATCATTTCGCAATCCAATTCATAAACAGCAGAGTTGCTGTTCTAGGTGTTTATATATTTCTTCAAAAACAATTAAGTACATTCATTCAACAGGCATTTCCAGAGTGTCTCCTATGGGCCGGACACCATTCTAGGCATTATGGATGTCGTAGCAACCAAAACAGAGATCTAACTCTCACAAAGTCTACCTTCTCAAGGAGAACAATAGATAGTATACAAACCAAAGAATGTATCTCCTTTCAGGTGGTAACAAGCGCTGTGGAGAAAAATAAGGCATAGTAAAAATAAAATAGAGCGAATGTATAGTGTGCTATTTTATACAGGGGGTTAGGGGAAGCCTCTGAAAGGGTGACATTGAAGAGAATTAGTTCCTTCAAATCCCAGTTTCCATTTCTTCCTCACTATCATGGACTTTTTCTGAATTATCACATTTTTCCTTGTCTGTGCAATCAAAGCTGTGTCAATTTAGACATTTCTGTCAAATTCATAATTGACTACATGGCCAAGGATCAGCTCAGCTGAAATTCTCAAGAACTCATTTGGAGGTTGGTTAAATAGAATCCTCTCCTCTCATTCCCCTTTGCTCTCCAGGCAACAAAGCATAGGCTGTAGTTTACCCAAATAAGACAGGAACCAAGAAAGAAAAGGAATTCTAATGTCCTTTTCTAACGGAGGAACATTGTAAGAGGTAAGTTTTGACAAAAGAAGATCCCTAGAAAGAGCACAAGAGCCAGAGTTAGATTTAAATCTTGGTTTCCCTACTTATCAGCTGAGCGATTTTTGAATTAACTACTTAACTTCACTCTGCCTCAGTTTCTTCAGATGCAGAGGATGATAAAATTGCTTAACTCAACGGGATCTGATAAGGATTAGATGAGATCTCTACATACAGCTCTTAGCGTGGTTCCTAGAACACGACATGCACTCAGTGCTTGAAATGCGTATCGTCATGATTATTGTTAAAAGTATCATGTTTTGGCACAGCTAATAGCCACATGCTCTATGAGTATGTGTAAAGAATTTCTGGCCAGCATGACTCTTTTACCCTATTTCATTTATTCATTCATTTAATCATTCGTTCATTCATTCATTCAAGGAATAGTATTGAATGGCTGGTCTGTTGCCAAACACCATACCACGGTCTGCCGAGAGTAAAGAATATACATGTCTTTTGACTTGTTGAGAGAACTGAAGCTTCAAGGAGGACTTGTTTTAGATGACCTTTAAAGTCCCTTGCAAGTTGGATTGTCTGTGATTCTAAGGCATTTACTCACCATCCAATAGACAGAGAAGTGGAAGCTCTGGGAAGTGCTGAGATCTATACAGGGCCCCAAGGATTTCAGCATAGGCCAAGAAATGCCTCCTGGGGCTTCAGCCAGGAGCAAGAATAATAACTGGTTTATAGGATCTCCATTCCCTTCCAGTTCCTCGCATATTAAAAATATAAGAATCCCTTACCTTGTCATGCTGTTTTAGAGTTTGTCAGGTATTGTCACCTACATCATCTCAAGTGATCCTTTCACTACAACTGGTTAGAAGAAGTGTACTTATCTTACAATGAGGAAAAAGGGGCTCAGAGAATTTAATGGAATTGTTCAAGATCCCATAGTGGCAGAGCCAGAATTACTATAAATGAAGCGTAAGAGCTGGTACGAGCTTCAGGGTTCTGGGAGGCGAAGTGCTTCTGATTGTCAGAGTGGTCCTCCTCCATTAGAAGAGTCCTTCTCTTATGTCTGCCTCCTTGCAGAGGCCAGTTACTGATGAAGGTAAGGAAGGGTTGCTCACCCTTCCCATCACCTGAGCCAAACCAACCCTGACAGTCCAGTGTGAAGAGACAATAGCACAATCCTCTGGCCCTTCCCCTCCAGGCCACAGCTTGAAAGCATGCCTTCTCTATCAGGTTTCATGCTATGTACCTCCCATTCCACATTTCCCACAAGAATATGGGATTTTCCTTGGCCATCAGGGCAGATGCCCCAGAGACACTGCTGCCTCTCTGTTCTTCCTCCCCAGTTCACGTCCCCACAGTCTGGGCCTGTGTGAGTATCTGGCATATGGGCTGCAACTGTGGATGATCGCCTGGGTGACAATGCATACCTAGCAGCCCAGATGTCAGACACTGCTGTTGCCCAAAGGCAGGAGGAAGAGTAAACAAAGCCCTTGCCCTCCTCCATTTTGGGCTGCCTCTCTGTTTGAGTTGCAGTGGCAGCGCTCTGAGCGAGGAAGGGAGCCGGCTGGCTCCAGCAGCTCACAGGCGTACTCCCCCTGCCTTTCTGATGACCACTGGGATAATTCAAAGAGAAAGAGTAAAAACTTACCCCAAGGTATGGAGAGTGAAGGCATTTCATACTGCTAGAGGTCTGTGCATCTGTTCTGCGATACAGCAAACTTCCTAGCTCCACTCTTTCGCCAGCTTACCTACAGCCTGCTCACATGACCCCAAATGGACCAGACCCTCTTTCCTGAAGGGGGTTTGCCGGGGAGCTCTCACAGGAGTCTCTTCTTTTTTATCGTGTCACACGGTGGCACACTGAAGTTTGTCCCACTGTATCTTGCAAAAAACTGATATTCCAATGATGTTATTAAAAAGTGGCACCTTTCGCACATGTGAGAAAATCTTTCTGGTGGGGGCAAGGAGACTGTGATACATTTTCCCCAAAGAGCTCACTCCAGCCACAGCATTTGATGTGTGGTGACATCTCCCTGAGCCCTGACATGCACACATGCGCACACATGTGTGTGCACACACACACACACGCACCCCTCAATAACACATTTTCTACCTGAGATGAATAAGGAAGTTAAGGGACTTGTTCAAGGTCACACAGAGGGGCAAGGAAGCCAAGTCATTTACACAGGGCATACAGCATGCTGCCCAGTGCTTTTGGTTCTTAGTCCTTCCCCCGACCTCTGATCATCCACCACCTCACCTCCTTTTCGGCTGAGTAAATGTGTAATGCACACTAGAAATGCCACTGCAATTCCGAATATCACTTACAAACAGTGGCTTTTAGCTAACAAGAGTGCTGTTAACTCTTAATCCCTATGGATATTTCTCAATTCAGGGCTGTGTGTTTTTATTTTTGCTTTCTGGGAACTCAAATCCATGCTCAGCTCAGCATAATATCCAGATCTGTATGCTAAGGAAAGCCTGGTCTGATAGTTATGAGATCTTCATTTTAGCTCCAGCTCTACCTCTGACTGGCCATGAAGCCTTGAAGTTGGTGCTCAGCCTCTCCAAGGCCCAGCTTCATCAGAAGTCAGATGCAAATTATAATGCCTTATCTGCCAACCTCAAGAAGATATTATGAGAAACAAATGAGATTATAATCTTGAAAAGTTTTGAAATTTCTAGAAGGAAGTGTGACTTCCTATCTAAAGGGATCATAAAATAGTGAAAAGCTAGTGGGCTGGGTTCAGATCCTGGTTACACTTCTTTTTTTTTTTGACAGGGAGTCTTGCTCTGCACTGCACTCCAAGCTGGGGTGCAGTGGCACGATCTCAGCTCACTGCAAGCTCCACCTCCCGGATTCACGCCATTCTCCTGCCTCAGCCTCCTGAGTAGCTGGTACTACAGGTGTCTGCCACCACGCCCAGCTAATTTTTTGTATTTTTAGTAGAGAAGGGGTTTCACCGTGTTAGCCGGGATGGTCTTGATCTTCTGACCTCGTGATCCACCTGCCTTGGCCTCCCAAAGTGCTGGGATTACAGGCGTGAGCCACCACGCCCGGCCCCTGGTTACACTTCTATGCTCCTGGGCAAATTATTTAACCTGCCTGAGTCTGGATAAAATGGGGAGGCAAAACCCATTTGGCAGGGTTGTGAGAAAGATTAAATGAGAGTATGTTTTAAGCTCCTATCAGAGCACCTGGCACAAGGGAGGTGACTGTGGGGTATTAGTTCCTTTCTTCTTGGTATGCCACACCCCACACTTACTGCACACAGATTCTGAGATCCTTGAAGGGAGTTGCACATCTTACTCATTCTTGAACACGCAGCATCTGTCACTGTGTCTGCTACATTACCAGAACTCAATAAATATTGTGCCTATGAATGAGTATATAGATTAGGGACAAAACTTTAGAAGAACTTGTTTGGTTTGAAGAATTAATTATAGTATTTGACACTGTCCACTCACCTGGCTTCATCATTGGGAACATAGGAGTGAATTTGCCAGTTGTATTTGTATTGCAACAAAATTACGTGGTAATTTGTGCATTTAACTCATAGATTGGCTTAGGATGATCCAAATCTAGCAGCAGTTTTGTTCACACAAAACAAATCTCACTTATCATCTAGCCAAACTCAACATAGCAACAACTCGTTTCACAGCAGGAATTCAGATAGACAAGTGAACACTTGGGGGAAATTCCCTTGTGAAGTAACCACATGCCTAGTCAGAACTGTCTCATAATTTAAGAACCAATTTTAAAAATAACTGTCAAATTAGGCTGGCTAATTGTTCTGGTCTCCAGCAAGTCAATCACAAGCAGGGAGGAGGGGATGGATCTCAAAAGTAAAAGGAATATACAAATGAGGCCCAATGGTGGCTGAGTGAAATTATACATGACAACATGAATCACTCACTGTATGTTCTAACCAGGTCCATTTTTATACTGCTTTTCCTGGCCTTTTTGGAAAGTTGTTTTGGATGGGTTTGTTTTTCAGGGTATTTGATTATACATGCATCCTTATTTTTAGTAATACTCATAAAATTGTCAAATATAATCCTTTCCAATAAATTTACCCCTAAATTGGCTTTGAGTATCTTGAATTTTAAAAAAATGAAAACATTGTAGTAGGTGAGACCAGAGCCAAAGGGTTGAAACAGAACATAGAAAACAGCAAAGGAGAAAATATCCTAAAGCTTTGAGAACTGATGTTTGAATATCTTCTTTCTCTTGCTCCCTAAGAAATTAATGAACAGACAACCCTGAAACTTCAAAGCAGTAATGCCCTGCTTTGGGAATTGCAACCTCCATCTTGGTTGTTTAAAAATGAGCACACATGGAAATGATGCATCAGCATATCTTTTCAAGTTTTTTTTTTCCTGTTGAAAATTAATCTACAACCCTCCAGTTATTTATGGCTCAGTAAATGGATAAGAAAAATAAGATAGATCTGTCTGAAAACAAAACAAAAATATTTTTATCACCATGCTTAAGACATAGCCATAGTCAACAATGACAACTGGGCAAGAAAAATATGAAAGGAAAGGCTCACCTCTGCAATCCTCTTTCACTACTACTTTGCAAAGATTAGAGCGTTTTGTTTTTCCTTCCTGAAAATGCCCACACCTCTTTAAGATTATATGTGTATGTTCTTCTTGCCTTCTTGTGTTTAGAGGGTATAGTCAAATGTGAGTGGCAGGGTCTGAGTTTCCCCTCTGTCTCTCTGTATATCATCAGAGGTGCCATGTGCACAATGGTTACTTGATCAGATGTTGAAGCCAGATTGCCCAAGCATATAAACTGAATGACTTTGGGTAAATTACCTAATATAGCTATGTCTCTCCTTCATCATCTATAATATAGAATGATAATAATGCTACCTTGTGAGCTTGTAAGAATTAAGTGAGTTAACATGGCGAAGTGTCCAAACTCTGGTTCAGAGTAACTCCTGAATAAGTGGTAGCTATTATCATAGCCAGATCTGGTCACTTCAAAGCTCCAAGATATTGTCTTTATTCTGATTGCATATATTCTCAGGTTTGTATCTCTTCCAATTCAACATACACATATATTTTAATGTAGTATAAGAAGTAAGGTTATGCATTTTCTCCTAAGCTGCTCTTTCTGCCGAAGCACCAGTGCTTCAAAAGCTGTAACAACCATTCCCGAAAGCTTTCAGAATTTGGACTGAACTCAATCACTTTTTCATTTGGTATCTCTCATGTGCTCTAGATGTATGGCCTATATCTGCCCGATGAGTTTATATCTGCACTACACTGCATTTTAGGAATCTTCTAGCACAAAAAGAAAGACTTGGCTTCAGAAGGGATCATGACTAGCCAGTTGATCTGTTAAATAATATGCCAAATACTGAGGAAATAACAAGGAGGAGAAAATTACATTCACACTTCTTTATTGATGCCATTAACAGTGTTTTGTCATCCAGCTGATGAAGCAGTGCCATCTCCCCAAAAGCATCACATCACAAGACTACTTGGAGCCTCATAAAACCCCTCACTCCTGTGTTCCAGCAACTCCCTCTGCTCCCAGGCAAAGGAGGACCGGAGGTGCACTCTGAGGATGTGCTAGTTTAGTGGAAGCCAAAAGACTGCGCCCCTAGCCATAAGAATCTCCCTGTGTGTAAAAGTCGTTTCCGTATTGGTGACACCAGAGCTATGGTGAGCTCCCGCTGCCCCCCTCCACCACTTTTATGGAGGTCAGAGGACCCTTCTTTGAGTCAGGATGCAGCTCAACCCAATCAGTCACCCACCTTTCGTTGTATGCTGCCTGGCTGCTGAGACCTTACCAAGAACAGCCCTCACCTCCTTTCTGTCTTCTCCCCATGCTTATTTAAACAAATGTCTTCTTTCTAATATTGGGCAGACTGGGGAGGGGACAGCACCCTCCTCCCATCTCTCACCCCTCTCCCAATTATATTTCCCAGTCTGAAACTCATTTCTTTCCTGCTCTCTTTTCCCCCCTTCTTCTCTTTCTCCTTCCTTCCTCAGTTTCTCTCCAGGATTTCATTTTGTTTCAACAATGGATAGTTGTCTAAATGGAGAATACCTTATTCCCTAGAGTATGACAAGAGATTTTTATAAAGTCTCACCTCTGTTTAGGACTCATTGTGTTCCAGATTAAAATCCAAGTCTACCCAGTCTTTCAAGACCGAGCTGTGTGTCCGCCTCCAGCCTCATCTCTTTTGCTCTGTGGCTCACCGCATCCCAGCCACCAGGGGCTTCCTTCATTCATAATAGCAGCTGTCATTAGCCAAGCACGCCCAATCCTCACAATGACGACCCTATGAGGCCAGAGCAGTTATCCCTGCTTCACACGTGAGGAAACTGAGGCACAGAGGTTAAGTTACACGTGACTAGTAAGGGGCTGGTGTAGGATTTAAATCCAAGCTGTCCAGATCCAGACCACTGCACGGAGCTGCCTGTCTCCAACAGGTCAAGCACACCAAGCTCTTCCCTACCTCAGGGCTCTGGAACGCCCTGCACCTCTGTCTGTTAGACTCCTCTCCCAACCTGTCCACTGGATAACATCTCTTCCTCTTTTAGATTTCAGCTGAGACGTTACCTCCTGAGAAAACCCTTTCCAGACCTGCCACCAGCAGCAGCAGCAGCGGAAATCGTTCTCCATTGTTATTTTTGGTCATCGCCCTCTATTCCTTTCCCCATGACTGTTCTTACAACTTATTAACATAAATTATTATTTGTTAAGTTTTGATATATTCATATTCCATGTTCAGAAATATTTGCTGTGCTTTCCTACCAAGTCCATCTCTGTTGGGGGGCATTAAACTTCCCCATCCCCTTGACATCTGGTTTGGTCATGTGACTTGCTTTGGGCAAAGACATGTGCTCAGAGAAACAAAATTCTAGAGCCGTTGTGTGGAGCTGGTCCTTTAGCCTTGGTCCAAAAAGGAGAGAGTGACAGGCAGAGCTGTGATAGACCCAACATGAGCAAGGAATAAATCTCTGTTGTAGAAACTCTCTAGGACTTGGAAATTGTTACTGCAGAGTAACTTAGCCAAGGTTGACTGTTCTGTGAGCCTGCTTCACAGTTATCTCCCCATTAGACTGTGCATTTCATGAAGTCAGGGATTGCATCTGTTTTATTTTCAGCACTTTTCTCTGCATCTAGCAAAAGGCTTGGCACATTGAAGCACTCAACAAACGTTAGTTGAAGGAATAAATGTGTAATGGATATGCACATAAAGCAGCTTTGGAGGACTACCTTTTGGCATGTATTGTTTATGATACTGAGTGATTAGTTTTTTGTAAAGTTAATCAGCTCTCACCTTCCACTCTGTTATGCACTACCCCTAGACTCACCTTACTCCACCTCCCAGCAGACACATAATTTTGACTCTGCTTTTAATTTGTATGCAGTTGCTATGTAAGGTTTAATTCCTAGGAGAAAAGTCCCTTTACAACTATTTAGTTTCGTTGGAAAAAAACAAAGAATTCTCTTAAATATCTTCCTTCCAATAAAGAATAGCTGATCCTCAAATGGTCAAGGGACTTAAAAGAACCTATGGCAGCTTTGAGGCTGTTTGCTCTCCATTCAGGCAAGCTGAAATAAAATACACATATTATGGGAAGATATTAGCGAACACATTTTGTAACTATAAGGAAATGCACTGGCTTTCTCTATGGCAGAAGCTTTTTTCCCTGTATTTAAACTATCTCTAACTTCTATAGATGGATACACAGGAACTTTTTTTTGACTTATAAAATATTTTGCTAAAGACTCTAAGTAGTAGAGGACATATGAACAGAAGAATTATGTTCTCCTTTGAAGACGGTCTAAGTGATCTGTCCCTTTTCACTACATATCATAAAAGCCATTTGCCCTAGAGGCTTCCAGTGTAAACCTTGTCTCTGAATATGAGAGTAGGAACAACATCTTGTTTATATTTGTGTCCCTAGCACGTAGCCTAGTGCCTGGCATGTGATGGAGGCTCAATCAATGTTTGCTTAAACACTTGGGGGCCCTTTTCATTTGCATTTATTTCAGAAAACTTGGAATCAAATGGAGGCTGTGGGTGGTATACCAACATGCAACCATTCTTCCTCTTCTGAACCCTTCTCATAGTCAGGACCTGGCTTCCAGCTTCCAGTTATTTGGATCCTGATGGTCAGACAATATGGGTATCAATCAAGAGTAGGCAAGAGACAGAAGAGAACCATATTCTAGTGCTGGCTCTGTGCTGCCCTTATGTGAGCCTGAACCAACTCCCTTCCCAACCTTGTACCTCTTTTGCAAAATGAGCCCATGGCCCAAATGATCCTGGAGATCTCTTGCAAGTCTGACATGCTTTGCCTTTTCTTTGAAACACTCCAGATTTGGAAGAACTTTTTCTATCACCATTTTTTCTTACCACCCAGTCATCAAAGCTATATATACACCAGGCCAATTAGCTGGATAATTTTTCCTGAATATAGGCATATTCCTAATTAGACAGTGTCTGGGTTCATACTATAACAATTCACCCCCAAGTGGAATAATTGCTGTAGAATGAACACTACATAATTGTTTTGAAGCTCATCCTTTCTTCTCATTGACACCCCTCTGATTACAACAGGAGACGAACTGTCGCTTTGGTTTTGCCACTTCCTTCTTGACTTCTGCCTGGTCTTTGCCATGTGTTCCCCCGTTCATCTTCCCAACTGGCTCCTAGTTGCACAGGTGTCACTATGGCCTGCAGTTAGGCCACTCTTCTGACCTATGACATAGCAGCTCCATGGATTCATTGATAATCTCCCCTCTGCACCTATAGGCCTTCTATAGGTCACAAAGGGCCAACCTATACCATCCCCCAAAAAGGGGCCAGGAAACCAGGTGGTTTATTTTTAGTCTTCCCAGGGTAGCAGCATTTGGGTTGTACAAACTTAACTGCTTTTGTCTGTTTCCAGAATTTATGATGACACGAGTAAGAGAGAGAGGCAGCTGCTATTGTAACCCACAGCTAGTCAACCACACACGTCTGAAACAAGCTACATTTAATACAGCACAAATGGAGCAAGTAGTGACAATTGACTGTTAACAAATTTGGTTAAAGCGAGTCATAGGTATTTAAACTTGGGTATGTTTTTACAGTTTAAGATAATTGTCTTATTTTAAATAGTAACACACATCCACACTGTACTTTCTTCCCTTCCTTTCTTCCCACCCCCTGCTAAACGTTTCCTGGGATGCTGACAGCTCCGAGGCACTCAGCAACAGGGCAGTATGCAATAATGCACTACCTCTGACCTAGTCACAAGGATCTGAACAGATATTTGTCATTTGTAGTAGAAAATTTGGGCTAGCAGCAGGGATCGGGGTCTGCATTTCAGATTTAAGGCCTAGTGCAGGGATGAGTGAGAGGCTTGTCAGCTGGTGAGAGAGGCACTAGTAATACAGCAGAGTGGCTGAGATTTCCTCTTCAGAGGCAGGGCTGTTACATGCAAACTCCTACTCAGTCATTATATTCTTAAGGGAGCCAGGTACACACTACTAGCTGTGTACCTGGTTCCCTTAAGCCTCAGTTTCTTCAGCTATAAAATGGGGATATACCTATCTCACATTGTATGGAACACAGTAAAGTATGGGAAGCCTCTTGCATAGTCCCTGGCACACAGTAACATGATAAACACTGGAAATTATTAGTTGTGGAATTATTATCAGCCCTGAATATGAATATGTTCAGTCCTGCTGCCAGCCAAATGAGCAATTTTGAAAAATGTACCCACCACTCAAAACCCTTTGCTGCCAGCAAAATAAATAAATATACAAATCTACAATGCCAATCAACCTTCATGACAACCCTCTAGAGTCAGAGAATGCACAGGTGCACAGTCTGCATACCTGGAAGCTGCAACCTTGAACAGATTTTTAGCAATGGTTGTGCGCCTTCATTTTGGAGTATGCAATTAATGCAGAGGCTCTTCAGTTAGCCACTCTCAATGGTATGAAAGAAGCCTGTTAGGTAAAATTTGTGCTTCCAGGATACCTGCTTGAATAAGTAGTGTGTTTCTTTTGGGGAGGGAAAGAGCACTAGATTGAGGCAAATGAATGTGTGCTTCCTTTTTTCCACTCTTTCCCCATTTTCACTCACAACATTGTTAACTACATGAAATAGTATTACAGAGGAGATCAGGTACAACCTTGAAGAAGAAAAGCAGTCCCAAAGGACAGCCCGAGACCTCATATGGGTGAGGTGGGTGGGTGAAGGCATGGAAAAGAAAGATTACCCACTTTACCAGTAGAGACCACAGAGGCTGAGCAGGGTCTAATAGCACCAGAGACGTTCTCCCTTTAGTACCAGCTGAAGGAACTTCCTTCTTGGTTGCTTCTCTGGGCTTATGCTTATTTTTCAAGAGCTCGGGGCCTTAAAGGAGCAGGGAGTGTGGAGTCAGTTGAGCTGATTGACTGTCTTCTGTTGTAGCGATCTTGGAATGGGAAGTTACTAGGGTACCATGCTGCTCAATGTCACTATCCGGAAAATGTCATTATACTACTTATTGCAAGTACCCAAGGATGTTGTTAAGAGCACCAGTGATGATTCTAGCAGAACTTGAGAAGGATCAACTCTGACTTTCTGACCTTGGGCAAGCCAGCTGAATGCCCCTACCTATAAAATGAGGGAACCAGAATCAATTAACTCGGATACTCTTGGCTCTGACAAGACATTACCATGTTTCAATTCTGGCCCACCACGTGGGAGGCAAACACCCTTGATGAGTCAGACAAAATTAGTGTGCACAAGAGCTGCTTCTGTCCTGGGCATGTGGAGAGTTGTGCTTTCCAATCCCCTTGCATTTGGTCACAGTCATGTGACTAGTTCTGAGAGCAAAAATAACGTGTCTCTTCTGGTTCAAAACATTTCATTGTTGATATGAGACCCTCCCTCCACTTATTAATCAAGGAGGCCCTTTGTCCCATGCAGTATCACTCCAAGATGTTGATGGCTATGCCAACCTCATTGCTGAATCACTACATGTAAGATAGTTGTCCCTGAGAGTCCCTTAGACCCACAGTAGATTTTTTTAAAGTGAGACATAATACCTTTGTTTTGTTAGCCTCTGAAATATTCTACCTCAGCTTCTGTTTTTTATAACCTGAAGTTATTAATACAACCTGCCTTATATGTGTCTTGTAAGGATTAAATCATATAATATATGTAAATGGCTTATAACAAGGTTTGGCACATAGTAAATACTCAATACACATTTAACCTTCATTATTCTTCTCCTTTGTCCCTATGATTCTATTATATTATTATTATTAGATGTTATCCTAAACCATCTGTATTAGTCCCACTGCTACAAAGATACCTGAGACTGGGTAATTTATAAACAAAGGAGGTTTAACTGACTCACAATTCCTTATGGCTGGGGAGGCCTCGGGAAACTTACAATCATGGTGGAAGGGGAAACAGGCACCCTCTTCACAAGGTGGCAAGAGAGAGTGAGCTTGTCAAGGAGAAACTGTCAAACACTTCTAAAACCATATCTTGTGAGAACTCACTATCACGAGAACAGCATGGGGGAAACTGCCTCCATGATCCAATCACCTCCCTTCCTCCACACAGGATTACAATTTGAGATGAGATTTGGGTGGGATACAGAGCCAAATGATATAATTCTTCCCTGGCCTCTCCCAAATTTCATCTCTTTTCACATTTCAAGGCCAATCATGCCTTCCCAACATTCCTCCAAAATCTTAGCTCATTCCAGCATTAACTCAAAAGTCACAGTCCAAAGTCTCATCTGAGACAAGGCAAGTCTCTTCTGTGTATAACCCTGTAGAATAAAAAGCAAGTTAGTTATTTCCTAGATACAAAGGAGGTACAGGCATTGGGTAAATGCTCCCATTCCAAATGGGAGAAATTGGCCAAAACAAAGGGGCTGCAGACCCCGTACAAGCCCAAAATGCAGCAGGGCAGTCACTACATGTTAAAGCTCCTAAATAATCTCCTTTGACTCCATGTCTCACATCCAGGTCATGCTGATATAAGAGGTGGGCTCCCACAGTCTTGGGCAGCCCTGCCCCTGTGGCTTTCCAGGGTATAACTCCCTTCCCAGCTGCTTTCACAGGCTGGCATTGAGTGTGGCTTCTCCAAATGCACAGTGCAAGATGTCAGTGGATCTACCCTTCTGGAGTCTGGAGGATGGTGGCCCTCTCCTCACAGCTCCACTAGGCAGTGCTCCAGTGGGGACTCTGCATGGGGGCTCCAACTCCATGTTTCCCTTCTGCACTGCTCTAGCAGAGGTTCTCCATAAGGGCACCACCCCTGCAGCAAACATCTGCCTAGACATCCAGGCATTTCCTTACATCCTCTGAAATCTAGGCAGAGGTTCCCAAACCTCAATTCTTGACTTGTGTACCCGCAGGCCTAACACCACATGGAAGCTGCCAAGGTTGGGGCTTGCACCATCTGAAGCAATGGCCTGAGCTGTACCTTGGCCCCTTTTAGCCACAATTGGAGCTGAAGTGACTGGGATACAGAATGCTGTGTCTCGAGGCTACACAGAGCAGCCAGAACCCTGGGCCCAACCCATGAAACCATTTTCCCTCCTAGACCTCCAGGCCTGTGATGAGAGGGTCTGTGGCCAAAATCTCTGACATGCCCTGGAGACATTTTTCCCCATTGTCTTGGCAATTAACATTAGGTTCCTTGTCACATACACAAATTTCTGCAGCTGGCTTGAATTGCTGCTTAGAAAATGGGTTTTTCTTTTCTATTGCATCATCAGGCTGCAAGTTGTCCAAACTTTTATGCTCTGCTTCCCTTTTAAACATATATTCCAATTTCAAACCATCTCTTTGTGAATGCATAAAACTGAATGCTTTCAGAATAATCCAGGTCACGTCTTGAATGCTTTGCTGCTTAGAAATTTCTTCTGCCAGATACTTTAAATCATCTCTCTCAAGTTTGAAGTTCCACAGATATTTAGAGCAGGGTCAAAATGCCAGTCTCTTTGCTAAACCATACCATGAGTGACCTTTATTGTAGTTCCTAATAAGTTCCTCATCTTTATCTGAGACCACCTCAGCCTGGACTTCATTGTTCACATCACTATCAGCACTTTGGTCAAAACCATTCCAGAAACCTCTAGGAAGCTCCAAACTTTCCCACATCTTCTCATCTTCTGAGCCCCTCTAAACTCTTCCATCCTCTGCCTGTTACCCAGTTCCAAAGTCACTTCCACATTTTCAAATATCTTTATAGCAGTACCCCACTCCTGTTACCAATTTACTATATTAGTCCATTTCCACACTGCTATAAAGGACCTCCCTGAGACTGAGTAATTTATAAAGGAAACAAGTTTAATTGATTCAGAGTTCCACATGGCTGGGGAGGCCTCAGAAAACTTACAATCATGGTGGAAGAGGAAGCAGACCCTTTCTTCACAAGGGGTCTCATTCTCCTATGCAGGAAAGAGAGAGAGTATATGAAGGAGTAACTGCCAAACACTTATAAGACCATCAGACCTCAAGAGAACTCACTCACTATCACAAGAACAGAAAGGGGGAAACTGGCCCTGTGATTCAATTCACTCCTTTCCCTCACATGTGGGAATTACAGGCCCCTCCTTCAACACATGGGGATTACTATTTGAGATGAGATTTGGGTGGGGACACAGACCCAAACCATATAAACTGGCATCTTGATTTCAGACTTCCACCCTCCAGAGCTGTGAGAAAACAAATTTCTGTTGTTTAAGTGACTCAGTCTATGGTGCTTGTTGTGGGAGCCTGAGAAAACTAAGACACAGCTCCTTTCATTAAAAATTTTTTGCCATCTTATCTTTTAAAAAATTATTTTATTTTATTTTAAATTCTTGGAGTACATGTGCATATTTGTTAAATGGATGTATTGTGTAATTGTGAGGTTTGGGCTTCTAGTGTAGCAATATTCCAAATAGTGACCATTGTACCCAATAGGTAATTTTCCAACCCTCACCCTCCCTCCCAACTTGCCCTCTTTGGAGTCCCCAAAAGACCATGCCCCTTTTGCAAGCTTCCACAGTACTGATACTGCTCCAAGTTAGCAAGAATTATGTTGAACCTGAATTGTGCACTCAGTTGTTAATGTTCTCTGCCATATTTAGAGCCACTTAAGGGCCTAAAATTGTATATCTTCCCTCTAAGCACTCCCATATTTATCTAAGTATTATAAGTGAATGTTCCACAGACATTTGTTGAATGAATGAAGAGCGAGTGCTGCCTCTTTCTTTTGGCCTAATAAAACACCACTGGGTGGGGCCAAGAGTGTGTTGCACAACCCAGAGTGAGATATCTGTGCACCTTGAGTTGTTCTCAAGGATGGTGGCCTTGCAAACAGGGAGTCACTGAAATCACCTTAATAGCCTATTTCATAAGACAGGAGAAAGTAAACTAAGTGAAAAAGAAAGAGCTTGGCATCTGGCAAAGTCAGTGTGTGATTAACAAAAGAACTGCTCTGTGGTTGATTGGAGAATTGGAGTTATTCCTAGTTGTCTCCTATAAAATAGCCTTTCTGTGGAGACAGTGGAGTAATAACATATTTTTATTTCTGGGCCAATATTCTGGTCTGAAAAAATATATTCAGGAAGAAATGTTATATTGATACATTTGAGTACCTATCATCTATATAGTTCTAATATGCAACACATTAGATTTTAATAAGATCTTATGTTTTTATTATTTCCAAGCATTTCACTTTTATTATTTTGCAGCAGCCGTCTAGAGTAAACAGGCAAGTGCAGGGGTGGTAGCCACTAATCACATTGTCTACCCGACCTCCTTGACCTCTTTTGGGGATTTGTTCTCTCTTATGTTACAGAATATCCCTAGCACCGAATATTAAGATTTGAGGGAGTTTCCCAAACATAGAACTTCACCTCCCTGACCACAAAAGGGCACATAATACAAGATAGGCCAGTCAAAGCTCTTCTATAGGATGGCTCCCATGGAACTAAGAAAAGAGAGCAATTTTCTATCTGGTGGTAGAGCTGGAATAAAGAAGCACTGGATTTGCCTGTGGTTATGTATCTCATCTCATGGGGAACTCCACTTGGAGAGAAGGAAGCCAACATGCTGCGAGAAGCCAAGGAAAGCAATGTTTTGAAGATTCAGCTCTCTTTTGGTTGTAAGCTACAGAACCTCAACTTTAAACAGCTTAGGAAAATACGGGAGTTCATTGGCTTATTTTACAAACTGCAGAAAAGTTTTTAGTGTAATAGAGTTTTACAAATGACTGAAACTGTTAGGACTGTCTATTTCCCAGATATAACTACTGAGGCTCAGAGAAGTTAAATGTGTTATTCAAGTTAGAAAAGAGGAAATGGAAATTATAGTTTATGAGCACTTACTCTATGCCAGGCAATAGATTTTATGCTTTATACATTTTCTTATTTTACACTGGAAATGGAAGTCACATAGCTAATACTGGCAGAGCTGGAATTTGAACCCAAGCCTGTCTGACCCTAAAGGCTATGATTTATCCCTGTACCAGAATGTCTGCATGTGCCTTGTTAATAAGTAACAAAGCCAAATATCTTAAGTGTTGAGCCAGTCTTCTTTCCACCATGTTATGCTGCCTATCCTCAAATCTTTGAGGCAGAAGTCTAGAAGGAGATTCATAATTTACCTATGTGTTAAAACATATTATCTAATCCTCATCCTTTTTTATAATACAAGAATACACTTTGTTCTTCTGTAATCAGTCCTTACCTATCTAAATACTTTCCTGACTAACATGACTACATATCATATTCCTGCGTGAGGAATTGGCTGCAAGAGGTGTTGATTCTTGAATAGAAACCAAATTTACCATTCCTGTGCGCTGTCAAATAGGATAAAAATGTAGTATCTCTAAAAGCTTGATTTGGCACCTTGGCTAAGCCTTCAGCAGAAGTGCTGTGAGACCACATGTTCCCTGAGAAAGTCTTCTAGTGTAAACAAACCAGCAGGAAGGGAAGAATGAGGAGTGAAAGAGAACCCCAAAGGAAAAGACAGATAAACATGAAGAATAGAAGTAACAATGTGAAGAAGAATGGCCAAAAGAGGGTGTGATCCAAGCAGTAAGTGAAATAAACAGAGGATATGTGAATGAAGAATGGACAACTGGAACAAGGAGGAGCTGAACAAAACCAGGGATGACTCTAAAGAAGAGGGGAAAAGGTGAGCAGATGGAAGAGTCCAAGAATAGTGAAATATGGAGTCCATTACTGGTACTCACCAACAGAGAAGAAAATCCTAAAGAGAAGGCAGTGACCAAATCATTTGCATACTGCTTTGGAATGCAATTTTCCCCTGGAGAAGAGGATTCTGGGAAAGCTGATAGACACTCTAATGTGCTTCATTGTGCTTGCATTTCCCGGCACATAGGGCCAGGTGGAGGCAGGAAGTGGGACACACTTCACAGAATTACTTCTGATTACATTCCAGTGACTCCACAAAGTTGATAAAGAATCTACAGAAAACTTACCACGAGCTATATAAAGAAGGTAAACAAAATGTTTCTCAAGTAAGTTGTGAATGAGTAAATAAAAATGAAAGAAAAATGGAGAATAATATCTAAGAAAACAAAGTTAGAACCATGAGGGAAAATAAAAGGAAATACAAAGAGATATTCAGCAACTGAAGGTGAGCTTTGTAAGTGAGAATTGAAACCAAACCCTTTTGGGGTATGAAAGTCTGAGAACAGGAAAGCCCCAAGAACTGGAATTGGGCCCCACAAAAAGATAAGGGTAGACCAGGCAGAACCCCAAAGTCACTGTGAAGGATTTTAATGCATAGTCTAAGATCAGTAGAAAACTATTACTAATCCTGGGGGAAGGGAGGAATAATGAGAGGAAGGGGTAACATAATCAGATTTGCATTATGAAGATTGCTATAGCTAGAATGTGGGAGAATGGATTGGAAGAGGGCTAGATTAGATGCCAGGAGACCAGAGAAAAGGTTATCTCAAATGGTCTAGATAAGAGATGATGGCCGCTTAGGCTAAGTTGATGCTAGTGACGATGGAGGGAAGTGGGAAGATTTGAGAAATGATTTAAGCAATGAAATAGACAAGGCTTCACAGGGCATTAGACATGGAGAGTGAGAGAGAAGAAGGTGGCAAAGATGAAATATCAATAAAACTTAATTAGAATAGTTTTGTCATCCTGTATTAATCAGGACTCTTTAGTTTACAGTGGACAGAGTCCAACTTAAACTTGCTTAGACAAAGAAGAAAACACATTTGTTTCTTTAACTGAAAAGGCCAGAGGTAGATCTAAATTCATGTGCCACTTGATCTGGGGGCTCAAATAATGTTACAGGATCTCACCTTTTCCTAGTTCTTTTCTCTGCTCCCCTCCACATCAGCTTCATTCTCAGAAACCCCATGTGGTGGCAAAGTGGCTGTCAGTAGTTCCATATCGACAAGTCCAAAGACAAAGAGAAAGGTCCTCATCACAGGCGATCCCACATAGCCCTGGATCAACAGGAAAAGTGTCACAGGAGACAGGATGGGAGTCTTCATTCCTTTATTTCCTTTGAGAACTTCAGGGTACTATCATCAAAGTGAGGAGAAACAGATGCTGGCGGCCAAAACACAGTGGCCACTCATGACACATTTCCAATAAGGCCACAGCAGTCTAGACAGATGCTTCCCTATTTGAAATCACAAATTAAGTTATAAACATGCACATGTTCTCTTGACTAAAAACTGATACAGTTTATAGCCAGGTCAATGCATCACACAATACAAGACTACTCAACATTTTTGAACTGTCTGACATTGTGAAATTATTGGTGGATTTAATCACTTGCTCAGAACCAAAGTATAATCTTGTAATCTCTTTGTAGCTCTGAATAAGTAAAATCCTTGTGTGGTAGACACACCTGATAGTAATAACTTAAGCATACTCTGAGAATGACCCTGTATTGCAAACATACCTGAATGCATGTTCTGAGCTAGGGAATCCAGAAGTGGCCAATCCAGAGATTAGTCTCTTGTCTATGAAGAATAGCTGAGCCTCTCTCCCATCCCATGAAATACAGGGGATCAAGGCCCTGAGTTTGGGGTTGAATGAAAGTTACCTGGTGGAGGTTGTTAGGGAAAGCATGCTAAGTGAAAATGCTGCATAAACTTATACCTTTTGTAAATGGTTGTGGTTCTCCTGCAACCTGCTGCCCCTAGACTGTATGTAAAGTAGGTCTCCTGTCCAGTCTGCTCCACTGGACTCTCTCTTGTGGATGTAAACCCCCAATAAAACCCCATGTCTTATTTGCTGGCTCTAGGTCTCTTCTTCAGCTTCTTGAACCTGGTGCCATTTCCACTGAAGTTGACGGGGGTTTGGCACAACATCTAGGAAATGATTTTGAGGCATCACTTTATTCTTGGTTAGAAATAGTTACAAAACAAATGCAAAGTATGTCTGCTCCTTAAAATATTTGGTAGTTGTAGTGTGGAACTTTGTAGACAAAGACGCTGAGAACAAAGTATTCATCTAGTAACTCAGCAGACTTGTTTTAGATCATACCTGGGTTGTTGATTACTTATGGCTGTTGATTCCTTGCAGAGTATAGGTTGATTGCAGACAACAGATAACAACTGTTGATTACTTACAACACATGTTTTCATTGCGTAGTGGTAGCAGTGCAGGCTGCCTGGCTCGCATCTTGCTTTTGACACTCACTGGCTGTGTGACCTAGAGCAGGTAATTTAACCTCTCTGTGTTTCAGTTTCCTTATCTGTAAAATAGGAATAACAATAGTACTGCTTTAAATGGTTATTATGAAGATGAAATGAATTTACTTATTGTAAAATGCTTACAACAGTGCCTGGTACATAATAGCTGCTATATATGTATTTGTTCAATAAGCTTGAGAGTTTTTATTTAACCTTTCTGAGTCTCGATTTCCTGATCCACAAAATAAACATCATACTACCTGCAACTTCTCAAGATTGTTCTGTGGTTTAAATGAGATAATAGTACATGAAGTTCCTCATACAGAATTTTCCACAAAGCATTCATAAATATGGTCTCCTTTCCCCTTTCAAACACTGGAAAACTCTTTATATTAATAAGCATTCAAATGGATCTAAGCCCCATCCCTACTATTCTCTATTTCTGTACCCTTCAATATTTCTTCATGGCCCTCCCACTAGACAATAAACTCCAGAGTCAATTAGCTTGCTTGAATTGTGCACACCGATAGGCACATGGCAGATGCTCAACAGTTGCTAAACAAATGCATGATTATTCAATGCTTCATTTCAATGCACTTTGTCCACTTATTAGTCGTACTCAGATACTTCAAGACAGATTCAGCAAAACGAACAACTCGATCCAGACCATTTTTTTTCTTCCTGTGTAAAAATGCCATCTATATAAAAATAACTGAGCGGGGCTGTAACCAGCTGTCACTTCACGTAGACATGTGCAAGCACAAAGTCCTGTGTGATGGGCATAGTTCTTGAGTTGTGCCGTGTTACACTCTGTCAGATGGAATATGTTAGGGAAGAAAGCGTTAGTCCATAACTTTGAAATTACAAGTAGGTATTTTGCAACTGAAAAATAAGGCATTTGAGAGATGTGCACTTAACAAACAAACAACTATTTGCTTCCAAAGTTTTAACTTAAGATAGGCCTGATCTTAGTCCAAAACATTGTAATAGAAGAAACTTCAGGATGGTTTCTCATCATTTGGATCCTCTTCCATTATTTCTATTGTCCTGGGCAATAAATTTCAGTATTTGATCAAATAATGGCAGATTCCATGCAATCCCGTTCAGGTATCCCCAGTTTATCTATAATGATTTTCCTCTTGTCAGCTCATTTCTTAAATCTTTGTTGAATCTGGTTTCAATGGTACTATAAACAATCATCATTGCATTGTAAAACTGGAAACCCTCCACTAAAATAGTGTTTTGATCTGGGTTGCCATAGTAATAAGTGTATGCTCCCCTCTTTGGAGGCCTTGTTATATGAAGTATCTGTGATTTGCTCAGAATGGCCCCAGTTCATCTGTCAAAATGGGTTTTTCCTTTTTTAAAATAATGATCTCGAAAATCCCACAGTGGCCACAAATATTTTACAACCATAACGAGGAGCATTGGAGTAGTCAAGCTTTATAAATCTATGCCATTATTACATTAGAATAAATCATGTTTCTTAGGTATATTACATAGGCCTGTGTAAGCCTAATTTTAGATATGCTGTTCAACAAGGGTGCGGTTGTTTATTATGAAAAGAGAATTATTAAGTGTGACTTCAAAAATGCATCATATGTCAGTTCATGTAGAGGGACCCTGGAGCAAAAAAAAATGGAAATTACTTCTTATTTCTATCAAAATACTGCAAATAGCTATTCAGGTTCAAACTTAGTTACAATTAGAATGTGATGAACAATGATTTTTTATAACAGCGTGAAATCGTACATTCCATTCACGTTTGGGTTCAAGTTATTCATTGGTAGGAGAGGATAAAACGAGAAATACTGCAAATTTTTCAGTGTCACCATGAAGAAAATAATGATGTACATTATTTAAAATAAAAATGTTCTAGTCAGTTACAGTAATTTGATACAAGAACTATGATATTTTTTCCTGCAGGAATGAGAGTAAACAAACACTATATCAACAAACCAGCAATAGAATCCACAAAGAGGTGGAAGATTATTTTTCATCTAAGACAAATGCTGAAGTTGGTTACTTTCTGTAAGTCACTATCAGCTACAGGGTTATTTTGTGTACTGCTGGCTAGCCTCATAATATCTGATATAGGAATATTAACAACATCAGTGGGCAAAAGAACAGGAAGAATCCATCTGTATTCAATGAATTCTAATTAAAAAGTAATTATGGCACAATGAGGTTGCTGTCAGTTTTATTCCCTCTTCCTGACCGCAAACCACATACATGTAGTGTTAGTCTTCTGCTATCTGTATCCTGCTAAGCAACCAGAAAGGCAGGCAGGCACCAGACCCACATTTCCTTCCATTTTTCAGGTGACTTAGTTTTAAACAACTGCAGCCCCAGAAGACATTCAGGGGCAAGAGGTGGTGCACATCTTCTGTTATAATTGACCTGGGCTTTGAGATTTCTCTGTCATGATGTATCCCAGAATGTTGCATGATGGGAAGACCCTTGTTATTCCTCCACCAGCCGAGCCAAACGGACAAGATCAAGTAGGCCTGGGACTTGGGAAAAAAGGGAAGAAATATTGACAGATAAGTAACCACTCCAGGAAATGACAGGCAGCTGGAGCAGTGTGGGTACTCTTCGGATTCAGATGTAATCCTTTAACCTCATGCTCAAACTCTGTAATCTTTCAATGACATGGAAGAGAAAAAGGAAAAAAGCAAATTGCTTAATCAAAGCCCTTAATGTGTGACCAGGATTAGTAACTAAGTCAGAATGACAACCTGCAGGTATAAAAAAGCTTCATAAGATGGCCTCAGTACTAAGAAAGTCGTATCTGCAGGGCTGAAAATAAAGAAGAATAAGCTGGCATTTCGGTTGGCATAGACACCCTTGTCTACCTGAAAACAGGTATACAAAACTGATTTCCTGATCAGGAATTTTTCTTTAACCACTACAAGGAAGGGCTACAGCCTGCATTCTTTCCGGTTGGCAAACTTCCCACTTCACCCACATTCTATAAAATTGTCTTTATCTAATAGACAACATAACAGGTGTCAGTTGGATTTCCGTTTAAAGAAGAAGAATAGGCTCTGGCATAAGTCATTTGCTGCTGAGGGCACTAAAAGATGTCAGCGTTCTTTCTCGGGAAGGAAGTGCTAACAGACTAAAGTGGCTGTCAATTCACATTAAAAATGGAAAGTAATAGCCCACTAGATTTATACAGCATCCTTTGACACAACCATCCATGTGATACTATAAGTTTTTATATCAACCCTCAGAAATATTGGGAAGTGTGCATTAGTTACCCTGTCCTACAACAGGCCGTTCTGAGGTCCCGATGAGCGATTCATTATCACCATGATAGTAGTTATATTGCAAGAGCAGTCTTATCAAGAGAATGTATTTCAGCCATTTGGCCTACCTTCTCCCCATTACCCATCTTTCACAAAATAAGCAACCATGAATGCTTTATGCCTCTATAACAGTCTGGTCTGGCTTAGCCCATGGAAGAATAAGTCTATGGGGTCTACAATTGTCCCCCATTGCCTCTTCTCTAGTTTTGTGTCAGTTATCTATTGCTGTATAACAAATATCCCCAAAACTTAGCTGCTTAAAACAATAAGATTTTGTTATCTCGCAGTGTCTGAGTGTCACAAATCTGAGAATGGCTTACTTGGGTGAACCGGTTCAGAGTCTCTCATGAGGCTACATCACCTGAAGGTTACACTATATAATTGCAAATCTGCAGTATATACTCTGGTGAAGCTAAGGTAATTCAAGTGACATGACCCCTGTCTCATCAAAGCCACATGTGCAAGGAACAACCTAGCAGATATCCTGGGTTCATTGCATGCATTGCTGAACCAGTTTTCAATGTATCCATCTCTTTATTTTGTCTCTGACTCTCTGCTTTATAACCTCACTATATATCAATCAGTTTTCTCCTCCTCTGCCCCACAGTGAGTAAACTTCTGAGGTTTTACCCCATCTGTTCTACTTTTCAGACTTTGACTAAGACTTTCTTCTTCCTGGTATAGCACCTACTTGGACAGACATCATTGGAGCAGATCTTCTTAGAATGGCCTGTTTGTGAACTGGATTAATAGATCACTAATGAAAGAACCATATCCCATTCTTCTTTTTACCTCCAATACCTAGTACAGCCTCTGGCATATAGAAAGCCCTTAGTAAATGTTTGAATTGAGTTGCATCATTGCTCTAGTCTTAGCTTGTCACAAACATCCTCTAACACTGAAGCACAGCCTCAACAGTGAGGAAATTTTTACTAATATCCTAACTATGGATTGGTGAAGAAATCACTCATTTCTTAAGTATTCAATTTGAGCACCTACTATTTAACTATTGAACTACTATTCAACTGTTGAATGATTAGTAGTGGCAGTGCACTACATGTTAGTTTTGCAGTGATGGGCAAACCCACAGGACATTTGATCTCATGAAACTTAGAATCTAGTTTATTCAATAGGTGCTTAGTAAATGTTGGTGGCTGATAGAATAATATGTGATAGTGACCTTCAAACATATAAAGGACTATCTCATAAGGAAAAGGCTAAACTGGCCAGGCGTGATGGCTCACGCTTGTAATCCCAGCACTTTGGCAGGCCGAGGAAGGTGGATCACTTGAAGGCAGGAGTTCGAGACCAGCCTGGCCAACGTGGTGAAACCCCCGTCTCTACTAAAAATACAAAAATTTGCATTCCAGGAGTTACCAGGATGTGAATTTCAACTTAATTTAAATAAGGGCATTCCAGTACAGGAGTTGTTGAAAATTGGGGAAGAATAGCCTTGAGGAATAAGGAGCATCCCAGCACTAACAGGCTGGATGACCATCAGTTAGGGGATGCTGTATTAACAATGATAGCAGCAATAATAATAGAGGCTAACATTGATAAGGTGCTTACTATATGCCAGGCATTGTGCAACACTCCATAAAGGAGGTACCACTACCATTGTCATTTTGTAGATGAAGAAAGTGAGGCCCTAATATGTCCAGAAATCAAATAGAGGTAGTCCGACTCCAAAGCCTGTGTGCTCAACACTTACTCCTCCCACTCTATAATGAAAGAATCCTTCAGCAAGTGGAATGTAGGCAACACGTTCCTTTCTAACACTGAGATTTTTCCGAAGCTGTATTTCTCTCTATGGGTGCTTATGAAACCAGGACCCAGGATTTGTGGTTACATTGAATAACGGCAGAGATATGAAGAAAGTCCTACTGCAATTCTCCCTCTCTCCCCAACTTCTCAGGGGGAACACCAACAGACTGGCTTCTGCAGTCTACCTACATGAGACCACGACTTTTTAAAGTAAGACTAAAACCTTTGTTTAAACACAAAGCCTTGGGCCGGATCATACTTTAAGCTGGTGAAAGGTCAAGAAACCATATCACAAAAGGAAATGTGGAAAGAACTGGATCTGCTTTGGCTAAAAGACAAAAAAAAAAAAAAAAAAAAGGAGAGATATGTCCTTAAATATTTGAAGAATTGTCACTTAGAGAAGGAAGTCGACTTATTTTTGTTTTTGCCAAAGGCCCAATGGGAACCAATAGCAAAAGTTGTCCCATGACTGCTTTCTGTATGACATTAAGAAAGAACTTCCTAACAATTAGCCCTGCCCGACAATGGAATGGACTTCCTTGGGATATTGTGAGTACCCCTCTATTAGAAGATTTTGGCAGGGATGCTGGAGAAGAGATTCCTCTACTTTCAAGCTTTTCAATCCTAAATTACATAGCTCTTTGGTTAGTAATCAATACCTTTGTACAGGCATTAATAGCTATATTTCTGTGATTTTAAAAATTTATTTAAAAATTAAAAAAATAGAACATAAGGTAAAAATCATCCATAATCTCACCACTTAAAAGGTAATCAAGGAAAGAGGCAAAGGCTTCAGCACCTCTAATTCTCCCCTCCGTCGTTCACAGCTTGACTAAATTCAAGACAAAAGAAGTCAATTGCTAATATTAATGAGAGTAAATAATGAATAATTAAGTAGGTGACATGGTATGGGCTGACATATGTGTGTGTGTATGTGTATATACTTTTGTCCTAAATATATACATTTACTTATATCCACAAATACATTTTTAGGGTTGACATTAAAATCATATTTTGAACTGCATTCGAGCCAGCTTTAAGGATGGAAATTGGCTTTTAAAACTAAAACTTCATTTTTATTTCTTTCTTCACCTAAAGGCTAAATATTGTGGAGGGTTTTCCAGTTTGGGGATTGTCTTGTTTCTTCTGGCTTCAAAGTAAGATGAGGCAGAGTGTGTATGCATGCGAGTGCACCCACCGCGGGGGAGGCAGCGGTGCGTTTACTCCCAGGACACATGGGGGGAGCTGCAAGAGTGCTCCCAGAGCAGTAACTTGATATTTTTCCCTATAAGCCTATTTTTCTCATCTTCCTTTATCTCAGAAAAAGGCACTGTCCACTCATCTGTGCAGGTCAAAAACATAGGAGTTGGCCTTAATTTATCTCTTTCTCTCACCCTCCACATCCAGCCCATCAGCAAGTCCTGCCTCCAAATTTATCCCAAATCTGACCACTTCGCTACCCTTACCCAAGCAATTGGCACTGCTACTTGTGATGCTCTTAGAGTGCCCCTCCTTCTACTCTTGTTCTCTATAATCCTTCTGCACGTAGTGTCCAGAGGGACTTCTTTATTAAACGTAAATCCATCCTCTGCTTACGACTCCCCAGTGGTTTCCCATCACATGTAGGAGACATTCAAACTCTTTACGCTGACCATAAAGTCTCACTGACCTGACTCTACCTACTTCTTCTGTGGCCTCTCCTACACTGTCCCCAGCTCTTGGCCTCTGGACTGATCCTCATAGACACCACGCTGGTGCCCACCAGGGAGCCTCCACAGCAGTGGCACCCTCTGCCTGGAACATCACTCACCCCTAACTCTGTATGTCCATTCCCTTTGTTTGATTCAGAGCTCAGCTGAGGTATCACCTCATGGACAGGTCTCCCCTGACCCCGTCATCTGTCGAAGTAACTTTACATCTCATGGCCTTAATTCTCTGTGTAGCTCTTACAAGCTCAGATTTATTTTTATCTCTTGTCTTTCCCGTTTTATCTCTCTTTTAATTTCTTGTCTGTCTCCCCGACCAAAACACAAGATCATCTTGTTAACTGCTGAATCCTCAGCTCCTGGAACAAAGAGTGATGTCCAATAAGTATCCAGTAAATATTTGTTGAATAAACAAAAATGCAAGTGATTAATGGTGCCAGACAATGAACATCAATTCCACTGATTTTTTCTTAGACCTAAGCTCTCCTGTTCGTAACTGGATAATGTTAGGCTTTTCATGCCACGGTAATGAGACCAGCTCTGAGATCTTGTAGCCTCTGAATGAAAAGCCCAACTCTTGGGACACATTTGTGAACATGTGTGAAATCAAGCATGAAAAGGAATCCAAGACATTCTTACATGGTTCTAATTTGTTAAGATAACTGCTAAAAAACTAAAAAAGTTTGGAAGGAAACTTCAGGATCAGGAAATTCCCCATTTGCTCTCAACACCATTAGCTCTCTGTCCATTAAAGTGTTGTCACTGATAGAGGCAGCCAGAGTCAGAAAACTTGAGTTCAACTTTTGTAAATTAACACTGTGAGTGCCTTATGTTCTTGTGGTGGTCATGACTTGTAATGGTCATGACCTGCACATCGATTGGCACCTGGTTAGAGGGATGAATTGATCTTTTCTCCCCTGAAGTCACTGTCCTGAATAAAACTCCAAAATAATTCTTATTAAATCAAATCTCCCAGTGAACTGTTTATTAAGTATCTACAATACACACATTCCAATTCTGTGCATGCCTAACTGTATGCATGTGTGTGTGTATATATATATACACATTCATACATTCATCCCACTGACTGTATATAAATATATACACAATATGTATATAAATATATGCACAATATGTGTCTATAATATATGTGTATATACAATTATATACAACATATACACATATACATATGCATATAAATATATACACAATATCTACATATAATATGTATATAATATGTATATATAACATACATATTGTGTATATATATAATATGTATATATATAATATATATGCAAAGTATGTATATATTATACATACATATTATATTTGTACATGCAGTGTATGTATTATTACATGTACATAATATATATGCAAAGGATGTATATATTATGTATGTATTATATTTATACATGCATTTATATATACACAGTATATGTAAATAATATATATTTGTATAATATATATTATTTTACATATACTGTGTATATATTATTGTATATATTATATATACATATTATATAGTATTGTATATGTGTGTATATGTATATAGTATATAGTATTGTATATGTGTGTATATGTATATGTGTGACACATACATACATACATACACACACACACACATATACACACACACAGTTGGTCATTCACAGAATTGGAATTCAAACCTGTCCTCTTAGCTATTAAGTTTTCACTTCCCTTGCATTTTTCCCATTCACAATCATTAAGCAACCAGTAGGGTATAATTCTCAGTGTAAACTACTCATTTTGCATTCTGTTGTGGACAGCAACCTCCGCAGTGTCTGGTCAGTAGAGAGTAACCCCAAGAAACCCATCACCTCCAAGGACAATGATGCTTAGGAACTTCTGGACAGACAAAGCTGAAGACCAGGTCTCATGATGCGTCCTTCCCACAGGTGCCCTGCCCTAGTGGCCCCCTAGCCTTCTGAGGTGGCAAAACCCTCGCTGCAGATTGGTTTTCACTGCTAATCCACTGGCACCACTTCTCACCCCAGCAGTCAATGAATACCTGCTCTTATGAAGAAACCATCACTCATCTTTTCTTCTTAAACCAGTTCCATAGTTTTAAAAAAAAATAGGACAAAGTGTTTTTAAAATATAAATTGCCAAATTTTTTTTTTCAATGCCTCTTCCTTTTGAGACTAAGGTAGTGTCCTCTGTTAGACAGGAGAGGGGCAAACGGAGGAGAGAGTCCTGTGGGTCAGGTACCTGGCACTGTGACAGGGCCTGAGAACAGGAGACCTACCGATGCTGCTGCACTTTCCCAGGCCCACCACCCCCACAGTCCCCCAGAGAAGAGAGTGAGTGTAAACAATGTACAGAAGAGAAGGGCTCGAGTGTTCTTAATGCTATTAATTTTATCCTGTATGAATGCACGTTCCACGTGGCCCTTTGGCAGTTGGCTGAAACTGCATTTTCTTTTTTTTCAATGGAGTCTCACCCTGTTACCAGGCTGGAGTGTAGGGCCTGATCTCCGCTCACTGCAACCTCTGACTCCCTGGTTCAAGCGATTCTCCTGCCTCAGCCTCCCGAGTAGCTGGGATTACCGGCACATGCCACCACGCCCAGCTAAATTTTGTATTTTTAGTAGAGATGGGGTTTCACCTTGTTGGCCAGGATGGTCTCGATCTCCTGACCTCGTGATCCGCCTGCCTTGGCCTCCCAAAGTGCTGGGATTACAGGCATGAGCCACCGCGCCCGGCCTGAAACTGCATTTTTAAAAGTAGACTTTTCCCACCACGGCGAGCAAAAGCCCATCACCTTACATACAACAGAGGAAAAAATAATCTCCGGTTCACAATTATGGAAATATCAATGATCTCAAAGGCAGTTTTACAGTTCATTCAAACACTGATGATAAGTTATAATAGTTTTAAAAATTGGTGACCATGTAGAGAGGATTTTAATGACAGGAAACACTATTAAATGGGAGGGTTTTAATTGGGGAACACAAATTATTCCTTAGATTTTTTTATATGAATCATCAAGCTGTATTCACTAAAGCATTTTAATAGAAAAGGTCATACTTTTTACTTCTTGGCTAAAGTTTTAAGCTTTCATTACCTAAAATAAAATGGCCAAGTTCTATACAGAATTGATTTTAAAGATAATTTAATTCAGCAAAATGTGTTGTAGATAGCATAAGGCATTTTGACGTAACAGTTGATTTTAAAAAACACTCTTTAAAAAGCCAATAATTTAACTGGCTCTATCTTCTATTTTAAAACTTTTTCTAATTTTTAATTTTTGTGGGTACATAGTAGCTGTATATATTTTTGGGGTACATTAAATATTTTTATACAGGCCTACAATGCATAATAATCACATCAGGGTAAACAGGGTATCCATCACCTCAAGCACTTATCCTTTCTTTGTGTTACAAACTATCCAATGATAGCCTTTTAGTTATTTTTAAATGTTCAGTAAATTATTATTGACTGTCATCACCCTGTTGTGCTACTAAATACTAGATATTATTCCTTTTATTGAACTGTATTTTTGTACCCATTAACAATCCCCATTTCCTCCACCCTCCACACTAGCCTTCACAGCCTCAGTAGCCATCATTCTACTCTCTATCTTCCTGACTTCAACTGTTTTAATTGTTTGGCTCCGATAAATAAGTAAGAACATGCGAAGCTTCTCTTTCTGTGCCTGACTTATTTCACTTAACATAATGACCTCGAGTTCCATCCATGTTGTTGCAAATGACAGGACCTCATTCTTTTTTGTGCCTCAAGAGTACTCCATTGTATATATGTACCATATGTTCTTTATCCATTCATCTGTTGATGAACACTTAGGTTGCTTCTTGGCTATTGTGAATAGTACTGCAACAAACATAGGAGTGCAGATATCTCTTCAATATGTTGCTTTCTTTACTTTTAGGTATATGCCCAGCAGTGGGATTGCTGGATCATATGGTAGCTCTATTTTTAGTTTCGAGAGGAACCTCCAAACTGTTCTCCAAAGTAGTTGCACTTATTAACATTTCCATCAATGGTATTTGAGGGTTCCCTTTTCTCCACATCCTTGCCTGCATTTATGATTGCCTGTCTTTGGATAAAAGCTATTTTAACTGGGGTAAGATGACATCTTTTTGTAGTCTTGATTTGAATTTCTGTGATAATCCATGATGTTAAACATCTTTTCATATATCTGTTTTCCATTTGCATATCTTCCTTTGAGAAATGTCTGTTCAGTTCTTTTTCCCACTTTAAAACTCAGATTTCTAGATTTTCCTCCAGTGAGTTTGAGCTACTTATATGTTCTGGTTATTAATCCCTTGTTGGACGGGTAGTTGCAAATATTTTCTCCCATTCTGTGTGTTGTCTCTTTACTTTGTGGATTGTTTCCTTTGCTGTGCAGAAGATGTTTAACTTGATGTGATCCCATTTGTCCATTTTTGCTTTGATTGCCTCTGCTTGTGGGATATCTTTGATATCAAGAAATCTTTGCCCACTCCAATGTACTGGAGAGTTTCCTGAATGTTTTGTTTTAGTGGCTTCAGAGTTTGAGGTCTTAGACTTAAGTCTTTAATCCGTTTTGATTTGATTTTTGTATATAGCAAGATACACGGGTCTAGTTTTATTTATCTGCATATGGATATCCAGTTTTCCAAGCATCATTTATTGAAGACACTGTCCTTTCCCCAGTGTGCATTCTTGCACCTTTGTTGAAAATGAGTTCACTGTAGATGTGTGGATTTGCTTCTTGGTTCTCTATTCTGTTCCATTGGTCTATATATCTGTTGTTATGCCAGTACCATGCTGTTTTGGTTACTATAACTGTAGTGTAATTTGAAGTCAGGTAGTATCATGCCTCCAGTTTTGCTCTTTTTGCTCAGGACAGCTTTGTGGTTCAATACACATTTCTGAATCTTTTTTTATTTCTGTGAAGAATGTCATTGGTATTTTGATAGAGATTGCATTGAATCTGTACATTGCTTTAAGTACTACGATCATTTTAGCAATATTGAGCCTTCTAATCTGTAAACATGGAACATCTTTCCATTTTTTGTGTCCCCTCCCATTTTTTACATCAATATTTTATAGTTTTTATTATAGGGGCTTTTCGTTTCTTTGGAAAGTTTATTTCTACATATTTTATTTTATTTATAGTACATGGGATTACTTTCTTGATTTTTTTTCAGATCATTCACTATTGGCACATAGAAATGTTACTGATTTTTGCATGCAGCTTTTGTACACTTCTATTTTTATAGTACATATTGTACATGAGATTACTTTCTTGATTTTTTTTTTCAGATTGTTCACTGTTGCCATATAGAAATGCTGCTGATTTTTGCATGCTGATTTTGTATACTTTGCCTTTACTGAATGTGTTTATCAGTTCTAATAGTTTTTTTCTGGAAGTTTTAGGTTTTTCCAAATGTATGATTAATCATCTACAAACAAGGAAAATTTGACCTCTTTCTTTCCAATTTGGATACCATTAGTTTCCTTCTCTTTTCTGATTGCTCTTGCTAGGTCTTCCAATACCATGTTTAATAACAGTGGTAAAAGTGGGCATTCTTATCTTATTCCAGATCTTAGAGGAAAGTCTTTCAGTTTTTCCCCATTTAGTATAATACTAACTGTGGATCTATCATATATGGTTTTTATTGTGTTGAGGTATGTTCCTTTTATACTCAGTTTGTTTTAGGATTTTTCTCATGAAGGGGTGTTAAATTTTATCGAATGTTTTTCAGCATCAATTGAAATGATCATATGGCTTTTGTCTTTCATTCTGTTGATACGATGTATCACATCAGTTGATTTGCATATGTTGAATCAGCCTTGCATCACTGGGATAAATCCCACTTCGTCATAAAGAATAATCTTTCTAATGTTTTGTTTAATTCAATTTGTTAGTATTTCTTTAAGGATTTTTGCATCAATGTTCATCAGGGATATTGGCCAACAGCTTTCTTTTTTGAATGTTTCTTTGTCTGCTTATATTATGCCATTCTTGCATTGCTATAAATACTTGAGACTAGGTAATTTATAAGAAAAGAAGTTTAACTGGCTCACTGTTCTGCAGGCTGTACAGGAAGCATAGCTCTGGCATCTGCTTCTGGGGAGGCCTCAGGAAGCTTTAACTCAGACTGAAGACAAAGCAGGGGCAGGCGTATCACATGGCCAGGGCAGGAGCAAAAGAGAGAGTTGGGGAGGAGGTGCCACACACTTTTAAACAACCAGATCTCATGAGAACTCACTCACTATTGTGAAGAAAGCACCAAGACATGAGAAATCCACCCTCATGACCCAAACATTTCCCATCAGGCCCCACCTCCAGCATTGAGGATTGCAATTCAACATGAGATTTGGGTGGGGACAAATGTACAAACCATATCAACAGCTATTTTGAATTATCTGTATGAAAGGTCACATATCTTTTTTTCTTCAGGATTGATCCTTGGTCCCTGGTGTCCTATTTAGTTCATTTGGTGAAGTCATGATTTCCTGGATGGTGTCGATGCTTGTACACGTTTGTCAGTATTGGGCATTGCAGAGTTAGTTATTTATTGTGGTCTTTGCAGTCTGAGCTTTTTTGTACCCATCCTTCTTAGAAAGGCTTTCTGAGTACTCATGGGGACTTGGACATTGTATTAGTCTCTAGAGGGACCAAACTAATAGGATAGATGTATATATAAAAGGGAGTTTATTAAGGAGTACTGACTTACATGATCACAAGGTGAAGTCCCACAATAGGCTGTCTGCAAGCTGAGGAGTAAGTAAGCCAGTCGAGTCCCCAAACCTCAAAGGTAGGGAAGCCAACAGTGCAGCCTTCAGTCTGTGGCTGAAGGCCCGAGAGCCCCTGGCAAACCACTGGTGTAGGTCCAAGAGTCCAAAAGTTGAAGAACTTGGAGTCTGATGTTCGAGGGCAGAAAGCATCCAGCACGGGAGAAAGATGACGGCCAGAACACTCAGCAAGTCAAGTCCTCGCAAGTTCTCCTGCCTGCTTTAGTCTAGCTGTGCTGGCAGCTGATTAGATGGTGCCCACCCATATTGAGGATGCGTCTGCCTCTCCCAGTCTACTGACCCAAATGTTCATCTCCTTTGGCAACACCATCACAGACACACCCAGGAACAATACTTTGCATCATTCAGTCAAGTTGACACTCAATATTAACCATCACAGTATTTTGATCTAAGTCTCAATTACTGTAGCTATATCTGCTTTAGGGGGCACCCCAAGCCTGGTAATCCCATGGTTTTTGCATACTCGTAGAGGTATCTTCTTGGTGGTCTTGGGTAAGGTCTGGAAGAATTCCCTGGAGTAACAGGCAGAGACTCTTGTTCTCATCCCTTCCTTACTCCCAAACAAGTAGAGTCCCTCTCTGTGTGCTGAGCTGCCTGGAAGGGTGACACAAGCACCCCTGCAGCCACCACCACTGGGATTGTGCTAGGGTCAGACCCAAAGCTAGCACAGCACTGAGTCTTGCCCAAGATCCACAATGACCACTGCCTGGCTATTGCCTATGTTCACTCAAGGCCCAAGGGCTCTACAATCAGCAGGCAGCAAATCCAGCTAGGCTTGTGTCCTTCCCTTCAGGGCAGTGAGTTCCCCTGGCCTTGGGCAGGTCTAGGGGATGCCATCCAGGAGCCAGGGCCTGGAGTTGGAAATGTCGGGCATCTACCTGGTGCTCCATTCTACTGCAGCTGAGCTGGCACCCAAGCCACAAGACAAAGGCCTTTCCACTCTTCCATTCCCTTTTCTCAAGCAGAGGAGTCTCCCCCAAAGGCCACTACCACCCCTGGCCTGCATGAGAATTTCCTGGCTACCACCAATGTTCACTCAAGGTCCAAGACTCTTCAGTCAGCTTGTGGTGAATGCTGCCAGGCCTGAATCTCTCTCTTCAGAGCCACAGGCTCCCTTCTGACTCACGGGAGTGAATTATGTGGCCACTCAAATAAGGTCCAGAAATGCCATCCAGGAGCCAATGCCTGCAAATGGGGACTGTAGGAGTTTGCTTGGTGCTCTACCCCATGTGGCCAAGCTGGTACCCAAGCTACAAGACCAAGCCTACTTTACTTTTCCTCTCCTTTCCTCAAGCATAAGGGGTGTCCCTCCACAGCCACCACAGCTGAGAATGTGCTTGGTCACACCTGAAGCCAATACAGCTCAGTCTCACCCAACGCCCATGGCAAGTACTACCTGGCTGCCACTGCTGATTATTTAGGGCTCAAGAGTTCCTTAGTCAACCAGTGATGAATTCTGCCAGAACTGGGTCCTTCTCTTCAAGGCAGCAGGTTCTCTTCTGGCCCAGGGTGTGTCTAGAAATGCCATCCAGGAGGTTCCAACCACTGGGATGGGTGCTTCTCCTTTGACTAGGGCTGGTCTAAATGCTTTCTCCATGGGTGTTGGCCAAGTTCTTCCCCATATTGCTTTTGACTGTGACAGGACAGCACTGAGTTCCAGTGCAAAGTCCCACAATCACTGCATTCTCCCACCCTCAGGCACACGGATTCTCTTTCCATACCACATGGTTGCTGCCGGGAATGAGGGAGGGATGGCGTAAGCAATTAGAGACCGTCTTTTCTATCCTTATCAGTGCCTCTTTCTTTAATATGATGTTAAAACTGGGTATTCCGGTTTCTCACCTGATTTTGGTGTTTTGTTTTGTTCTTTTGAGACAGAGTCTCACTGGTCTCCCCCAGTCTGGGTTGCAGTAGTGCGATCTCAGCTCACCACAGCGTCAACCTCCTAGGTTCAAATGATCCTCCTGCCTCAGCTCCCCAAGTAGCTGGGACTACAGGCATGCACCACTACGCCCAGCTAATTTTTGTAATTTTTGTAGAGACAGGGTTTTGCCATGATGCCTAGGCTGGTCTCAAACTTCTGGGCTCAAGCGATCTGCCTACCTTGGCCTCCCAAAGTGCTAGGACTACAGGCATGAACCACCACACCCGGTCTGATTTTTGTTTCGTGTGAAGGTGCTTTTTTATATGGATAGTTGTTCAATTTGGTGTTCCTGCAGGGAGGACACTTGCTGGAGACTTCTATGTGGCAATCCTGCTCTACCTCCCAGCCCGTTTTCTATTTTTCAAAAGAGTTTGGGGGTAAGAATCAAGCTCATGAATTCTGCTGTCCTCCAGGAAGGGGTGGTGGTTGATTTTCATCAGATAGAACGCAGATGAGGGGAATAAGCTCAGTATCATTTCCTCCAATAGAAATTCATATAAGCTGGTTTATAAAGGGAATCACTTCAAATTGCTCATTGGCTTTCAAAAAACCCATCTTTCGACCCCTACTATTTTCCATAGTATCTAGGAACACATAAAGAAAATGAACCTAGAGAAAATGATCCCAGGACATTACTGAAGGCTTTGCTTCTTGTTTGAGTCCAATGCTGGTTTCCTTCTAGTGTTCTCTAAGCCAGTTACAAAATCAAAATTTGTTTAAAATAAAGAAGTACAGAGAGAAAATAATGAGCAAGGTACTGATTGAATGGAGTGGAAATTAACAATGCAAAATGTTTTTGAAACTAGAGGGAAGTAATAAGCCTGAAACAGGGCATTTCTGTTGCAGACAACCTTGCTTAAAAGTGTTAACATTTAAATGGTCACACCTCAGTTTTGAACTTAACACTCCATTAAGCGGCTGAGGGAGCTCACACCTCTGTCTGTGGCACCTTTCACTCTTGTTGAAGCCCACGGAAGGAGAAGGGGAGGAGAGAGGAGGGTAAGGAAGAAGAGTAGCTACAAATGGAGCAATGACAAAGGTGACAGTCCTGGTTAAGCCTGCTGTCCTGGTGCAATTAATTATTAGCATTGCTTTCACTCCCCAAAGTGTCCTGATTTGGATGATAGATTATGTGGCCACTCAAATAAGGTGTAGAATGTCTGAATGGTAGTGACAAGGCAATAGTCATTTATTTTTGTAAATAAAAATGGAAATAACATTTGTTCCTTGGAAGCCACACTTTGATTTAGAAAATTCTGTGTCATTTCACCTGCTAAGGCTAAGTGTTCATGACTGCAAGATTAAAAATCAAAGAATTAAAGCATGTTAGAGACTTAAGAGGCTCTATTGTTGTAGTCTTGAAAATAAGAAACTGAGGCTCAAAGAGGTTGACTTGCCTAAGGCCAAGTTAATGGAGAAGTTGGGAATAGTACCCAAGTCTCCTCAATGTAAATTATATCTTTCTAATGTGTCAAAATCTTAAGAAATGTAAATAGTGTTCTCAAGAATGTAGAAACAAAGTACAGCCATTGTAATGAATTGTGCAGATGCCTTCACTAGGTCAGTGGGTTCAGAGATCAGTGGGAGGAATCGGGGGACTCAGCACAAGTACTCTCTTGAGGTAAAGTTTCTGATGTTCACTGATGATTTCGTCTGATGATTTCTGCTGAATTCAGGAGACCAAGAATTTTCTCAGGATAAACAAATTCCAGGAATCCAATTGGTTTCTGGCCTTACAATTTAATAACTGAATGACCTTGGCCAAAGTTATTGAATGTCTTTAAAACTCCCATTTCCTCATCTATAAAATGGGTATGAAATTAATATTAATCTCAGAAGACTGTTGCAAAGATTAAATAAGACAGTATATGCAAAGCCCTGGCCCAATGCATGGCATATAGCTATATATTCAGCAAATGTTACCTATCATCATTATCACCATCATCTTCATCATTAGTAACAGGAACAGCGGCATTTTTCCTTCTCCACTCCTAACCTGACCTCCTTTGGATAGTCAGCCAATTTCACAATGTTATTTCACCCTTTTTGCTTATAGAATGTTTTCTCTAAATCTCATTTAGTTCCAGATAGCTCCTAGAGATAGATATTATAGTTCCTTTTTTAACAGATCAGGAAACAGGCTCAGAGAGATTAAATAATTTGTTCAAGGTCACATAACCAGTAAGTGAAAAAAGCAGAACTCAAATATAACTCTTCTTGTTTTTTTTGAATCTGTCTGTCTCTGATGAGAAATTATAGGGCAGGGTGCTGAGATGAGAGTAAGAAGGGGAGAGTGACAGCTGGGAGTTGGCCCTGCCTAGAGGTGGGTGAGTTAGTTGGGAAGCTGGGAAGTGAGGAGCATTCTTTACTGCATTGTTCTGCAGATGTTGCCCACATACACTTGAGTTATCATCTACATAGTGAATCAAGTGATGTGAGCTTAAGTTCTGCTGGGAGCTTGGTCTCGGTACTCAGAATCAGAAGAAATGTTATTTGTCTCCTCAACAGAAAGCCCTGATAAGACCCAAAAAAGAAAGTCAAGCTGAGACACAATTCCCAGAGTCGCTGGGGTCAGTACCTATACAGAAGATAGGACTCAACCAAGTGAGGAGACTTGGGCAGCGATAAGTCCCTGGTACACTCTGCTCTTTCCAAACTCTTCACTTGGATGGAAACCAGGTCAAGGATGCAGCTTCCCTGTGGGTCATGTTTCTTTGTCATTTGTTTGAGATATTCAGGATTAATATGGTCACCATTATGACCCCTCCTGTGAAATGATCTTTTGTGTCATCACAATTCATTGATTTGGACTTTCAGTAAGGAGCAAAGAAATTCTTTGGACTTTCAGTAAGGAGCAAAGAAATTCTACTAGGAAAAACAAATTAGTAAACACACAAGCCAAATAGAAGCTAAACAAAGTGACAGAGATCCTTCTCTATTCGCACACCTCAAAATACTAATAGTGGATTGACTAAGAGTCTTCACACTCTCCGGGAACCCCCTTCCTGCAGAGTTCTCTGGTTGTGGCTTCATATGATTGTGACTTCCAGTAATTCAGCAATTATGAGGGCATGCTTTGAAGTCGAACTTGAGTTTGAAGTTTGTCCCCACCTACCCTTTCCAACTTGTGACAAAATACAACTAATTTAATTTATCTAACTCATTATTTCCTCACATATAAAATGGTGATGTTAATATTAACCTCATAAGGTACAGAAGCACTTTGTTCTTCCTGGCATGTAATACATGCCCAGTAAGTGGCAGCCATCCTATTCTGCTAACATCCTTGCTGAGAAGTGGCAGAGTATACCTCTTCGTAATTCTCTCATTCCTTGTGGCCACGTCCCTCTTTGGGGTATAGCTACTGACTTAGCCCTTGGCTCCTTGTAGCTTTAGTATTAGTAAACAGGTAACATCCTCACTCTTCCTACTACCCTGAAGCACCTTTCCTTGACCCTACCCGGATTATCAGTTGTATCAATTAAGTCTTGGAAACTGTTCATCAAATCTGCAAAGTATACCAAGCCAAGAGAAATGGCAAACATGTTCATTGAAAGAATTTGGACTAAAAAACCTCCACAGGTTTTCAGAATGAATAGAATCTAACATGATAGAACAAGTATAGGAAGAAGTATAAGGTCCTTCATTTGAGTTCAAATGAATACCAGGTGCAAGGGGGGTCACACTACTCTGAGAAAAAAAAAAAAAAAAAAAAAACATGGACTTTTTATTTGAAAGTGGACTCAATTTCATTCAAGATGTAATATTTCTACCAGAAGAATGGGAGTCCATTTGCCTAATATGTAGATACATGTCCTGGAGCCTAGAATTTAGCCTGCCTGCTATGGTTTGGATACAGCTAGTTTGGCCCAGCAAGTCTCATGTTAAAATATGATCCCTTGAGGTAAGGAGATCCAGACCATCCTGGCCAATATGGTGAAACCCCGTCTCTACCAAAAATTAGCCAGATGTGGTGGTACGTGCCTGTAATACCAGCTACTGGGGAGGCTGAGGCAGGAGAATCCTTGAACCCGGGTGGAGATTGCAGTGAGCTAAGATGGCGCCACTGCACTCCAGCCTGGCAACAGAGCTAGACTCCATCTCAAAAAAAAAAAAAAAAAAAAAAAAAAAAAAAAAAAAAAAATTGGATCCCCAGTGTTGGAGGTGGGGCCTGGTAGGAGGTGTTTGGATTGTAATGGCTGATCCCTCATGAATGGCTTGGTGTCATTCCCACAAGAACTGTTTGTTGAAAAGATCCTGGCACCTCCTCGTCTCTCTCTCTCTTTCTCTCCTGCCATGTGACCTGCACACGCTGACTCCCCTTCACCTTCCACCATGAATTAAAGCACCCTGAGCCCCTTGCCAGAAGCAGATGCTGACACCATACTTCTTGTATAGCCTACAAAACTATGAGCCAAATAAACTTCTATAAAGTACCCAGCCTCAGGTATTCCTCTATAGCAACACAAAACAGATGAGGACATTGTTTATTTGGTATTGTTTGTTGAAGCAGACAACAGGATCTGGCACAAAGTGACATATTTTAGCCTTTTATCCCTCTGTCAAGAATGAAAGGAGATACTATATTCCATAGCACTAGGGTTGTGCAAGCATTAGACGAATGTATATGGTTGGGCCATTCTCTGTTAAGGAGACTCAAATATCAGATGAATGTTGTATCAGGTGCCATTAAGTTATCTTTAAACCAGAAAGCATCTTCCTGGTAGTTTGTACCATTTCATAGGGCCATGAATCTTATTATCGGAGCACACATTCAGTCTTTTTACATAATTTCTTTTTTTTTTTTTTTTTTTTTTTTTTTGAGACAGTCTTGCTCTGTCGCCCAGCTGGAGTGCAGTGGCCGGATCTCAGCTCACTGCAAGCTCCGCCTCCCGGGTTCACGCCATTCTCCTGCCTCAGCCTCCCGAGTAGCGGGGACAACAGGCGCCCGCCACTGCGCCCGGCTAGTTTTTTGTATTTTTTAGTAGAGACGGGGTTTCACCGTGTTCGCCAGGATGGTCTCGATCTCCTGACCTCGTGATCCGCCCGTCTCGGCCTCCCAAAGTGCTGGGATTACAGGCTTGAGCCACCGCGCCCGGCCTTTTTACATAATTTCTAAAGAAAGTAAGAAAATAGATAAAAGGACACAGATTTAGGTGTCTTTGTAATTTTGAGTATCAAGCTTTCCTGGACCTGACTACTCCCATTACCACAAGTTACTTCCCAAGAGGAGGTATGAGCTGGCTTCTCTAGACCCTGCACCAATCTTAGTCATTTCTTCCTATGGCCCTGTTGTCAGCTACCCCTGCCCTTTAGAATGTCCCACCATCCTCTCTTTACCAATCCATCATCTCCTTCAAAATCTGGCTCCATGCTACCCTCCTTCTAAGAAGTCTTCCTTGTTTCTCATATTCTTCTAAGCTCCTCAAGGGCTCTCTGTAGTGCACCCACACTTGCTTACATATTGCTCGCAAATCATTCTCCAGTTGTTTCACGTTTCCGTGACTCTCCAAGTTATCTCTAAACTCCTAAAGGGCAGTGAGTCTCTGTCAGTGGAGATGAAAAGGGGAAGAGCTCTGGATTTTCCTAATGATCATACAACATTGGGCACAAAGCAACCACTGGGGCCTAGGACCCATCAAAGGGCAGTGAAATTCTACTAGGATTAAGGTTAGATGGGGCAATCCAAGTTTTGGAAGATCAGAGACATTTACATTCTGTTCTTAGTAGCTCAACAGTCCTTCCAAATCACCAGGACCACAGACATAAAAGTTTCATCTAGCCACTAGCTCTAGCTGAACATATCACAGGTTACTTAAAGTGCAATTTAAAAAAAAAAAAAATTATTTTTAATAGAAAAATTGATTCTGGAATGAAACATGAAGTAGCCTCTTTTTTTTTCTTTTTTGGTAGTAGACTAACCTTTTAAAGAATAGCATTCTTGCCCTAGAGAGGGGCATAAAAGTTTAAAAGGTTATTTTCCACATTACACGTAACCCACATGCTCACCTTTCCATCTCTTTGCTGGATCTGCACACAGGGTGCCTGTGGCGCTAACTCACTGAAAATATCGGCTCCATTAATGCATGATTTACTTCTCTTTATTTGGCAAAGTACAGACCTCATATTTCAAAGCAAATTCAAGCTTTTGTAATTCATTACCTACTCCGTGAGACGTGATGGCATGAAATTTTCTCTCTTCAAAACTCAAAAGAGCAAAGCAAATGCTGAAGAGAAGTCTTCCCTGAACCACCCAGAGGAGTTGGTTGCTCCATGATGTGACTTCCTATGGCACTTTTAACTTACTGCTCTCGTTAAACTTATTATAGTTAATCATAACTATTTGTTTACATATCTGTCTCTCCAACTGCCAACTCCCAAGGAGCAGAAATTCTGTCCTATTCATCCCTTTGTAGCTTCGTGTTGTGGGTACCATAATGCACAACCCAGATCCTTTTCAGAACAAGACTCCCATTTCCCCAGCTGCTGGAATTGCCGCCTGCTGTCAGCTCACAGCTGAGTCTCTTTATTGAAATTTCACACAGCTAAGGGCAAGTGTTATCTATCTCTCCTCCAATGACTGGCCAATGCAAGGGTACAAAGGCCCAGCCCCTTTACTTCAATTCAGGATAGCTCTGAAGGGCCATCCCAGCTTCAGATCTCTGTGCTATCAGCTGAGTCCTCATCTGCAACTGCAGCACAGCTTAGCCTCCCTTCTTTCCAGCTCTGCTCCTTCCACTGTCTCCCAGGTGTTTCTGGGAGGTGACAGCCCTCTCCAACAAATCTCTTGCACCCAAGTCTCCATCTCAGTGCGTTTCCCAGGGAAACCAACTTAAGACACTCTAGACCCGAGTATGGTTCTAGTTCATACTAGATATGTCATAAATGTTTGGTAAAAGAATGAGTGAATAAAGCACACAGGAAATTAATAAATAAAAACAATTAAACAATTGGAATTTCCAATATTTTACTTCCACTGCTCTCCCAACCCCTTCCTCCTAGGGTTGTGGTCCTTAGCTATCAACATAGACAAATATTAACTGAGCTTCTATTTGCGAGGCAATGTGCTAAGCGCTAGAGAATCAGAAACAACTCTCCTTGTAAGCACCTGTAGCTGGAAGGAGATTGTTTCACATAAGGCACAGCCAGGTTCCGTGTTCCTTGCAGACACTGTAGTAGTGATTCCATTTACATCTGAGATATAGAATTGCATCCCTAAACGTTTTATATGTACTCCTAGCTTTGCCTAGACAGCATCTCATGGATACTTTGAGACTTGGAGAATGGAATGACTATGATTCTTCACTTTAGAACTGGATAATTGATCCTAATTTTCTCTTTAGCAAATGATTTTTTAAGAAGGGGAGAGACCAACAGAGTAGTCTAAGAAAGGAGACTATATTTGGCACACAGAGGAGCAAAGGTAAGCTATTCCAGAGCTTCCAGGGATAATGTGACCCTATTAGAGTTAAGGACTAGAAAAATACAAAAATCCAAATATTATAGTTGAGAATTGCTAAATGCAGAAGACAGAGTATTTGGGGACTAAAGCAGGCAGCACAGTCCCAAAAAGTCTAACCAAGGCATAACTAAGGATGTAAAAAAGGTTTGCTTAACCAATGATGTTAATGTACATGAAACAAAAATATGAAAACAAAAGGGGAAAAGTCTGCATTGAAACAAGAGTCAGTGAACTGGAAAACAGAACAATAGAAATTACTCAATCACTACAACAGAGAGAAAATTGACTGAAAACAAAGGAACAGTGCCTCAGGGACATGTGGCATAAAAAAAAAAAATCTAACAGTTGTGTCATCAGAGTCCCAGAAGCAGACTCTTTTTAGAGTCTGACAACTTCGATGAAATAGACCAATTCTTCCAAAAACAAACACAAAATAATGTAAAGTAAATCTCTGAATAGCCCCGTCGCTATTAAGAAAATTAAATTCATAATTTAAAAACTCTCAAAAAAAAATTAGTTTTCAAGCCCAGATAGTTTCACTGTATACTTCAATCAAATATTTAAAGGAGGACTAATACCAATTCTATGTAATCTCTTCCAGAAAATGGAAGAGAGGGAACACCTCCCAACTCATTTTATGAAATTAGTATTACCCCCATACTAAAACCGGACAAAAAGTATTTAAAAAGAAAACTACAGAGTAATACCCCTCATGAATATAGACTAAAAATCCTTCACCAAAAAATATTAGCAAGTAAAATTCAGCAATACTTAACATAAAAAGAGTTATAAACCATGACCAATGGAGTTTATTCTAGGGATGCAAGGCTGGTTCAGTATTTGAAACTCAATCAATGTAAACTAGTATATTAACAGTGTAGAGAAAAAAATCACATGATGATATCAACTGATACAGAAAAAGCATTTGATGAAATTCCACTCCCTTTCATAAAAAGAAACTCTCAGAAAAATAGGAATAGATAGAAACTTCCTCAACTTGCAAAGAAGAATCTATAAAAACTTTAGAGCTAACATTATACTTAATGGTGAAAGACTGCATGCTTTCCCTCTATGATCAAGAACAAAAATGTTCATCTCACTGCTTTTATTCAAAATATTGGTGGAAAGTACAGTAAGTCTAAAGTGCAATAAGTGAAAAAAAAAAAGAAATCGTAGGCATATGTGTCAGAAAGGAAGAAATAAAACTGTTCATATTTACAGATGGCATGGTTGTCTTCATAGAAAATCCCGAAGAATCTATCAAAAAAGAAAACTCCTAGGACTGATAAGTTCAGCAAAACTGCAGGCCACAAAATAAGCATACAAAAGTCAATTGCACTCCTATGCACTAGCAAAGACCATGTGTACAACAAGATTAAAAGTACAACACCATTTAGGTTCACTCAAAAAAACTGAAATACTTAGATGTAAATTTAACATGCACAGTATTTGTATGCGAAAAACTACAAAATGCTCATTGAAAAAAATCAAAGGAGATTAAAATACATGGAGATATGCTTTTTTTCATGAGTTAAAAGACTCAACATGGTAAAGGTATCAATTTTTCCCAAAATGATACACAAGTTTAACTGAATTCCTATAAAAATACCAGCAAGACTTTTTCTAGTCACAGACAAGGTTATTCTAAAATTTATGTCGAAAAGCAAAACAAAAACAAAAAAACCTCGAATACTCAAAACTATTTTTTAAAAAAATAAAGTGGAAGCAATCATCATACTCGATTCCAAGACTTATTGTAGAGCTACATTAATCAGTTTTATGGTTCTGGCAGAGAGACAGACACAGACTCATGAGACAGAATAGAAGACTTAAAGTAGACTCAGCCACAAAAATGTGCCCACTGATATTTCAGAACTATGCAAAAACAATAGAGAAAGAAGATTATCTTTTCAGAAAATGGTACTGGATCAATTAGACATCCATAAGCAAAAAAAAAAAAAAGAAGAAGAAGAAGAAGAAGAAGAAGAAGAAGAAGAAGAAGAAGAAGAAGAAGAAGAAGAAGAAGAAGAAAAAGCCTCAAACTGAGTCTTGGACTTTACACAAAAATCAACTACACATGGATTATAGACTTAAATGTAAAATTTTAAACTACAAAAATAGAATATTTTCAGAATCTAGGGCTAGGCAAAGAGTTCTTAGACTTAATACTAAAAGTGTGATTCATACAAGGAAATAATAAATTTAACTTCATTGATACTAAAAATGTTTGCTCTGTGGAAGATCCTGTTAAGAGGATGAAAAGACAAGCTATACACTAGAAGAAGATATTTGCAAACCACATATCCAACAGAGGATTAGTATGTAGCATATACTGTAGAAAGCACTCTGGAAACCAAAAGTAAAAATAAATAAATAAATAAATTCAAATAGAAAATGGACAAAAGACATGCACAGATACTTCACTGAAGCTGATACGTATATGGCAAATAAGCACGTGAAATGATGCTAGACATCATTAGCCAGGTGGGAAATGCAAATTAAATTCACAATGAGATATCACCGCACACCTACCTGGATGGTTATAAATGTTGGCAAGTATGAGGAGAAATCGGATTATCCATACGTTGCCAGTAGGAATGTAAAATAGTACAGGTTTCGGGCAATGTTTTAGAATTCTAGACATGTAGTTATCACATGATGCAATAATTATACTCCTTGGCATTTATCCCAGAGAAATAAAAACTTATGTTCCCATAAACCTGTACATTAATGTATATAATAGCTCATAATCATCAGAGCCAAAAACTTGAAGCAACTCAGATTTCCTTCAGTGGATGAATGGTTAACGAACATAGCACAGACATACTATGGAACACTACTCAGCAATAAAAAATCAACTAATAATATATGCCATAACTAGGACTGATACTCAGAGAATTACGCTGAGTGACAAAAGCCAATCCCCAAAATTATATACTGCATGATTGACTTTATGTAATCTTCTTAAAAGGACAAAAATAGAAAGGGAGAGTGGATTAGTGGTTGCCAGGGACTAAGGAGGGGTAAGTGTAGGAGGAAACTGGGTGTAGCTATAAAAGGGCAACAGTGGGGAGCCTCATGCTGGTAGAAATGCCCTGCATCTTTACTGTATCAATGCCGATATCCTGATTGCGTATTGTACTGCAGTTTAGCAAGATGTTGCCATTGGAGGAAAACACTAGATCTCTCTACTATTTATTTTATTTTATTTTACTTTAAGTTCTGGGATACATGTGCAGAACGTGCAGGTTTGTTACATAGGTATATATTTGCCATGGTGGTTTGC